>NW_027185777.1:4807478-4885128 GCF_028583685.1 Petaurus breviceps papuanus | reverse complement strand
CTTCCTTCCTTCCTTCCTTCCTTCCTTCCTTCCTTCCTTCCTTCCTTTCTCACTCATCCTCTCTCTCCCTGCCTCTCTCTTTCTCTTCTTTCTTTCTTCATATACATTCCAAAGTTTGGGATTTATTCTTAAAAATCTTATGCTTGATAACTTTTACAACATATCCTCCTTACAAAAAGAAGCTTGGTTGGTTTTATGTTATGCATATGTGTTGCAGGAGAGTAAAGTTCACTTTTCAAAAATTATTTTGATCCCTAGGGAGAATTTCATAAGTCTGACACCTCTCTTTATCCACATACAGTGACTGACTTAAAACATTTTTGTCACCTCTTCTCATTGGCTTGTGGTCACAGAGCTGCAGCTGTCATTCTGACATTGATGCTATGATCCAGAGACATGGCTGCGATAATACATTTCTAAACTTCAGAAGTGAAAAAGTTTTTCCCTGGTATAATAAGTCTGATTAACAACCCAAATCCCAAGCCATTTGTGATTCTAAAAGTCAATCATGTACCTCCTACAGCCGAACCATTACACAGATCACTAGAGAAGAAAAATGGTTGCATTTGTATTCTGATGTGTGTTAAGTGCAGGAACCTACTCAAAGTAAAGGCATAGCCTTCAAAGAAGTTCAAAGGAGAAAAAACACATCTAAGGCATCAATGTTTCCATTTTATGATTTGGTCCTTAATGTAGAAAATGGGAACATTAAAAAAAATCAGTTCAGCTAGGCTAAGGAGGTCTTGTTGACTTTCATCAACAAGATGAAACTATTATAAGTTTGGGTTTTAAAGAGACATATAATTCAGTAGTAGAGAAAGCTGTGATCTCAGAGATCATGTGTTCCTTCTACTAAAATAGATTGAGGTACCTAAGTCTTAGTAGCCTCTACCATGTGTCTCTGTGGCCAGAGATATTTACCACCTTCCACTGGTGAATCTGTCCACACTCATCTAAGTTAATCCTTTGACAACTCCTTATTCAGCTCTTACTCAAAGCCTATTCAGCTTGGTAGAACCTGCTAGATTATTGGGTTTGGTGACAGAATCTTGGCTCTCCCAGGATCCTTTGCATGCCATGATAACACATTGAACTAGGACTTTAATGGGAATTTCAAAGATTACTCTTTAAAACTTTGATTTTATTTTGCATTCACATTTTTTAAAAATCATGGTGTTTTATCACTTTAATTCTGAATATTTTTCTTCCCCCTTCTATAAAGCAAACCATGTCTTACAACAATAATAGAATGCATAGAAAGTCAAAATGATTAGCAGTCATTCATTAAGTACCTTTTCTGTGCCAGAAGATAAGCACTGAAGATACAAAGAAAGGGAAAAAAAAATCCCTGCTCTCAAGAAACTGCCAGTCTAATTTTCTTCACTCAGAAAAGAGAGGGGGAAATTCAAGGAAACTAACCAGTATGTCTAAAATGTCTGACTACACACCTAGTTCCCATTTAGTGTGAATAATGACTCCTTTGAAGTGGTCCCACATATTTGAATTTGCACTATTTAAAATTATATTAAGGTAGAATATGGTAATTGGTTCTAGTCGAACAAAAATATGAAGCACAAATTGGAAAGATGCAGCCACTTCAGGGGCAATGTTGAATTTATTTTAAAGTAAATGTACATTAATGATATCATAGATTTGTTAATGAATATGCTATTCAGAAAGTTTATTCTCCTATAAGAAGTACCTTTTTTTAAAGGGAAATTGAGATCTAGAAAAAAAAAAAAGAATCATCGTCTTTTTTTTGAGAGACCCTGTTGTATTGCCTAGAGTACTAGGCCTGGAACCAGCAAGACCAAGGTTCCAATTCACCTTTGACATTTCCTGTGTGATCACAGACAAGTGACACAACTTCTCTTTTGTTGATTTGTTTTATCTGTAGAATGTGGACGAGACTATAAAGGATGGAAAGTACTTTGGAAACTTTCAGATACCATGTTCATTATTGTTATTGCATTACCCTGGAAAATTTGGAATTATATTAGAATTGAGTAATTTTCAATTAGAATTGATGTAATTAAAACAGTTCATATGGAAATTTGGGGGAAGAAAATTACTTTGGCCCACAAGAATTCCTTTTGTCCATGTTAGTTATTTTATAAGCATTGCCCAAATTAATTTTGGCTTGTGTGTGCCACTGAATTTTTAAGTATTTCTGGGAAGGCCTTTAAAGAAGTGGTATTCTGGAGAAGCATCATGGAAGATGCTTTCCCCCAACATGGTGCTGAAGGCAAAGAAGGAAGCTGTTGTTCCCCCCAAGACAGAAGACAAGTAGAAGGCCTTGAAGGCCAAGAAGGCAGTGCTGAAGGGTGTCCATAGCCACAAAAAGAAGACGATCTGAACATCCCTCACCTTCTGGCGACCCAAGACATTGAGACTTTGAAGGCAGCCCAAATACCCTTGGAAGAGTGCCCCTCGCAGAAACAAGCTCGATCACTATGCCATCATTAAGTTGCCCTTGACCACCGAGCCTGCTATGAAGAAGATTGAGGACAACACTCTAGTCTTCATTGTGGACGTCAAGGCCAACAAGCAAGCCATAAAGAAGCTATATGACATCGACGTGGCCAAGGTCAACACACTGATCTGGCCTGATGGAGAGAAGAAGGCCTATGTCCGTCTTGCTCCAGACTATGATGCTTTAGATGTTGCCAACAAAATTGGAATCATCTAACTTGCTGTGTCCCCATTCCACCTACAATATAAATAAAGTTTTCCAGGAAAAAAAAAAAAGTGGTATTCTTTCCTCTCAGTGAATTGTACAGAGGAACTTTATAATAATGTGACCTATTATACAAATTCAGCTATAACACGGTCAAAATCATGACCTCCCAAAAAATTCATTCAGAAAAAAGGAATCTCTAAAACACAGACAATAAAACAAAAGTTAACCTTCTCCCACCCCAAATACTACCAATTTAAATATTTTCTGCGCATGTTGTCTTTCCTTTATTTTGAAATTTCTTCAGATAGAAATTAAATTTCCTGCATTGTGTAACGTATACTCCTTCATAATTAAACTTGTAAAGTATTGGTAAACTCTTTTCCTTTAGACATGAACTCCCAGGAAACCATTCATTTCAAGATTTTCTTGAGTGATTTCCTAGTATATCATACTTTGCAAGGAGATGGGAGTATACAAAAAATTAAAAGACCTAGTGACCTAATGCCATAGGTTAGCATATAATCAAATGCCAAAATGAGTAGTAGAGGCCATGAGTGCTTTCGTCTAGGGGGAAAAAAACTGCTCGTCCTACCATGGACTAGATGTGCTCCCTTGGGCAGTCCACTTAAATTTGGGGGGGCCAGTTCAGTTTTAAGTAAAATTCTTTAGGCTAGAAGCTCTCCAAAGACTTTCTCAGCTGTGACGTTATATGAGGCTTTGATTCTGGGAGAAGAAGTCAATGAATTTCTGCTTATTTACCAAAGCCCTTACTAAAATAAACAGAAAAACAAACAAAAAACCCCACATAAACCAAAGTGTTAACAGCTTTAGAGTACCAAAACTATTACGACTTTCTGTTCAGACATGGTAATGTGTATGATACACACAGAGTAGATTATTAATGACCTTAACAAAGAACAGAGTTCTTTAAGGTTTAGAAAACATTTGTAGATAGGGGTGGCTAGGTGGCACAGTGAATAGAGCACCAGCCCTGGAGTCAGGAGGACCTGAGTTCAAATTCAACTTCAGACACTTAACACATGCACGTGCACACGCACGCGCACACACACACACACACACACACACACACACACAACCTAGCTGTGTGACCTTGGGCAAGTCGCAACCCCATTTGCCCTCCAAAAAGTAAAACAACAACAAACATTTGAATATATTATCTTATTTGATCCTCACAGTAGCCTTGTGATAATTCTCTTGTTATCCCCATTTTACAGATGAAGAAACTGAGGCTGAAAGCAGTTAAGTGTGCAGTAGCATGGCATGAAGACTTAGGACTAGTAGTGGAGTGAATAAAGTTGGGGTCTGAAATACTGCCATCAGTTGCTTATTAGCTGTGTTACCCCAAACAAGGCATTTAACCTCTCTATGTCTTAAATCTAAATGCCAGGTGAGTCATGATGTGATCAGTGATCCTCTGAAGTGACCAGTTGAGGTCACACAGAGAATAAATGAATGAGGCAAGATTCTTCTCCATGTCTTCCTGTCTCCTAGTATACCACCTCATTGCATAAATGAACATTTTTTTTTTCAGTTTTTAAAAATTGTTTCTGGTTGTCTTTTCAAAAAAGGAGCTTAGCATGGACTGGACTGACCTGGTAGATGAGGTGGTGGGATTGTAAATAAGTTCTCAAGGTTGAGTAGGATTGGGATAGGTAGAGTGCTGAAGTATGTTGTGCCAGGTTGGAGAAATGCCATGAGCAAAGGCGTGGAATCAGGCAGGATTAAGGTCTGTGTGAAGAATAGAGAAAAACAGCCTGGCTATATTAGGAGGTCCACATTGGGCAAAAAATTTGCTATAGCAATAATTTATATATTAAGAACAAAAATAATAAAAATCCATTTTTTGTGAGATTTGTACATCTTCATAATTAAATTCTTCAATGATCTGCCCAGGATCTATTAAACAATTAGAAATGCTTAAAATAATATGGGAGAATATGCTTCCTTTTTCATAGGGACATGATGCCATAAACTCACTATAACATGTTGTACTTAGACTAATTTTCCCAGGATTACATTGGGTTTTGTTTAGCTACCAGCTCTTTTGCCCAATCTCAAAGAGCATTAATACAGAGAAAAACTTTGGGGTTTTAATAGGACTTAGGGACCAAAACCAGCATGCATCAGACTTTTCAACATGGCCCACTGTGTCATTGTCATTTTCTATATTAAGATTTTTTTCAATAATAAATATGAGATAAATTACTAGAAATCTCTAATAAATGATCATTCTTTATAGAATCACAGAATTCCTGAATGTGTGTTGAAAGGTATTTCATAGGATATCTAGTTCAATCTACCCTTCAATGAAAGTTCTCCATGAGTGGGATACACCCTCTGTACCCTCTGTGAAGACTTCTCAGAGTGAGGAAAGAGGGAGAGAATGATTATCTAGAAACCAGAGACAGACCTTTTGTAGGACTGGACAGACCTGAGTCCTGGGTTTCCTAAGAAATTATACAACTCAGGATTATTATAATTTAATTATTAATTAATATAATTAAATTATACAACTTCCCCCTCTCTTGCTGTGACATTAGCATTAAGTCCTTTAGAAGTCTTTCAGGGCCCTTCCCCCTTCCTTTCTTTAGCATTTGCCAAATAGGAACATGTACATTTGCATTGGCTGTACTCTGTGTTCTTATTCTTTGTATTTTTTTGTGCCTAGACTGTAAGCCCGCCTCCCAGCCACTAAGGGATAGTGGCAGGCTTCTTTGTTCCTTGTCATTGGAGAGGATTTTGTGCTTAGACTATAAGTCCACCTCCCAGCCAGTGGGAGCAAGGGCTGGTGGTGGGAAGTGGCTTGACTGCATTAGGGTATAAAACTTTGTTTTGTCTTCTGTAACATGCCTCCATTCTTCAGTCTGTCCTGGTGGAAGTGATGCCCTTTTCTTGAAAGAACTGACTAAAAGCTTCCTGTTCATACCTTGAGACATCTCTAAGTTTTTATAAAGTTTTATAAAATTTGGGTAGGGGACTTTTGGTGTCTCCACATTTTTGGGGTCCCTGTACACCATACATCCACAATAATTCCAATAAGAGTTCAGCCTGTCTTTACTTAAAGATTTCCGATGAGAGGGCTCTACTACTACTAATATTAGTAATAATGACGATAAAAATGATAGCTAACATTTATATAGCACTTTTAGATTTATAAATTTGTTTACAAACATTCTCATTTTATCCTCACAAAAAACTCCATAAAAATTATAGGTGCTATTATTATTCCCACTTTACAAATGACAAAACTAAGGCAGCAGAAGTTAATGAGTTGCCTAGGGCTGATAAGTGTCTGAGGCTGGATTTGAACTCAGATCTTCCTGAGTCCCAATATAGACTGAAGCATCTAAGCAAAGTTCTTTTTCAGGTTTCAATATGTAATAGATTTGCCTAATTTACTGTAGTCAACTTCCAGTCATTTGCTGATAGATTATCTACTGTGTACTATTATGGATTCTGCCAACAGCTGAATATCAGTAATAAGTAGCTCCAACTGTCATATCCTTTACCCAGTAGCCCTTATTATGGAGTTCTTGCTATGCCAACATTATTCCGGGCTGTATCTGACTTAAGAAAGTCCCCTGGTAACTAGTGTTTGATATAGAAACAGAACAAACACTTGTAGGTCATTTATCAGTTAGCAAAAGGGAATAAACTTAGTCATAAGCAGAGAAGGATATTCAATAAGGAAAGTCTTTGGGGACCCTTGATCCAATTCAGCTCAGTAAAACTCCCTTGCTTGATTTTCCCATTGTGGTCCTCCAGGGAAGCATTAGAGTTTACCTGGAGTGCCTGGTGACTGTTTTGTACTCAAGTGATCAGGAAGTGACATCAATGTGTGCCTGAGCCTTTTGTCCCCTAAGCCAATCAAGGATTTAGGATGTTCTCAGTACCTTTGAAGAAAAATGAATATGACTTGCATGGGGGATTGAGCTAGGATATTCCTCTCACCACACCATCTGTAAAAGAGCTTGAACCTCGGTTCAGCTACCCCAAAGACACCTGTAGAGCAGAACTCTGAAAACATATCATAGGACTCTTTGTCAGGGCCCAGGGTGGCCCAATAGTGGCCCAGGACACCATAGTTGTAAGAACCCTAGCATACCCAGGGTGGCTGCCAACACAGGTTCTTAGATCTGCTTTTCTAAAGGAAAGCAACTCAAAATGGGTTAACACTCTTACTTTAATCAAACATGTATCATTTACCTGGTTCAGGGAAAAAGTTAGCACCTTGAACTTCAGAGAATACAAACAGAAGTTACAACAGGAAATAACACAATTCAGCAGACAGGGCTTCTAGCTGTCTGACCAGTACATCCATACCTAGTCAGTTTCCAGAGAGGGAAACACCAACATCTGGGTTTTCAAAACTGGGGGGCTCAATGGCTGCTCAGAGTCTCATTTGGTCAAATCACACAACTCTTCTCAAAGTGATCCCTGAAACAAAACCTCATATCAGAATATATAGCCTTCTCGTGGCTTAGAGAATGTCACAACCCTCTTGACCCACTACCCAATCACAAAGTATCAAGGTGTGGGCATTCCTGAAAAACAAGCCTCCCACCTCAGGCTCCACATGACCACATTCAGCCTATTAAGGGGGCAGAGTATATATTTAAATCAAGGAAGGTTCTCTGAATCATGTAACCCTATCAAAGGGGCTAGGGGCAGGGAAGATATTAGATTCCCATTCCCATAAAAGACACTTAGTTAACCAAAATAATTCAAAAATGTTCCTGAAAATGAAATGCTTTAAGGTTGTCTACTGTTCTTGTAAACTATTTAGACTTAGAAGAAAGAGTGGATGAGAGGAAGGG
The DNA here is from genome assembly GCF_028583685.1 of Petaurus breviceps papuanus. Taxonomy (NCBI): domain Eukaryota; kingdom Metazoa; phylum Chordata; class Mammalia; order Diprotodontia; family Petauridae; genus Petaurus; species Petaurus breviceps. The sequence continues at coordinate 4,877,610 of NW_027185777.1, read as the reverse complement.
ATTATAGATGGAATGGCTAGAGGGGAGGAAGTAGGGCCATCATCCTTTTTCACAAATCTACCATGTCTGGGACTTCCTGGGTATTTAGGAAGACCATTTTATGTTTTGACAAGTCAACATCTTGTCCAGTTGGATCCCATAATAACAAAAGAGAAAAAAAGGTTGAAATTTATTTAGCTATGATCAGAACTTTTCATTCTGTATTCAGAAATCTAATATAATAGGGAAAAACCACTAGGAGAGCTAACTCATCAGTGTAAGTGTGTATATATGAGTAGTAACAGATCTTGAACCTAGACCAGATTTGATAACAAAGTGAAAGCAAAGGGAAGACTCAGGGCACTGAATATGGTAGATCATCATCTAGGGTATGCATGAGGGGGAGGAGGTACTGGGAGGTCATCATATAGGGAGTGCACTAGGGGGGAGGAGGCCATAGCAAGGCAAGATTGGAAGCCCTAAAGAAGACCGTTTTTGCCAACTTCATCCCCCCCATCCCCACCCCCGCCCCAGGGCTTGACCTCTTTGCCTCCACAGTTTTACATGCAGGGTACTTGTAAACCTATTTCTTCTGCTCCATGGTGGAGATAAATGTCCTAATGTATTTGTCCCCCTTTTACTAACTAAAGTGTCCTCACTGCTTAAATGAAGTACATCACATGAAATTGGTGTTCAGGTTATAGTTCTGACAGCTAGAGGAAAAAAAAATGACCCATGAAATGAAGGAGGCAGTTTCTTAAGAAGCTTTCAAGTGATCATCAAATGAACATTTGTGAAATAAATGAAGATAGAATCCAAAAAAGAAAGTTTCACTTTTTGTGTTTGAAGTCTGAATTCCAAACTCTGGATGAGTGTAAATAATTATGGATTATTTCATCTTTTATTTTCTCTTTTATTAGTGTGGATGAAGAACCGACTGACTGTTGATTGAAATGTAGATACCAAATAATTTTCCCTTTGTTCCACAGAAAGTGAAGAGCTGCTAATCTATGTTATCATATTTGTATTGCTTCATCTGTTACAAAATGAGCACGGCTTTGTTTCGGTGATGCATATGTATAATAATAAGTGCACGTCGTCTTATGGACTAGGTAATGAATGCATCAAACTTGCAAACTGCTACATTAGGAGAAATTATCCCCATAAAAAGTAGGCAAGTTGATGGATAATATATGATTAAGAGGTATGTTACCCATGAATACTTTGAGACAATTTTTCATTTTTTATGATTTATTTCAAGTAAGACAATAAATAAGAGACACCCCATGTGATCCTCCCAATTAAAAAAAAAACTTCTAAATATTGAGTATATCACCAGTAAGGGAAACATGGTTCACCATCTTTATCATTGCAATCAAATTTATAAAGTACTTTAATGGTTAAAAACAGGTTTCCTCACAGCATTTGAAAGAGGTAGGTGTAAGTATTAAACCACAGCCTATAAGGATTAAGGGACTTGTCCACTTACACAGTTAATAAGTAATAGGACTGAGATTGAAACCAAGATTCCCAGAATCCAGATCGAGTGTTGTTTCCCACTTCAGTGTGATAACTCATACCAACTCAGTAATTCAGAAACCATAAAGTGACATTCATTATGAGCCATGTATATCTTGTATATTGGTTGGGTTTCATTCAAGGTGTCCTGGTGCTTCATTGTTAGGATTGAAATGGAATGCAATAATAGCAGATGATCTCATAGTTTATGGAAAGAGGTTTACTTAGTCGTGGGATGAAAAGGAGACTCAGTAATATCTGAGCCTTGTTTCAGATAAATTTGGCCTCACTTGTCCCATTCCAAAATGTGATTGCTCAGTGGGATGTGTTGAGTACAGCAACTTAAAAAGCAGTGAAATGTCTTGTAAGTTTGAGAGGCTTTGATTCTTTGTGGGTTGGCCTTTTATATCCTGTGCTAGAAGTATCAGACAGAAGATGAGGTACAATAGTCCCACTAGATTAAAATGTAACTGGGAAATATTTAGCAAAATAAATTTTAAAATCTAAATAATGTCATTATATGTTTTTCTAAGTCAGTGTGCTACCTTTTGTTCAGTTGTGTCTGACTCTTCATGACCCCATGGACAATAGCATGCCAATGCTTCCTATCCCAAAGGTACTGGAGTGGTTTGTCATTTCTTTCTTCAATATACTCCATAGAGATCCTTATATATGATTTAGTGACCCCCTCTTCTATTTGCATTTGACACCACTGCCCTGGGAAACCTGAAAGCTTGGTCAATGGTTGAGCCTTAGACCTTGATTGATGTAAGTCTCGACAGCTTGCCTACCTTTTTGTAATGGTAATGTAATTTTGAATTTAAAGATCCCTTTGTGTTGGCAAAAGTAGCAGGTACTTAGCACTTAGTAACTGATCAAGCCTTTATTGGGGGAACAGAAGGTATGAACTCCTGTCCCCTTGTTACTGATGTAACAGGAAGGGATTGGCTGAAGGAAGTAGGTAATACCATGTATATAAGAAAAGCCCCAGAGAGGCACAGTCAGAATTTCCTTAGGACCGAGATCTGGTGGCATAACAGCTACAGAAGAATAGAGAACTGAGTCCTGAAAACTTGTGATGGTGGTGGAGCTTCTTCTGAACAGGAGGCCAGAGCCAAGGCCAGGAGCTCAGGAACCCAGAATCCAGAGCCAGGAGCCCAGGTGACTACTGAAGCATGACTGGGATGCTGAGACTTTGTTCGTGGTTTGGTTGAGCCTTGAATTCCCTGGAGCAGAAATGGTGAAAGATCTGACATGGACCAGACCCTGTGGACTTCAGTGGGGAGCAGGATCTGCCCAGAGAGCTGGTTAAGGAACTGGGAGCTATGTGCCACTGAACCCAGGTGACAGTCTGGTGAATCCAGGTAGAATCTGGGACCATGGAAGGGGAGCCAGGGAATCTGAGAACAGGCCCCAAGTCAAGATGAAAAGACCTCTCCTTCGGAATTGAGTAAAGATGAAATTATAGTTTACTAGTGACCTAAGGGGTGGAGGATTTTGTGTATGATACTTAGTAAGACTTTGCTGGATAAGTGACTGGTTTTACTTTGAATACTTTGACTATTATACTTTGAAACTAAGTGACTGATTGAGTTAATCAAGACTTTGTCCCATGAGTGGAAGACTTTGACTGTGTACTTTGATACTACTGATAAGTGACTGATTGAGTTAACTTAAGAGTGACTATTTTACTTTGAAACTATGCTGTGAATATTATATTGTGATAAGTTGTAATATGGTGAATGCTGTATTTTAAATTATGCTGTACCTTGATTTTCCATGGATGTTTTTCTTTTGTTATGGAATAGAGTGATCACTATACTGAGTAATCAGAACCTTAAAAAAGCTGTTCACAGTAGCAGTTCTTCTGGAAAGCTTCTGTGCATGGCATTATATTTTAGGAAGAAAAAAATGAAATAATGTGCCCCAGGGCTTCTTAAACTTTTTTCACTTGTAACCCCTTTTTGCCCAAGAAATGTTTATGTGACCCTGAGTATATAGGTATAGAATAGCTATGCAAATCAAACATTTACTGATAATAAGTCATAAAAAATTATTTTGAAACAATTCTTTGGCAAACATATAATTTTGCTGTTTATTAAAGGCAAAAACAAATTTGCATAGTAATGAGATGGATGTCCTTGTTTATTTTTGCATAAAGAATTAAATCTTGCCAGAATATTTGATCCTGAAGGACATAGAGCATCTTCAGTGTTTTTTTCAGAGTTGATCAATATTTTGATTTTATAATTGTCAATTCTGAGAATACTGCTTTGCATAAATACATAGTGCAAAATGGCAGAAGCATGTTTAGGGCCATTTCAGAAATTGTTGGAAATTCTGTCCTAATCCCAAGCCAAAATTCATTTAATGATTTTGTATGTACAGCAAAAACATTTCAGTTCATACCATACAATAGTCTTGAATATGAGCTAAGGTGTTTCTGGAAGTGTTCGTTGACTTTGTGTGGCAAGACGGCATATACAGTACAAAGTGCACATGTTGTGTGTTCAGAACTAAGGCTTCAGTGAAGTTCAGCAATACAACACAGGCGAGTGATGCCAGAAACACCTTGGATTCATTATGCATTTGGTTTTGAATTAATTTTGGTCATAAGGTATGACATTCAGACATCTTTTATTGTTGTCAAATTTTTCATGACCCTCACATTCAGTTATGTGAACCCATATGGGGGTCACAACCTATACTTTAAGAATTAGCCCTGGGTGGGGCAGGTAGGTGGAGCAGTGAATAGAGCACCAGCCCTGGAATCAGGAGAACCTGAGTTCAAATCCAGTCTCAGACACTTAATACTTACTAGCCATGTGACCTTGGGCAAGTCACTTAACCCCAATTGCCCTGCCTTCTTCCATCCAAAATATATATATATATATATATATATAATAATTAGTACTGGTCTAGCCTATAAAGCAGATGTCACTCCTATCATACCCTGGCCATTGGTGGCCAGATCCTAAAGTCTATTTAGAGGATTTTTTATTCCTTGAATGGCCTTAGGGCCATTACTGGGCAACGGAGACATCAGAAATATGAGAAGCTTACAAAAGGCAGCACTGAAGAGATTTAGTCAAGGTAAAAGAAAATAACAACTAAAAAGTGGTGCTAGAGTTGGCAGAGGGGGAAATAAGTAATATAATAATTCCCTGAAAAAAAACAACAGACGAGGTAGAAGGCCTGGGAATGAAGACCTCAGCCTCTGGTAGAATAGAAATATATTTGGAAAGTGTGCTCAAGTGTTCTTTTTCATTTAACAATAGATGTTGTAGACATCTTGTTTGAGGGAAAATCTCATATCACTAAATTGATAATAGATAACACTCTTCCAAAGGTGATGGTGATACCCTGCCTCTAATTGCTTCTACCACACCTAGAATGTGTGTAGTGAATAGCTTTTGTCACTGGGATGGGAATTATCTCAAAGAAACTACTGGTGTTAAAATATGTTCAAATAAATATAAGTCTTTCCATTCCAGAAAGCAGGAAAAGAATTGGTTGCTTCCTACTTCTGTGATTGTCCAGCAGTATCCTTTTGTGCTATTGTTTGGGATGAAAAACCTCATCCAAAATTTAATCAAGAACATGGAGAGGCAAGATCATGTGGAATGGACAGGATTTTAAACCCTAATGCAGTCAAGTCCCCTCCCCCAACTGTCCCTTCTCCCATTGGCTGAGAGGCGGACTCAAGCCTTGGTGTGAAAATCTTCCTCAATGGCAAGTCACAGTAAAGCCTATGACTATCTCTCAGTGTCTGGGAAACAGGCTTACAAAGAACAAGGATGCTGATTAACAGCAAAGGAAAGGGGGAAGGGTCCCAAAGCAAGGGGGGCAGGGAGTGAGTGAGCTTGGGCTGTCCCTGACTCCCACTGGCTGGGAGGAGGTGCCCACAGAGGCAGGAAATCAGAAAGCCCAAGAAAGGGCTTGCTGCTGATTGACAGCAATAATGGAGGGGAGAGGGAGAAGGCTGAAGTAGATAGAACTGACACTGATTTATCACTTCCATTCTGAGAAGTTTTCAAGGTTTTCACTCCCCAGACACTATCACCATTTCATGATTGCTGACCATGAGCACACCTATGTGGGTTCTGTCTATAGTAGGATTTAAAATGTTTTCTGAATAGTATTAGACTAAAAAAAGGTTATGTCTTTCACTTTACTTTTTGGAGGGGGGAAGGCAGGGCAATTAGGGTTAAGTGACTTGCCCAAGGTCACAAGGCTAATGAGAGTTAAGTGTCTGAGGCTGGATTTGAACTCAGGTCCTCCTGACTCCAGGGCTGGTGCTGGACCACCTAGCTGCCCTATGTCTTTCATTTTAAATTTCTGAGTATATCTCTTCTCCTCTAGCCCTTCTGGAGAATCACCCCTTATAACAAAGAATAAAAAAGAAAAAAAAAAGGTTAATTTACACACCAAACACATCATATAAGTACCACATCATTTCTATTATTCCTCATCCATAATCCCCTGCTTCTTCAAAGAAAGGAGGAGCTGCATTCTCATATCTTTTCTGATGCCAAACTTGTCATTAAAATTTCATAGTATGAGTTTCGGGTTCTTGTTGCTGGTGTTCTTTTATGTTATTTTGGACATTTTCAGTAAAATGGTAATTTTACTGATTTTGCTTACTTGATTCTGTTAGTTATTATTCAGTCTCCCTAAACTTCTTTGTCTTTTCATATTCATTATTTCTTATGGTATAGTAATATTTGATTATTTTCATGTTACCATTCATTGTGAATTGAATTTTAAAAGAGAAGATGAATAAGAGCATAGCAGTTTTAAAAAGATAAAGATGTGAAGGGTTTAAACATTGCATTTCACAGTCTTTAGAAAATTGAGGATTTATGGCCAAAGGACTTGTTTATTTTTTCTATCAGCTAAACAGTTTTAGCCAAATGCAAGGCAGCCTGTGTCTGTAACAAAAAAAAAAATACCAAAAATAAACTATTATTCAATTAACTTCAAGAGGAAAAACAGCATAAATCAAACTTGATATTTTGTACAAGAATCAATAGGAGAAAATGTAAGCTTCTTTATCATTTACTAATTCAAGTATAATCAATGGTATGATTTCTACCATCCAGGTGAAAGATACTCTTTATGCTGAGTTCTTTGATAAACCTTATTAAGGGCTACCTAGTGAGTTCAATTCATTCATCAGTAACATAGATTTTGAAAAATAAGGTGAGATGTTTATTTAAAAGTACAGTAGCTGGCTTGACAAATTATCTCTACCCAAGTTTCTGCCAATGTTTTTTTGCAAGAGACAAACAGACCTCATCATAAACATTTTCCTTTTTACCTTTTTTTTACTTAACTTCATGCTTCCAGAATGGTTAATGTCAAAAAGGGAAAACAGGGTCATTATATAACCAGAAGGGCTAGGCAGATGTTTGTTTCAAGGGATGAATGAATCTCAATTACTTTCCCATTCATTTGCCTATTGATGTGAATACCACCTGAGGCATATGAATGGGCTTTCCTTTATATTTGGAACTTTCTTGTATCAAGGCCAATTGGTGCAAACTGCCCAGTTTGAGATTGCCTGAAATAGTTTTGCAATGGGTTTAAAAATCAATAACTTTCCACAATTTTATTTTAATCACACAAAGTTTCTTATGTCCAAGCACATTTCCCCCAAATCACCCATCCAGAATTTACCTACTCCCCATAATTGCCTTGTAGAAACCCCTGTCTTCAAATCTGTCTTCATATAACATCTGTCTTCAAATAACAGCTCATGAGTCACCTTATAAGTGAGGTCTTTCCTGAGGCCTTCTCCCTACTGTCCCATCCCCAGCCTCCCCCTCCCACATCATGAGTAGTTTTTCACTCTTACATAATTTTTGTATAAATTACATTTACTGTGCAGGATGTATTGTTTAACTAGAATGTAAGCTCCCAAAGGGCAGGGACCTTTAGAAATTTTTCTCTTTCTAGCTCATTGTGCTGAATAGGAGCTTAATAAGTGTTTGTTGACTTCAGCTGAGTCCACAAAGTCTCCTCCATTAATTTGGAGACTAATAAAGAGGGCCTGCCAACCTTATGGACAAAATTATAATTCCTTGAAGTATTGTTATTTCCAAATGACTCAGTCATTCTGTTACCCATTTTTATTGACCAAAGTCAATGTGAAAGAATGAATAAGAACAAAACAAACATTTATCATTCAGGCAACAAGTATTGTGTCCATTGTACTGTGGTAGGTTCTGTTGAACAAGGAATGAAATAATCTTTATTCTCAATGAGTTTAGCTTCCAATGGAGGAGGTAACAATGCATATGATATATTTATATTTATCATGAATATCAACTGAATATGCATATACATACACATATATACATACATGCATCTATGATATTCAAAGTAGTTAAATACAAAGTAGATTGGGAAGAAGTGCACTAGCAGTTGGGGAGGATCAGAGAAAACTTCATGAAGATGGTGTCTTAACTATTTCTCAACGGAGGACTGAGGTTCTCTGAGATGGAGGTAAGGAGAGATTACTTTCCAGGCATAAAGTGCAGCCAGGAAAAAAGGCACAGAGAAGAAAAATGGACCATATGGTTAGATTGCAGAACAGGATGGTTGTGGTTTGTCCTTTGTTCTTGAGAGGACCATGACATCAGGAAGTTGATGACCTGATTTGCAAATGAATAGGATTTAAGTGAGGGAGGGCTATGTGAAATCATCAGCCTCACTTTCTCCTCTAGAGCCATCTTGATCAAGTGGCCAGATATTGATCAGGATGACCAGAGATGGCCCAAGATGCAGTGGGAGACCTTGACCTTTCTAACACTAAGGTCTTTTCAAGTTCTTACTTTGACTGAGGTAACAGCATGGAGTTTGATGATGAGTGAAGCTGGACAGGTAGCCAGGGGCCAGATTGTCAAGGGCTTTAAAGGTTGAACTGTGAAATTTATGTCTTACCCTAGATGTAATAGGAAGCCACTTGAGTCTATTAAATAATGGAGTCACATGGCCAAGTTTGTCTCTAGGAAAAATTGCTTTTGCAGCAAATGTGTAGAATGGTCTGGAGTCATGAGAGATTTGGAGATTTGAAGCAGGGAGACCACTTAAGAGGTTGTTGCAATCATTTGGGTAAAAGTTGGTATGGTCCCAGACCAAAGTGGTAGCTATGTGTGAAGAGCAAAGGTCAGATGTAGGAGGGAAAGAGCCAATATGACATAGCTTTGGTGGGGAATGAGGCAGAGAATAAATTAGGAAAGAAGAATAAAGGGCTGCCTTGCTGTAGTGAGGGCTCAGTTGAGGATAGATGCAAGAAAAAAATTACATTTATTAAACACTTAAACATGCATTGAGCTAAGCTGTGGCTATATAAAGTGTGGTCATTCCTGTCCTCAAAGAGTTTACATTCTACAAAGAGAAACAGTAGGACAGTGGTGCCTGAGAATAGTGTTTTAGACTGGAAAATCACAGGAGTGAAGGTCATTTGACATGACAAGGAAGTCAATTTATATGCCTTTTTCAGAGGCCTAAGAATCAATCAATGAATGTTTATCACTTAACTTATATGTGCCAGGCACTGTACTAATCACTGGGGATAAAACAAAAATAAAAAAAACAAATGATAGGCCCTGCCCTCAAGGAACTTAAATACTAATACAGCTAATTTGATAATAGTTCTAAGGGTCAGAAAATAGTTCTAAGGCAGAAAATATGCAAAGGGAAGTAACATAATTCCATTGCCAGAATCAAAGTGTGGCTCTTCCCCAGCATGGTTTCTGGAGTTCACGGAATGGCAAGGAGTACACCTGAGGATGTACATTGTGTTCACTCAGTAAGACTAAAAATATATTCATAAATGCATCTGTACATATATACATATATGTATATAATACGTGAATGCTATGTACTAATCATATACAGACACACATGCATACAAAGATGTGAATGGGCATATTTGTATATATACATGTGTATGTATGTACATGCATGTGTACACAATGTATATTGCATATTCATACAGAGTTCCATGTGTACATATGCATATATCTGTATATTTGTGCATGTGTGTGTATGCATTTTTTCCCTCTGTACAAAAGTCACCACATGCTGGAGTTTTTCTTGCCAAATTTGCCACCACCTTAAGAGAACGAATTTTTTTTGTTTCTCAGAAAATGGCTGCATGTAAATTTTCACTCCCCATGACTAGGAAGAACAATCTTATAATTGTTTGAGATGGCAATGTCAGAAGTTTAACCTATTTTCTTTGGCTATGCTTGGTGGGGGGGGGGAAGGGGTTGGTGTTATATATTGTTCAACGAATGTCCATCACTTGCAGGGAGAGTGAACTTCTACCACTAAGACATGATAATTTCTCCCAGCCTCAGACACTTAACGCAAAACTAGCCATGTGACTTTGGGCAAGTCACTTAACCCCAATTGCCCTACCTTCCCACCTCCAAAAAAGCCAAAAAAAAAAAAAAAGCATGGGGCGGCTAGGTGGCGCAGTGAATAGAGTACCGGCTCTGGAGTCAGGAGGACCTGAGTTCAAATCCGGCCTCAGACACTTGACAAACTTACTAGCCATGTGACTTTGGGCATGTTGCTTAACCCCAAATGCCCTGCAAAAAGCAAAAAAAAAGAAAAAAATACATGATAATTTCTGATATAGGAGATGAGCGTCTGGCTTGAGTTGTGTGTTTGGAAACACATTTTGGAGTTTAGAGCTGATTCCTTCTTAGCTGTGGGTTAGACTAAATTACTTTTGAGGTCCTTTGTCAATGCCTTTTTTTTACCAGAATTTTATTTGTCTTGATTTATGAGGTAAAGAACAGGATGCTGGAAGTCAATTAAGATTTGGGTTCTTGTCCATTCTCTTGCCAATGTCCAGGTGTGTGAGCTTGGTGAAGTCAAGGGGTAGGTTGATAAAAAGAAGTCAACCCTGGCTTTGGAGTCAGGATTGGTTTCTAGTCTTTCCTTGTTTGTGTACTTCCTGTTTGACTCTGGACCCGTCACTTAATCTTTCTAGATCTCAGTTTCCTCATCTCTAAAATGAGGAATTTGGACAAGATTATTTTCAAAATCTCTTCCATTTCTAAAAATCTATGATTTTGTAAGTCCTCATACCACAACCCCTTCTCTCTGTCCCTACTATAAAGCCTATCTTTGCTGCATTTGGAGTCTTTGCCTTCTTACTTGCTGCTACATCAGGAGAAATTTCTTCCCCATCAACAGGGTAGTGCAGGAAAGGAGGAAGGAGACCGGGTACAGCAGAGGAGAGTTGACAGAAGTAAGGGAAAATAATCCTTTTACTAATATACTTTATGGGTTAAATAGGCATCTGTGGGCCAGCTGGAACTCTAACCACCATTTATTGCACAGTTTCTATAGGAAAATGTTAGTTTTCTTAGTTCCAAACAACTGGCTCTAAAATGAACTCTTGCAACACAACTCATTTCTGGGTTGGAAAATGCCCATGCTTATTTATATCAGACTCGGCCTGTACTTTTGACAGGGATACTGGAATGAATGCACATGAGTTGCTAGCTATCTGTGAATATTTTTCAGAGCTCTTAATGAATAAATGGGAAGATGGTGATGGAGAGTGATATCAAAAATCTCTCTCCCTTATTGCTCACAAATTAAAAAGGATGGGCTCTGAGATTGTGGGAGATACTTTGGTTCCCACACTATTGGATATCAATACTCCAATGACAATGCCCCTAGTTATATTGGAAAGTCCTTTTTGATGTGCTTCCCAAGCTATGATTTTGTTTCTTTCTGAAAGAATACTACCCATTTATTTCTAAGGTAATAAGAAATTACAAACCAAAGTCTGATTTATGCCAGCACACAATCCAAAAAAAAAAAAAAGAAGCAACTGCTTCTTTTTATTACAGCACGGTTGATTACAGAAGTGCTTCTCAAAAGAGTGAAACTTTTTGTAAGAGTTTGGAGACAGTGAAGAGGGAAGACTGACCTAAGCCAGCCTTACCTTCCCTCCCAGTCCTTTTCTTGACTTTGGAAATTCAAGACCATGCTTCTGCTGCTATTTTATCCTGTAGTACCTGGAACCTTGTCACTTTGAAATATCCACCCACTCTCTTCTTACATGGGTGAAGAATCTTTTGTGAAGAATCTCAAGTCAGCCTTCATTCTCTTTCTAGTCTTGTTCCTGACTTTTGGACTTTAAAAACCATCCCTCACACTAGGTACCATCTTTCTCTTCCTTTTGTGTTGTGCCCTCAAATTAGAATATAAACCCTTTGAAGGCAGAGAATGCTTTTAATTTTTATTGTATTATTATCTCCAGTGCTTAGCACAGCATCTGGAACATAGTAAATATTTAAATGCTTGTTTCCTTTCTCCTTAGTAGAGAACCCAGAAAAAAGCATTGAAATTGTTTTCTGAATTCTCAGGAGTTGGACAGACCTTGATGGGGATATAAGCATGGCGAGATAGCCACTAGTTCCCAAGAAAAAGAGGCTGATACCATACAAACTCAAAATGTAAGCTCAATATGGTTTGAGATGGTTGTTAAAATAATAGCATGTACCAATGTTGTGCTAGAAAACTTGTCAGTTACATTTCTTAAGAGTCAGAGTCATAACTAGCAACTTTGGCACCTGGGACACGTACTAAGAAACACATCCAGAGAATGGAGAATAAGAGTATCCCTCCAATAAAATCTTTTTTTTTCCTTTTGGAGGGCAATTGGGGTTAAGTAACTTGCCCAAGGTTACACGGCTAGTGTTTTTGTGTGTGTATGATAAGCGTCCGAGGCCGGAACAGGGCGGCGCTTTACTCACTGGGCCACCTAGTCACCCCCTCCAATAAATTGTTAATAATAAATTCAGGGTTAGGAGGAGGAGAGACTTCAGAGAAGGAATTTAGATGATAGATTAGATTAGATAGATTAGACCTGGATGATGTTCTGTGAATGAGAGACAGAGACAGAGAACCCAGGATATCATACATCCAATAGCAAGGGAGAAGAGGGGAGGGATGGGGTTTTAGGAAAGAGGAAATCAATTCTATTCTTAAAAACTGAGTGCTAAGCTGCTTCTTCCTGTACTACAATATTTAATTTTAATTCATTTAATTATTAAAATTTAATTTACTTAAATTTAAAATTAAATAGTGACACAAATGTAAAGGCCTAGTTGCTTCAATCCAGATTTGATTCTGTCTAGAGAAACTTGCATCTAAAATTTAGGTGTAATTCTGAGAGGTCCTTTAACTCAACAATGATTTTAAAAAATGGCAGATTTTTACAAGAGAGAATGATCTGTAATATAAAAAGGCAGGAATTAATGTTGCTGTATTTGCATAAAAAGAAAAACAAATGTATTTAAACTTGGTGGTGTCTCCGTCTATTTAAAGTCATTAAGTAAGCTGTGTAGGGACCTATTTGATGCCCTGCCTCTATACATTTCTAGCTTTCAAACCTGGGAACACAAAAGACTTACCTGTAGGTTCAGCCCCTGTCCAGACTTTAAAACCATTCTTGTTCCTTCTTCAGAGAAATAGAAAGAGACCAAAGTCATTGGTTCCCCAGTTGAGCGTTGAGTTAGATTCTCATTTCCTCAACAATTTGGGATCTTGTATCTAAATTCTTTTTCCTTTTCCTTCTCACTAGGTTCACAGTCCTGTATCTAGCTTCTTCAATGACTGTGCTCCTTATTTGCCTTTCCTTAGCATAACTTCCAGCTTCATGGATGTCATGCCTCACCTCCTTGTGTCTTGAACTTTTGGGGGCCTTTCTTATAACTGCATCCATGATGCATGTTTTTGGAATCCTTTGATGATATCCACCAGATGTTCTCTTCTAGGACTTCTTCCATTCATTTAGTGGGGGCCTACTCCCAACTCTTTTCTTGATAGAAACCATGAATCTCAGATTAGCTTGAACCTTTTTATTAATGATTTTTACTTCCCACCTGGCCCTCCATATCCAACCACAATTTGTAAAGCAAGTCCTATATGTAAGGTATTGTCTTCATGGCTGAGGATACCAAAAAAATTAGTTCTTGCCTTCACATAGTTTACACTCTTTATAGGGACTCTCTTCAGGTTTCTGTGCCTGTGCATGGTTCCTCAGCTCTGACCTTAGTTGATCCCATGTGTACATTGTCTATCCTTTGTCCAGTTGTGAGAATATGCCTTCTTTGAACAGCCAGAGGCACCTTCAGCCCTGGTTATGACAGAATGCTCTGTGGAAATTATACAAGAAAAAAAATCTCTGATTTATAAAGCAGCATGATACACACTGAACCAAGGGGAAGGTATTTTTAGCTACCAGCTGTGCAAGCAATAAGTAAAAGACTTTGGGGAGCTAAAAATGTTTGGGATGTGTCAAGTGGGAGCTGGCAAATACCCTGGGGTGAGAAAAGCTCCAGATCGGCTACATCTGGCACACATTTTACTGTGTTCTATTTTTAGCTTGTGCTTTGATACCACCAGGGATCTAAAGGTATTTCCCAGAAAAGGACAAGGAATGGTAGGCTGGAGCAAGTTGATTCTCAAGTCTTCTCACTCTAAATCTTTTCCTCTCAAACAGAGCCTGGCATCGTTGAGGTGGTTTGATTTCTCTTCCGTAGCTCAATCTCAGTCTCTCTGGATAATAAATCTGACATATTATCCACATATGAATCTGGAAATTCCAACTTCAGCATTTTGTTCTTCCATCACTTGGTTTGCCCTGGGTCCTTTATCCCTCTCCTTGGTATCATGGATACCATGGGAGGTAGCATTCCTTGATACCAAGGAATCAGATAACATTCCTTATGGACTATCCTTTATAAAGCCTTGAACTCTGACTGTCTCTAACTGGTTAGTTTATATCTGCCTCAAACTAGGTACATTCTGTCCCCAGCCTAAGGGGCTGAATAGATTCTCAGGCAACATAAACAGAAAAAAAAATCAAAACACCCCTAAGCCTCTTCATTGGCATCAATTCTGTTTCTAACCTCTTTAAAAATGAGTGTGTATATCCATTTATATACATACACATGCATATATACATAGCTGTGTACATATGTATATACACATGCATAACATACATACACATACATAGTATGTATGTGTGTGCATATGTATGTATCTGTATCTTTATGGAGGCAGCTAAGTGGCTTAGTAAATAGAATGCCAGGCATGGAGTCAGGAAGAATCATGTTCCTAAGTTCAAATCTGACCTCAGACATTTATTAGCTGTGAGACCCTGGGCATGTTACTTAACCTTGTGTTACTCAGTTTTCCTATCTGTATAATGACCTGGAGAAAGAAATGCCAAGCCACTCTATACTGATCTTTGCCAAGAAACCTACAATGGAGTCACACAGAGTTGTATGTGACTGAAACAACTGAACACAAAAAAGCACATGTATATATGTGTGTATGCATATACATATATTTTTATTTACAATCACTATAATCTCTCCCTCCCACTTACCCTATACCTATGGGAGAGCAACAAAAAATAATTGAATATAAAATTCTCATAACAAATATATGTGGTACAGCAAAACACATTCCCACATTGTCCATGTCCAAAATAATTTATGTCTCATTCTGCCTTTTAAAACCATCTTATCTCTGGCAAGAGGTAATTGACATGCTTCATCTTTTATCTTCTGGATGCAGTATTGATCAGAGTTCTCAAGTCTGTTGATGTTGTTTTTTCTCTAAAATGTTTTAATTGTAGAACTTGTTTTCCAGTTCACTTGGAAGTGAAGTTTAGTTCACTTCATTCTACCTTTTATTTGGGGGCCTCCTATTTCATTGTGCAACTATGATGATGGATCAGATTCTAATCCTTTAGCATCATTATGTATTGTTTCCACCTTTGTTCCAAATGAAATTTGAACTAGGACATCATTTCTTTTTTTCACTATGTAGGCTTAACCTGGTCCAAAGACCTCTATATATACCAGAGAAAATTCTCAACCAAATTGAAGAAAAAAATCTTTGGGGAAAATCAATATTGGTTGTTTTCTGTGTCTCTCACAAGCTAAAAAAGATAACAGAAAAGCTAATGGGTTAAGTTATGCCTTTGAGCTCTACATTGAACTGAAGTTGGTTAAGGAATATATATTTAGTACCAGCTGAAAACTTGGAGGTGATCATTTGAAAAACTGGTGCTTGTCACCTTCATCTTCCACAACTGGCCTGGGTCACTACACTTTTGCTGACTCTTCCATCTCACTTTCATACCTTGGGACATAAGGGTTTTGAAAATCATTGATTTCCTAGGCAAAGACATTTGCATTTCACGGCTGAAAATGCTTTGACTTTTCTCCCCTTCCCTTCTCTCAGTTTACATGTAATTGGGCAGGTAATTTCTTCTCTTTGCCTTAGTTTCTTCATCTGTAAAATGAAAGATTAGATTAAATTAGTGATTTTTACTCCAATTGTCCTTTAACCTGAGAAATTCTTAGAATCTCAATAATGCACCTCCCTCAGCTATTTAGCAGCTTAGGGAGTAGGGGTTCAGGGCCAGGGAGAAGAAGGGAGAAAAATAGAATTGCAGGACAGGGAGAGGAAATTATTTATCAGTGTCATTGATTGTAACACATAGAGAACCTTGAGTTTAAATAAAAGATTGGAATAACTGGTAACAATTTTCTTCAGATTGATAATTTGGAAGCACTAAATCAAAAGATCTATATAGTTCCTTGCAGGTCCAGAAAATTCTCTGATATTATGAATTCTCTGGAGAAGTGATTTTATTAATCCCTCCTTGATGTTTCTTGCTTTTGTATTCAGTTAGAATTAGAAAATTTTGCTGAGATTTTAATTTATTTTTATATCCTTTCTTTTTATATCACTATCATTTCCAAGTACATCCTTTTCTTTTCCCATCTAGAGAATCATCCCTTGTAACAAAGAATAAAAGGTGTGTGTGTGTGTGTGTGTGTGTGTGTGTGTGTGTGTGTGTGTGTGTGTGTGTGTGTGTGTGTGTAAGAGAGAGATGAGGGAGGGTGGTGGAGATCAGCAAAACTAATCAGTACATGAACTATATCTGAGAGTGTATGCAATGTTCTGAGGACAGAAATACTATTGATTTACCAACAAACATGGTTCCATTTTTCCATTTCCTGGAATAATTTATATTTTGGAACAAAGGACAAAACATTAGGTCAGGTTGGCATAGGTCTTATATTCAGAGCTGAAAGGTACCTTAAATGCCATTTGATCTAACCCTCCTCATTTTGTAGATATTGAAACTGATGCCCAGAATAATAGAGTGATTTTTCCAACCAAGGTCACACAGGGTTGAGGTCTCTGGTGGTACAGTGACTAGAGTGCAGGGCCTGGAGTTGGGAGGATCTGGTGTCAAATCTAGCCTCAAACACTTATATGACCTTGGAAAATTCACTTAACCTTGTTTGCCTCAGTTTCCCAAGCTGTTAAATGAACTTGAGAAGGTGATGGCAAATCCCTCCAGTATCTTTTTCAAGAAAACCATAAAAAGGAGTCATGAAGAACCAGGCATGACTCCAGAAACTAAACAGCAACAATAAATATCTACCTATAGATGTACATCTATATTTTTATAGATTTAAATCTATAGATATGTCTATAGATCTATATTGCTATATATCACTGAAATGCATTTCCTTATGTATTAATATTTCATATATAACAATATGTTACTATGCATTATATAGAAATGTATTTCAGATAGTCTTTATAATTTATCATAAGATACTCATTTCAGGGAAAATTATTTCTTGGTTTCAGAAACAGAAAAATATATAACTCCAAAGGAGAATGTAACTTTTTGATGACTAGGATTTTTTAGCTGCAAATAAACCTGATATCATTTCCATGGACCTTTGGAAAAAAGATTTCGCATTAGACATGGGCGATGTTTTAAGTTAAATTCAGTGAAGCTTGGAGTGTACATAAAAGGATTTTTTGATATATGAATTTCTTTCACTTGTTATTCTTTACAGGATTTCTTGGGCAACACGGAAAACCTAGTATCTGGGATTTGGTATCCACTGGGGGATGAATTCAGGTTATAATAAAATTGAGCAGAGTCTTAAATTTTTTAGATTTTTTTTCTCCTGTCATACCACAAAGACCACAAGGTCTTAGATTACTTTGGAAAAGTTCAACTGGAAGAGAGATTTGATTTGATTGTCTTCTTGGGAAGTAGTGAAACAATTAAGTAATCTAAAAATAATTGAACAGTTATGGCGTGATCTGTAATGGCTTCTACTTGAAATGTAAGGGCGTCCCAGTGTCTGACTTCATCAAGGTAGACAGCTAAATCTTTGACAGTGTTATAAATGACTGAACTTGTTCATCTCTAAGATGAATGGATAGTTGGGGAGAAATATACCTTACAAAATCAGGACTACTTTCTTTCTGCCTGAAATCACATTTGGATATAAATCTAAGCTTATGACTCCTAGAAAATACCCCTGACTATACTTGAAACAGACTTCAAATTATTTCTTATGAATTATTTTTACGATGCATACATTGAACTTCCATTAACACTAATGAGAATTATTGCGTGTATATGCATGGATGATAGGTAACTTTATTTTATGGTGGGCAGAGGCAGGGGGGAGAGGCAAATGTCCTAGATTTCATGACCTTTTATGGATTGTTCAGTAGAGCATACAACAGGAGAGGGACAAAATTGTCACCTGGGCTCACGCCATCATAAAAGGGTCCCTGCATTCAACATGTATACATTGATATTGCACGTTCTAGACGTATATGTTGGGTTAATGAAATAACAAAATGTTGCACATCCTAGTGATATATTGAGGGTTTCTTATCTCCTCAAGGCAATGGCATTGACGTTGGAGACATCAGTAGCCACTTCTGCCTAATACTAGCCATTTCTTGACTCTTTTATTTTTGGTCAGCAACTTAGGAATTCAACAGTTGCTAATTTAGGAGATTCTGTGGCACCTGTCAATTTAGTCACTGGCTAGGCATTTTATCAGCAAGTCAGTTTTAGAGTATGTAGGGTACAAATCATGGCTGTGCCTTTGGAGTTTTACTTTTCTGGAAAAAGAATCCTTTCATTCAGAAGATCAGAAACCTAGAAATGAAGACTGTGGATACCACTTCTAGTTCCTATGTGCATGCTAATTAAAAAGGTAGTAGAGTGGTAGATAGAGAGTTGGACTTGATCCCTGCCTCTGATTGCTGTTCTTCACTCAGTTGTATCTGATACTACGTGAACCTATGCATGCTGTCCATGGTGTTTACTTGGCAAAGATACTGGAGTAGTTTGCCATTTCCTTCTCCAATGTGTCCCTTTTTTTTTTTTTGGATGAGGAACTGAGACAACTTAAGTGACTTGCCCAAGGTCACACAGTTAGCAAGGGTCCAAGACTGAATTTGTACTCAGATCTTCCTGTGTCCAGATCTAGTGCTTTATTTACTGCACCATCTAGTTGTCCCTTGCATCTGATACCTAGGTGCTATGCCACTTAACCTTTTATCATTTCCTCAGGCAGCTTTCTAGGAGACAGAAAAAAATATTGGACTTAGGGGGCAGCCAGGTAGCACAGCAAGTAAGAGCACCGGCTCCAGTGTTGAGAAGACCTGGAGATCGAATCCCCGGCTTGGACACTTAGCACCCACCCAGAAACACCTGGCTGTGTAACCTTGAGCAAGTTACTTAACCCCAATTGCTTAGGGGCGGCCAAGTGGCTCAGCGAGTAAGAGCACTGGCTCCAGTGTTGGGACGACCTGGAGATCGAATCCCGGGTTCAGACACTCAGCACCACACCCAGAAATAACTGGCCGTGTAACCTTGAGCAAGTTACTTAACCCCGATTGCTTAAAAATACATATATATATTGGACTTAGGACTGTGCTTGAATACTGATTTTATCATTTACTGCTCATGTGACCTTGAAAAAATACTTAACCTTTCAGTTTCTTCATTTTCAAAATGAGGGGATTGGATTAAGTGATTTCTTGGTCCCTTCCCACTATAAATTTGTTATTCAGTGACCTAAGCCCTAGATGAATAGCAATCTGCTTTTGTTGGAGTTACTAAAACCAACAAAATCACAGATTCTTTACTAATTTATATTTATATTTGGGACAAGTTTGCCTTATCTCCACAATGGTTAATTGAGAAGGAAGAGGGAGAAGTCAATGATAATACCAAGACTTCCAAAGTGAGGGGTTGGAGGAATGGCAGTGCTGTTGATGAAATGAAAGGAAAGATGGGAGATATTATAATGAAGTCATGGTGGGACATTGAAGTAGAGAGACAGATTTGGGATTCAAGAGAGAGGTCAGGGCTAAGGATTATGGTGTTGGGGCCATCTAAAGCTATGTGGAGAATAGAGATTGATAAGAGAATAAATGTAAAGGGAGAAGATGTTTGACACTTTTACTCCAAAGGATCTGGAGCAGAATAAAGATCTGAAAGAAAAAAAAAACACCACAAAGAAGTATCAGTCAGAGAGGGAGGACAACATGGTGGCATCAAAACTAAGGAAGAAGGGAGAAGTGAGAAAAGGCAAGCCATTTACAATATCAGGCATTGTATATGGATCAGAGAGGATGTGCACTGAAATAGAATTGGTAATTAAGAGGTTACTAGCAACCTTTGAGAGATCAGTTTCCCCAGAATGGTAAGCCAGATCGAGAAACCTTTTTTTTTTCTTTCCTCCTATTGTGGTGCTCAGTAAACAAAAGCAAGATTGTTTGTAATATCAAAGTTATACTTTAGAATGAGTATTGATGAATATACATTTGATTTTGTTCATTCCCATCAAGTGTATATTTCACTAAGTTCTCAGATTTCACTTTATGTGTTAGGAGAAAAAAAACCAGAGGAAGAATTATGAGCCTGGCAATATTTATATTTTAAAAATATATATAAATTGATAAGTTACATAATTTCCTTTCTCATAACAATGCTTGCACATCATTTTATAGGGGCTATTTCACTAATTTGCCCAGCCAGGTTGTGTTCTTCTAGGGCTACTCCAGGTTTAAGGTGTGAATGTTCTAATCAAAGCCTGAAGGGTAATTTTAAAAGGCGCATTTGGGCTCATCAGACTTTTCCGCTTACAAGAATGGAAGGGTGATCCTTATATTTCATAGCCTCTGTTACCTACCCTGGTCCAGTGGATTGGGGACAATCAATTGATCACTCCCCTCCCCTTGACTCACCCTCAACTCCCTACTACATTTAATTTTAATTGAGCCAATTCAACCATAATGGTTTCTTGATTCTTGCTCGTTGTTCATCATACTTCTCCCTAAGGGTCTTCTTTGTACTTGAGGTCCCTGTTGAATCCACTAACCTGTTTTATTTAACCTTTAACTATACATCAGAAGTGTGTTGTTCAGAGTAAAGAAATGCCAACAGTTGAAAAGGCCATGGACTTTTGAATTGGGCCAGCCTACCCTCCTGGGAGGCCACAGGAAGTGATCGTTTGCTATGGTTCCATGCAGTTGTAGGAACAAACACGTTTATCGTTTTGTCTAGATTTTTATTTCCAAAAAATGTTTTCATTTCTCTTTCAAGTCACCTCATTATTCTGTCCCCTTTTTATATTCACCCTGGAATCTGCTGTGACATCGACTCTGGCCAAGCTCATTTATAGCGACAATATTAACCTGCATTGATCCAGAGTCATGTAACATTTAAAAGGCAATAATGTTCATTAATGGCATCCTCTCCAGAGGATCAGAATGACAGTTGCATAAGTAAATTCATGGATCTGATTTGCCATGAATACTGATGTAACCTATGGCTATTATCTGTTTCTGATCTAAAAAATGTCACAGCCAGAGATGGAAGGACCTTAGGAAATTTAATTGAAAAAAATATTATAATAAAATGTGTACTCTTTTAGGGCAGAGATTATTTGATTTTATTTTGTCTTTGTGCTCCTTGTGTATTTTAGGCACTCATTAAATGCTTCTTGATTTGTATGAAAGAAAGGTTACTTGCATTCTTTTCATTGTTTCAGGTAAAGTTTCTGAAATTCATGAACATCCTCTCTGAAAATATATAAAATAATATCCTGTAAATTTTGGAGTTTGAGAAAATTCACTCATGGCTACCTCACTATTGTTATTTTTTTTAAATCCCGCTGGCCTTCTGTCTGCTCAATGCTCTGGCACCTTACCTGCATGCTGTGTACTCCATTACCTGATTCTCAGCAGTATGTCACTGTCCAACACCTGTCACTTCAGCACAAACTCAAAATGGTGCCAAGAAGGGTCAGTAGTGAAAAGGTTTCTGATGGGATTCTGTGTCTGCAGTCTCATTCCTCATTGTTCCACCAAGCAAATATCAAGTGGTTTTCAGTCACCAGTGGCTTGGAGAGAATTCAGAATTTTCTGATGTATGAAATTCAGCATTTATTAAATACTTACTGTGTACCAGCCTCACTTCTTTATTGTCTGATTCAGCCAAACTGATTTTCACTCCCTTCTTTGCTCAGGACCCTCCATCTCCTATCTTCATACCTTTTTACTGACCGTATGCAATACCTGATTCACTTCTTCCTTTCCTCCACCTCAGAATCTCTGTTTTCCTTCAAGATGCAATTCCATTTTTGCAGGAAGTCTTTCTTGATTCCTCCTATCTATTAGTGTCCTCCCTCCTGGTGTGTGCAGGAGCCAGCTCGTATTGGCTACTGATTGATCAGTTTTCAGTTGAGCATTTACATCTAGAAAATCCACAAATGTTATGATTTAGGGTTTGAGTAATTTTGTTGATTGTCTGTACCAGTGGTTTCAAATTCAAATAGAAACAATAATACATGAGCATCCCTATAGACCATATATTGACTTAGAGAAGCCATATATTATCTATCTTTTATTTTATTTTATGTAATTTTTAAATATTTCCCAATTACATTTTTACTGCCATTGACCACAATGTTATAGGTCACCTGAAGGACATCTGCCTGTGTTTAATATCTCTGTTGTAAGATTCAGAAGGTGATGGAGAAACTGCAGATTAATAAGATTAAACACAAAAAATATAGTTTTTCCAGCTGTGCCCCTGCCTTCCATAGTTTATTGTAATGATTTTGTATATTTATAGTATACATTTATTATTTTTTGTTTATGTATTTTATTTAGTATGTAGTTATATATGCATATTTTATTTGTATATGTGTTTATATGTATATACAAGTATATTACATGTGTGTATGTTATTAAATTGTAACCTCCCTCCCTCCATTGCAAATAGAGATCATTTCATTTTTTTGTACTGGTGTCCCCAGAGCCTAGCATGGGATTTGGTGCATGGTAGATGCTAATAAATACTTGATTGATTAATTGATGTGCTAAATGCTAGGGATATACTCTCTACCCCTGACGAGTGTCCATTTTAATGGAAGGGGACACATGTGAACATTTAGGAATGCAGATACAGGCAGAGTATCAGAGATTCATAACCTGGGGGCCATAAACTTATTAAAAAAATCAGTAACTACAATTGGATTCATTTTTAGTCCTATGCTTTATTTTGTGCATTTAATCACTTAATTCTGAGAAGGGGCCACTAGATTTTGCCAGGATGCCAGAGATATCCATGACAGCAAAAAAAAAAGGTTAACCTCTTACGCAACTCATGGTAACTCAATGATAAGTTATAAACACCTCTTGCAGAAGATGGAATTTGAGCCAAGTATTGAATCAAGGCAAGAAAGTTAGAAGTCAGAGGAGTAGAGGAAAAGGACTCGAGGCATGAGGAACAACCAGGACAAATGTATGTGTAGGAAAGCAAATAGGTTACTGTAACTGTATAGTGTGTATAGGGGAGTTAAGTATAAGCAAACTGGAAAAATAGAAAAGGGCTGGGTTGTTATGGGCTTTACATGCAAAATAGGACATTATAGTTAATCTTGTAGGCAATGGGAGTCACAGGAATTTATTGTGGGAGGGGAGGGCTTGTAGTGACAAGTGTTTTAGGGAAGTCACTTTGGCATTGGAGTGGTGAAGAGACTGGAATGGAGAGAGACTTGAGGCAGACAGAACAATCAGAAAGTGATTGCAACAATCCCCAAAAGTGATGAGAACCTGACCAAAAAAAAAGTTACTAGCTGTTGTCCATCTTAAATCTTGTATTTTCAGGATGCCCTTTATTCAGTATAATCTTTCCAGTCTATCTCACCCTTCAGAAAGAGTGGAAATAGATCCTGACACACAAATAAGCAAACAATTAACATTTACTATGAATAGAGCAGCTAGTTGGCACAATAGATAGAGTACCTGGCCTCAAGTCAGGAAGTTTCACCTTCCTGAGTTCAAATCTAGCCTAGTTTTTTGACCCTGGGCAAGTTACTTAACCCTATTTGCCTCATTTCTTCATCTGTAAAAATAAGCTGGAGAAGGAAATGGCAAACCATTCAAGAATCTATGCCAAGAAAATCCTAAATGGGTTCATGAAGAGTGGGACAGAACTGAACAACAACAAATGACCAGAGCACTGTGTGGGGAGGGTGGGGAACAAATATTTATTAAACACCTACTATGTGTCAGGTACTGTGTTAAGCACTTTAGAAATATGATCATCGTTACAATATTCTTGCAGTTTAGATAAGTATGATCTGTATTCTTGAAGAGGGTATGGTCCAGACATAACCTACATATGGGATGTCATAATCCTGTAAAAATTCCAGATGGTCTTAAAAAAAAAGTTTCATAAAGTTTCAAGGGGCAAAGAAATAACTGGCCTCGCCTTGGTTCTCCATGGTATTATACTGGAGTCTCATATAAGTCTATAAGCATGGCGATTACCAACAGCTACTTGTTTTATTGGAAATAATGGATAGGGATGATGATGGATAAGTCTTGAAATTCTCTTATTCCTTCCCAAAAGGCCAAGTATTCACAAAGCTAGTCAATGTCAGTGGCAAGATTCTCAGCCTAAGTCTGTTTGACTACAGTTGTAGCCCACTATCCTCTTTGGTTTATTGGAAATCAAATAGTTTTCCAAAAGTCTAGACCTCATCAAAGCTACTTCATGTTTCTAAAAGTAAGAAAAGTCATCTTTAGGTCTTCATTTTCTTGAATCTGCCTTTCTTACCTTCTAGAGTGTATTTAACTATTAAAAATCCTCACGAAAGAGCCATGGATATGTCCATATATGGAAGAGTAGATTGTTTCTCCATGACTTCAGCTTTTTCTCTATTGGGTCATATGAGAGGTCACAGTATTTTCTATGATTTCAAGACATTAGTATATGACCACATTCATCTTAGAAAAAGGGTAGCAAGAATCCATGACTCTCTGTCTAATCTAGAAAACAAACAAACAATTTAATTGTGAAGGAAGTATGTTGTACCAAAGATTAAATAAAAAAAAAAGGCAATCTAGCCTGTTGACCTATGTTAGAAGGGACCTTAGAAGGTATGGCTCACATTTTGAAATAGGAATCCTTTGTTGATACCCAGCTCCATTAACGCTAACTTCAGTCCTTTTACACTTTGCATGTACCTTTTTAACCATAAAAAGTGAAGTTTAGACTGATCCCAAGGCACAACTGGCAGTTTTGGTAACTATATTCAATTTCTGGGATTTTGTTCGGATCTTGACTAGGTAATTTACTATTCATTGAAGATAATGGTGATCAACATTTTCCACTAATATGAGTTTAGTCATGTACTAATTCTTGCTTTTCAAATTTATTTCACTGTGTTAGGGTATTTATTTTGCCTTTCTTTTAAGATCCCTTTTGGTGGATTTTGGAAAATATTTTGAAGGCTTTATTCTAGTGTACTCATTTCATATGAAAGTAATCATTTTTATCTTCAGATGAAATGCAGCATGATTTGCACTGCAAAATGTTTCTGAGAGACAATTTGTATGGCCATGGTGGAATGGCATATGTAGATAAACAAAATGGCCATCAGGTATTCACCAGCTGCACTTAGCTCAAAGATTTTTTATAAATGCCAATTAATGCAAATGTAAGCAATTTCTGTTCTCTTTAACATATTTCAGAATAACTTTATAAATGACTGAATCTTCAACAAACTGTCCACTACTGCAAGTTCAAAATCTCTGAACATTAAGAATGATTATCTTTGATTTTTGTGTAGATTTCCCATTATTTACTTCGGTACCCAGCTGGCTGTGGGTGGTATCTCATTCCTGGAAATTCATGTCCTGAAAAGCAATACTTTGGGGAATTATCATTTAGCTCCACAGCCACGGTGTTTCCAGCTCTAAAATGTCATTTAGAGGAGTAACCGAGTGCAGAGGCTAGAAATATTGCCATAGCTTGGCAGGACTGAATAAAGCCCAATTCTCAAATTGATTGGTTCTTGGAATTTCCAATGACTTTAGCATGGGTTTTGTAGGTGGAATCATGATGGGCCTGGCCAGATGCCATGTCTTTTTTAATACAATTATTGTTATTGACATCGTTGATATGTATTCATCCTCCTCCAGAGCTCCTCACACAGCAAATTGCTGGCAAGGGTCCAAGTCGAAACACTACTTAGCTTTAATTTTAAAGAGAAACACCTATTTGAGTAATAGTAATTTTGCAGCCAATTTAGGAGGGCAAAGAACAGAAGAGAAAAGGATGTGGTTCAAAAGCAATGGAATATAGTTTCCATGCTTTTAAAATTTGCATTTTTAGTGGGTGGTACAGTGCCTGGAACATAGTAGGCATTTAATAAATGCTAGCTCACTGACTAGTATTGATTAACTGAACTCTTTTTTCAGGCAGTCAGTCAACAAGCATTTATTAAGGTTTCCTATGTGCCAAGCATTGGCCTAAATATAAAGAAGGGTAAAAACAGTTTCTGCCCTCAGAGAGTTTACATTTTAATGGGGGAGAAAACAGAAAAACAAATAGGTATATATAAATCTACATAAATGGAAGATAATTTTCATAGAACAATGCACATTTGTTACAATCTGCTTATCTGAATTTAGTTCGTGAATCGTAGAGAGTGCCCATTAAGTCTTAGTGACCTTATTTTCTATATTCTACTCTTACCTCCTGTCATGAGGTGGGCAACATGTGTCATTGCCAATTCTCTGGAAACATGGTTAATAATTAAATCAGAATTCTTATATATTAAGATTATTCATTTTTATGATCTTAATATTCTAAATTGTTCCTCTGATTCTGCTCTCTTCATTCTGCAGCAGTTCATACATCTTTCCATACCTCTGAAACTTTTTCCACATTTCTCATAACACAATGGCATTCCATCACATTCATGTACCAGAATTTGTTCATCCCTTCCCCAGTTAATTGACATTCCCTTAATATCCAGGTTTTTTTTTTTGCTACAGCATAAAGAGCTACTAGAAATATTTTTGTACATATAGAATCTTTCCATCTTTTTTTGCTTTCATTTGGGTAGTAGTAGAACAGGATCACAGTTTAGCCACTTGCTGTGCATAATACTTTCAGAATGGGTGGCCCGATTTACAGGTTCAGTGACAGGGTATCAATATGTCTGTTTTCCAATAGCTCTCCAACATTTGTCATGTTTGTCAGTCTGATGGCCATGTTTTTCTAGACTCTTATTGGATTAACCAAGACAATCTCTATCTCCCCCTCTACCTCTCTCCTCCTTTTCCTACCTTTTTTCCTTCCTCTGCTCCTCCTTCCTTCAGGGTGTAGAGGGATAGGAAGCAAAAAAGTAAAGCAAAAAAGTAATTCAAGAAATCTATTTGACCCAAGGTTTGAGGTAAAGTAATGGACAGGGGAAAAGACCTCAATTTATTTTTAGAATTCTGACTGCAAAAGTATTTAAAATACAAATCCAACAGGAAGAATTCTGTCTCCTTTGAAAAGTCCAGAATGTGTTTTGGAATTTAATTGTTTAAAGATCTGGTTTTAATTTCAATCTAACTGCATTATTAAAATGAATAAGAATTGATTTTTTTCCAGAAGGGCCAGACAAAGGTAATTTGTCTGTCTCAATAGCCATTTCAAGCAAAATGGGAATGTGGATTGTTTCAGATCATCACCCTCCCTCTCTCTTGCTAAGTACATTATTATTAAACTAATAGGAATATAGGAAACTAGACTTGAAATACATCAGACAAGTTATATTTGCAAAGCTGTAATGTGATTTTCCCCCCTACCTTCATGGAAGCTTTCTAAACTTACTTTGAAAATTATTTTTTTTTGCCTTAAAAATGAACTATAGTTCTTTTTTTAAGCACAGTGGTTGACCATATTTTGCACACAAAATAAACCTCTAGATCGCCAGAGTACTCCATGGTGAAAAGGGAATATATTTTATTTGCCTATTCCCCCAGTTGTAATCAACCAACCCAACATATGCATCATCCCAGTACTAAATGGGTTTCCAGTTCTAAGTGGATAAGACCAATAAAAGAACAGCTGGTAACTATTTCTAAGAAGACAATGGCTTGTGGCTGGAGAAGATAATACAAAGACTAGAGTAGTGGAGTTTAAAAAAGAAACAAATGGTGTTTTACTGATGCAATCCACTTCTTAAATCACATCTATGCTGTTAGAGCCATTGTCAGAAAAATTCCAGGTAAGCCAATAAGATCTCATAGTCTTCATCAAAGGATGAACTTGAACACTTAACAGGTTAAGAGAGATCACACTGAGACTTGGCCCTTTTCTGGGCCCAGGATTGAGTCAGATCCACTCTGGGAGTACTGATGTTCTGTCTCTTTTGGGGCCTGAGGATGAGTTCAAGATTCACCATTACTACCCTGTGGCTAGTCCACCCCTGTTCAGAGTTTCTGGACCTGAGTGCATGATTTTGACTCCCCTTTGTTCCTGCCCTGGTCACCTGACTGTGGGTTGAATTTGTCATCTTGACCTGGGAAGATGACTTTACTGTGTTTTCCATTTATCTCCCCTGTTCACACTACTTGGTTGGCTTTCATCTTGGGCCATTGTTAAAGTAATTGTAGGGGGAGCTGGACTGGCTGTACAGTTTCCTCCCACTCTGTAATCTTGT
Organism: Petaurus breviceps papuanus; assembly: GCF_028583685.1. Taxonomy (NCBI): domain Eukaryota; kingdom Metazoa; phylum Chordata; class Mammalia; order Diprotodontia; family Petauridae; genus Petaurus; species Petaurus breviceps. Next base: position 4,849,201 of record NW_027185777.1, on the reverse strand, counting down.
TTGGTTTTCCAGTTGGAGATGGGATACTACAACATGACCTTGCATCTTCCTACCTATCATCAAAGGTTAAGGAACATTTTCAAGAGCTAGAGATAAACATGATTTAATGGCCTGAGACTTAGCCTAATTTAAACATTTTGAAAATTAGACTGGACTGCTCATCAAAGGTACACACAATATCTAGAGTACTAAAAGTTTGAATTTGTGAAGAATTTTTGAAAATACATGTCACAATTTTCTCAACTATGTGTCGGTCACGGAAAAACATGACTTTATTAAGAGGACATATGGGAGGAAAGAAAAAGGAGCAGAGAAAATGTTTGTTAAGCAGCTACTATGTGTCAGGCATTGTGCTAAGAACTTCACACATATTTTCACTTGATGCTCACCACAACCCTGGGAGATAGATGGAGTATAGAACATCACAAGGGGATTTTGTAAAAAGTTTTAAAGTTCAGGGTGGCTAGGTGGCACAGTGAGCAAAGCACCGGCCCCAGAGTCAGGAGGACCCGAGTTCGGTTCCAGCCTAAGACACTTAACACCCACAAAAAAATAAACTAGCTGTGTAACCTTGGGCAAGTTACTTAACCCCAATTGCCCTCCAAAAGGCAAAAAAAAAGTTTTAAAGTTCATTTTATGTCAGTGAATCTAATTGCTTTGCTTTGTCATAGTTAATTTACCCAGCGTTGTTGTAGGTGCTTAATAAATGTTTGTGTTTTGGGATTGAACATCTCTCCCCAACCACTGGTGATTAACAAATTGAAGCTAGTTTAGCTATGCCATGCTGTCCTAGCTCCTGCCCTCTTCATCTCTTTTTGTCACTGATTAGAATGTGTTTGTGGGTGGTATTTTTTACAAAATTTCTGGAGGACATAAAGCTAGGAAAGGCTAGCTTATACATTATCGAATTGAAATGGAATCCAAAAAGTTCTTGATGTGCTGAACCCAACAAGAAAAATCAGATAATTAGGATGAAAGTTAAGTTCTGAAGATAGAGTTAAAAATTTATTTGTGTGGGTAGGGGAGCTATTTTTTTTTTTTTTAAAATTCAAGTTACAAAATAATTATATTTTTAGTCGATTCAAAACTCAAAAAAAGTCAACACTATGGTGTGGTAACCAAAAAAGTTAATGCAATTGTGAGGGTGGGTGGGGAAAGGGGTCAGCTGAATCACTCAACCCTGTAAGGGGGTAGGGGGTGATTGATTGCTGGATTCCACCCCCTCTCCCCACCCTTGTACTATGTAAAACTGACTTCTCTCTTTGCTAATAGTGTTCACTCTGCCTGGAATTACTTCCCACCAGATTTCCTTTTTTAAACCCAACATTCAGAACAAAATAGCTAATTGTCCCACCATACTTTCCCTGGTCACTTTACAGCACGCTTTGGTCAGTTCTGGGCATCATTCACATTAGGAATATTTACCATGATGGAGAATATCATGATAGTTGTTTCAAGGACTCTCATATCAAAAAAACAAAAGCCAAACACAAAACCCAACAACAACAAAACCAAAGCAAGGTTCTATTAACTCTGCATGACTTTAGATGAGATCCTGAGATTGGTGGGTTAATACTATCACTGCCCAGTAGAGAAGGGGGGAACAAAACTTTCCTAATGAGTAGAGTCTTTCCAAATGGCATGTTGTCTTGGGAAGCTTAAAGTTCCCTATTAGTTGAAATTAATGAACTCTCATCAGGAATGATGGAGACAAAATTATTGTCTTGAATAGGAGATTAGACTAGAGCAGGGGTCCTTACCTAAGTTCTATGAATTTGCTCTTTAAAGATATTTTGATAACTCTGAATCGACATTTTAGTTTTCTTTGAACTCCTGTATATATATTTTTTTTGTGTATTTAAAAATGTTATTCTAAGAAGGGATGCACAAGTTTCACTAGATTGCCAGGGCTGGGGGTCCATGACATAAAAAAACAAAACAAAACTGGGTAAGAACCCCTGGGCTAAATGATCACTAATATCTCTTAAAACTAAGATATTTATGGCTTTTTTATTTCATCTATTTCAGTGGATGCAGTTGTCACCCCTATGTAGGAGAAAGTCATTTTTTCCTGAGTTCTTCCATGATGCAGTGAAAAGGATTATGTAGGAACTTTTACCAAGGTGTAAAGCATCCCCCAAACTGGGGGCATCCTGTCCCACAAGCAAACCCACATCCCAGAGAAAAGTGGACTCAATTTGAGACAAATGGGAAAATTCACAACTCAGGGGAGTTCTTTTGTAGAAACTCCTTCCCTTCCCTCAATCTCTCCCCTTTAGAGGGATCTCACCAGGTTCTACTGCACCACTTCTGTGTGAGCTATTATATTAGACATTGAGTAGGACATAAAGAATAGGAAGACATGGAAGTCCCTGTTCTCCTGGAGCTTACGATCCAATAGCAATTTCCTGCTAGACTACTACTAGAGTCCTGAAGCTTTCTTTCCTCAAGGTACCTGGTATTGCCTTAGCCTCTACTATCTTAGGGACATTCATGCGAATTCCCAAATCTTTCAACCTTTTGAAGTTCACCAGGTTGCTATCTGGTCAAAAGTAGGGAAAGGAAGAGGAAAAAAAGAAGGTTCTTCTTCCCACAAGCATTTCAGCCTCAGGGGCTCCCTAGAACTGCTTCTATCACTGAACTGGCCTGTCCCTCAAACATTATATTCATAACTGGTTCACTATTTTGTTAAAAGAAATCCCATGGGACATGACTGAATATCTTCAGCCAATCCCAATATAATTTCTGAGTAGCATCAATTCATTTTATCCAATGGATTTAATTCCTTCCAAATTAATTAAACCTTTCACATCTAGTTTGATGCCTTTGATTGATTGATTGATTCAATAGAGATATTCCTTTCATTCAGCAGAGGTATTCCCAGTTGATTAAGGTAGATTCTTTAAGTGGGGTGCCATGATCTATTCAATACCTATGTTGCCATGATCTATTCAATTAATTATCCCTTGTACCTGTGTTCCCAAGCCCTGCCTTTGATACATTATGGCTGCTTTGTACAAGTGATTTTAACTTTAAGGCAACCCTTCATAAGACTAAGTTGAAGGGAAAGTTTTCCTACATTGGTAGGAAATTTCCCTTACCCAAGGGGGATTTCATACTTATGTGCTCCTTTTAATTATACCTTTTGGACTTCACAATTTAAAAGTCATTTTGAAGGACATTATTTCTCTCGAGCCTGTTAGCAAACCAGTGAGGCAGGCAGGATAGTTATTGTCTTCATTTTAGATAAGAAAAAAATAAATGAGACTCTGTTATACAGAGTCTTATTGCTTGTGCTAGATTGTAAGCTTTTTGAGGGCAAGAGATTTATTTTACTTATATTGTTATCCTCTAGCAATACCTTCTCTAAAATAGATGCTTAATAAATATTTGTTTAGTTTAGTTAAAAATAGAATTGTACATCATTAGAAATGCCTATGTTCAGCCAAATGAAGACTGATTTCTGACCTAATTGCCATACCAGTTTAAAATTTTTGTTTATCTGTAAAACAGTTTTATACTTTTTGATTTCATATAAACTTATCAATGCTATAACAGCAAGGATAGAAATGTTGCTTGGGTTTTTTTTTCTTTTCCCCTCTCTACAAGAACTTCTAATGACAGACTGTTCCTCATCTGATTTTGTTTTTTCGGGCAGATCAGTTTCATCAATGTGATTTTCGCAAGCATTGCTTGCCTGACTCTTCCCAATTAGAAGACTGGGCCCATCAGTCATTATCTCCATCTCCCACTTCTCTTTCGGCCTTCTAAGTCCTTGAAGTACCATTTGCACACTCATTTGTCTGAATCAAGCTTAATCATCGACTGTTAGCTATCCTGTTATAATAAAATAATTTTTTTCTTCTATTCTCAGGCTTGTATACACTTGCCTTCAAAGATACACCAACAAAAAGAAAGCAAGATGATTTATCTCTGCCCTGGAGGATAGAAGAGAGCTTTTCAGCATTTCCTTTATCTTTATGATTTTAGGATATATTAATGTCAGCAAACCTTGTATAATTTACCATTTCCCAGAGGTGTGTTTCCCAGATATCTGTCTCACTACTGCAATTCAATATAAACTAATTGTGTGCCACTTCTGTGTGAGCTATTATATTAGACATTGAGTAGGACAGAAAGAATAGGAAGACATGTAAGCCCCTGTTCTCATGGAGCTTACAATCCAATAGCAAAAGTAGTGTCCATTATTCCCATAGTTCCTTGCCTTTGAGGTTACAATGAATTCTCTTGTGCTCTTCAAAGGAACATTTGAATTAATCTTCCAGTTCTTAAAACTTTATTATTATGAAACATCACTTCATATTCAAAGATATGACAATCTTTCTTGTTTTGTTTTGTTTTTGGGTGGAGGAAGGTAGAAGGAAGGTGTGATTTCTCCTATTACAATTCCTAATTGCATAGTTCATTTTTTTTCTCCCCTCCTTGGATTTTAACAACACTACTATGTCTGATTTCTCATCATATCTGTCTGATAGTTCTGTTTTGTTCTTTTTTACTGCATCATCCAGACAGTAGACACCATCTTAGTTTCTTCTATTTTGAAATTGCCCTTCATTAGGTTTATAGAGAGGGAACATACTTGGCAATCTAACTGCAGTTTTCTCCATTTTTCTCTCATAGACATATGGTATTATGTTTTCTGTTGTCCAGAAAGGTCATAACCCAACCTCAGAAGCCAGCTTAATCTATACGATCCATTGGTGCCCCTTATATCCTTGTATTTACCTTAGCAATTTTTGTTTCAGCAAGTGCAGGATATCCCAAGTTTGGTAATAAGGAAATCTTGAACTTAATTGGCATCTTGCTTTTTCACACATTTTGTTTTATATGATGACAGGAGCTTTTTATGCCTTTGATTCCCCAAGGTTTAACACAGTCCTTGGCACATAGTAAACACTTATTAAAAGCTTGTTGGATAGTTGATTGGTTTTATTCTCATTTATTGACTAATAATTAGTTAACTTGGTTGGAACAGTTTCCTAAAGTAAATTTCCCAATTTTGAGAAACTTAGTTAAGTTTAGACTGCTTTGAGTAAGCCTGTTCTGGCAATCAGAAAGTGGTGTTTGTTCAATGGCAATATCCTGCCCCCTTAAATATGACTACACCATAAGGTTGTGCCCTGACCTTTTCTCTATACTTTCTCACTTGATAACCTTATCAGCCCCCATGGGCTCTATTATAATCTCAATCTGGATGTTGCTCAGTCTATATATTGTGCTGCATATACTACTAACTTTTCAAATTGGATATCCTATAGGCACACCAAGTTTAACATGTCTAAAACAGAAAACAAAACTCTCTACCCTTCTCCTCTGGCCCACTCCTCTTAAGAACCTCAATTTTCTAATAAAAATGCCCCATCTTTCTAGTTGCCTAGGTTCATAACATTGGGGTGGTACCTCATTTTTCACTCACTGTCACAACCAATAGCCAACCCTCTATCAAATTATATTGATTGCACCTTTTTCACATTTCCTTCATTTGTCTTTTTCTCTGCTCTTACAGCTATTGTCCTACTTTATGATCATGTGACTACTTACTATTATAATAGCCTAATAATATTGAGATAAAGTCCTAATTTGTTTCTCTGTCCTCTTCCTTCTCCTACCCATCCTTTTACATAGCTTCCATAGTGAGATATTGCTCAAAAGTAGGTGTGAATATATCATTGTCCTGTTAAATAAGCCCTAGGGGTTCTATTTTAACTCTAGGACCAAATAAAAACTCTCCAATTTGAAATTTAATGTCTATAGCTATTTGACTCCAATCTACCTTTCTAGGTATATTACGCATTATTCTGCTTCATTTAACTGAAAATCAATCAAATTATCCATCTTTTCTTCCTCAGGAACATAGCATTTTATCTCCCATCTCTATATTTTTATAAGAATTTACAGAACGTAGTCCTAGGATTCATTCTAATCTTAGAATGAATGAATGAAATGCATTTATCATATATTTCAGGCTAAGTGCTAAGATAATGATACAATACTGAGACAATTTCTTCTCTTACAAAGGTTATAGTCTAATGGTGGGAGACAACACATAGGGGGTCATAATGGCCAAGGACAGGAGTATTGTTTTGATTGTCATGGGGATAATGAGTTGATCTCATCATTGAAAGAGAATGACACATGATTTCCAGAAACAATTGTAGTATTTATTTGTTTACTGTGCCCAAAGCAAGATATGGAAAGGATGTCTGGAGTAAACTGATGTGTGTGTGTGTGTGTGTGTGTGTGTGTGTGTGTGTCTGCATAGTATGGCCTGATCTGCAGCTACTTACATATAATGGAGTAAGGGATACATACTTCCTAACCAATCAAGACAGCTGTATCCTAGTTGGTTTATTAACTCTCCAAGGGACTATGGACTTTATTTCTGGTGGTATGGTCTAGCAAATGCTATTTCATGTAAATCCAGTAAGGGAATGTGCATCCTCTGTCTCTTACAATTCCTAGATTGCTTCAAAGCTCCAATCAAGAGCCATTCCCTACATGACTACTTTCCTACCACCTCTCCAATACACTAATGGTTCATCCCCCTGTTAAATCTCATTCATTTTATGTATAGTTTGTATAAAACTTTATGTAGACAATCCATCTTGCTTGAGAGAATGTAGGTTCCTTGAGGTCAAAGACTGTTGCATTTATGTCTTTGGAACCCCAGTATTTTGTACCTTGCTTGGCACAAAGTAGACAGTAACTGGCTTGATGATTGCTTGATTGAGCCAAGCCCAAAAAATGCCAAGGTAACACTGGCTCTCAGGAAGTCTAAATTTTCCCTGAATAGGTAACACAGATGGATATAGGGAAATAGATCAGAGGAATGTAGACGGGAGGGATTTGTAGTAAGCAAAATTCAACTTACATTTTACCTTGGAGATCCATTGTAAGAGTATGGGAGTGGAAGGTGTATGTTTGAAAGTTGCTTTTGTAAAATATGAGGTTGTTCAGCAATTTCCTAAAGTGCTGCACACGATCCAGCTACATCGTGTTCGCTATATTTGTTTTTCTTTTCCCCATGGCATGAAGATATGATTAAGATTTGGGTTTTTTATGTCTCATATATCTTAGAGTAGGCAGGGCTAAATTTTTCCACCTCCTGACACAGTCCAAGAATTCTCCTTGGAAACAAGCATATTCTCTGTCTCCTGTAATTTCCTAAATTAATGCCAATTTCCCCTTGAAACACCAAGATTTGTGAAAGACAAAAAATTCGATAATGAGAATTTCAATGCATTGTCTTGAGTTTGTTCAGTTAGCATCTTGTCACCAGCCTTTAGTGTTTAACCAAGTGGTCTATTTAAAATGGGGAGACTAAAAGTACCTTACACCCCCCCCTCATGCTCTATGATTTCTTTCTCCATTAATGAAAATAACAATTGGGATTGTATCTGTCTACTACTTCTTCACGTCAAGGAGTATGATAAGGTAAATTGATATTTAGTCCTGACATTAAGTGAGCCATCCTAAAGTTAGCTTCCTTTCCATTTTAGTACTTAAGGAACCTTGGATTAAAAGCTATCACATTAAGTTTTCTATGAGAATGAGTCTCTTTGCATCAATGAGTACATATTTCTCCACAGAATAAAGAGCCTAAAGTGTATTCTTCCACATAACTTGCCTTCTACATGCAAATACATTTATACTCTTATACTTCATTGCCTTGTAAATATTGCCAATCCAAGGGAAATGGAGTCTCCCCCTCACCAGATATGTGACACTTGAGAAAGGTAAAATATTCAAGTTCTTGAACAACTCAGTTGATAAAAAGTTATTTTGGATAATTTTTTTTGCATTATTTATGAAAGGAAGTCAATAAAATAACTTTCACTTTTTAGACTAAGCTTGTCAATTGTAGGAATGTGATTTCAAAGGCAACTAAAAGTTCCATCAAAAAATTAAATTCAGATAAAGGTTTTGGCAGTGTCTAGAGTGATGAATTCAACCACAAGTCATTAGAAGTACTGGATGTGAAGTCTAAAGATCTGTGTTCTAATGCTGCTTCTGTTTCTTATGTAACTATAAAACCTTACTTCAATTGCCTACCAGAGGTGGGGAACCTTTGGCCTTAAGACCACAATATAAAGTTTGTATTCAGTCAAAAGGCTGCACTTGAGGACCCAGAGGGCCCCATTTGGCCTTGAGGTCAGAACTTCCCCACCCCACTTTGGGTCTCTTCCTTTGTAAAATGAAATAGTTGAACTAAATGACCTCTAAGGTCTCTTCCGCTTTAAAATTCTATGATCCCATTAATTAATTTGTATTCCTTACTTGTTATTTATACTGATAGGATCATAGATTAAGAACTGAAAGAGACATCATATACCACAAATTAAAACCCTATCATTTTACAAATGAAGAACTGAGGTCCAGAGAGGTTAAGTGATTTGCTCATGGTTTCATAGGGTCACAAGTCATTCAATTTGTAGCTTGGGCTTGAAATGACTTAATGATCCTAGCATATAATCAGCTAAGTAACACCACATTTAAAGGAAAAATAGTCTATACATTTGGGCCTGATGTCAAATTTCTTTCAGTGTTGATTTGGTTTTTGATTCTAAACACGGAAAGCTTTGTCCTATAGTTACTGATGCAAATACTATTGAATAACAGCAGAGACACCTTTTTCTCATAGACAGATTAGATTTCTCATAACAATGATACTGACACCAAATCATTGTGTTCTGGGATGTCTTTGTATGAATGATATTGCTCCTCACCAACTCAGTGACTGAAACTTTGAATTTTACAACAAAAAATTATAGTCAACAATTAAAACAGGTGGAATATAGAAGTTGACATCCAGTTCATGAGAATGGGTGGTAAATTATCTTTTTATTTTTCCATTTTCATTATATGAATATTTTATCATATATTCATAGGAAACCAAAAAACAAATAAAATTTAAACAATATGTAGTCATTATTATAGATATTTATCATTATTAAACCATTCATGTTTCACTATCAGTCTTTTGTATAAATGCATGGATATACGCTCATATTTAAACACATATTTAAAAAAAATAATGCTCATGTTTTATCTTTACATTCTATCATTTTTGCAAATATGTTTTGTTTTATTTTCATCACAGTAGATTCATAAAATAATAGATTTAGAGACAGAGGGGACCTTAAAATCAATCTAGCACAAGTTCATTATGCAGAAGAGGGAACTGATTTTGAATGGTTAAGTGACTTGATGTAGTGCCTACACAATATTCACAACACCAACAATGACTTTAAATATGCAGGCATAGTTTTCAATTACAAAATATAACAGACTCTCCATATAGAAGACAGAAGCAAACCAGAAAAACAAATCCCAACATAACAACATGGAAGTTAATGTACCAAAATGTAGCAGAGAGCCGCACCATCCTTTAGCATTCCCACAAACCAACACTCACAAGCCTAGCTTTCTCCTTGGCTGTGTCCTCCCCTCCTTCCATCTCTAACTGCTCTGACACCCAGTTTCCTGTGGACTTTGCTCCACCACTCAGCAAACTCCTACCACCACAGGCTCCATGTGATTACATTCAGCCTATTAGGTGTCAGGGAAAATCTTTGAAGCAGGGAAGGTCTTCAAATCCCTTAGGCTTATTAAGAGTCAGGGAAGATCTTCAAATTCCCATTACCATTACACTTGATTAAGGTCACCTGGCAGTAAATTACATATTCTTGACTGTTGTTGAATGGATCTACTCAGTGGCTCATTGAGGGAGAAATTGGCCTGATGTGTTTCCCACAAAGTCACCCACAGATGTGACCTTTAACATCATTTGTTCCCTCTTTATGTTGTTCTCTCTTAGACACCACAGTGTTTACTGAGCAGTATTCAAATGGCAGGGCACATTGTGCCATGATAGAACATGCCATTCAGAGAACACATTATCACTATCACCTCATGTTTTTAAAGGTAGATACTATATGCCCTTAAATTCTGCTCTAGGGAATGTGGTATTATTTCTATCATTTAAAAAAATCTGAAATTAAAAGGATCTTAGAGATTGCATGGTTTAAACTTCTTTTATCTTTGAGGAAACTGAGGCCTGGGCAAAAAGAGTGACTTCAGCATGGTAAGGTAGCCTATAAGTGGCAGAGCTGATGCTGAAACTCTGGTTTATAGAGTCATATAATATATATGATATAAGTCGGGGTAATATTTGTTCCACTGTAATGTACTGTAGTGTTCAATAGCATTCTTTACATTATGAGCCTCAATTCTCACCATAAAGCAGTGTGGGAAAGACAAAAGTATCCTAGAATTAGAATCAGAGATCCTGGCTTTGACCTTTGGTTCTACCATATACACTGCAGTGTTTGACCTACCAAGTCACTTCATCTCCCTAAGACTCCATTTCCTTATTGATGAAATGATAAAATTGGACTTGCTGACCTCTAAGCCCCCTTGTGCCTCCTTAGTCTATGATCCATTATTATTCTTTGTCCCAGACAGAGAAAAGAACTGAATGTCAGGTTAAGTGACTTGCTCTAGTCATAGATCTATTTAGTGCAGATATTAGGAGTGGTTCTCCTGATTGAATGTCCAAGATACTTTGCATTAATTTGCAAAATGGTGGGGGAGGTGGTGATTCTTCCTTTTTTAGATTGGATGCTTGCAAGATGGGCACTAGCATTCAAATGAGGTCTTTGTAAATGGAATCTTAGTTCCTAGATAGAAATGTTGTGGCCAGTCTTGCCTTCCTTCATCTATGACTGGGGGGAAAAAGATTTCAATCTCTTTTCTAATGTGAATCACTCAAATGTATGGCATTTTCAGCTTAGCCTACTATAATATGGTTTCCATCATTCTAGGCTTTCATCTAGTTCCTGACTTCTCATTTGCATATCTAGATCATTCTCCTTGAAATATTTTCCTTCAGACCGAGTATGATTCATAGATTTTTGTTGTGAACTCATAGAAAATGTTTTCCGTGTCACCAGTGTTTTATGGAAAGTTTACCCTTTGAGGTGTGTTTGGAGAGAAAGACCATTCACATATATAATCTTAGGGATATTCTTGATAGGAAATCCTACATGACCTGAGTTTTAATTACCCTAGAGAATATTTTCCTTCCTTTTTACTTTTAACCATTGAGCATTTTCCAAAAGTCAAGTGTCAAAGAACTAGAAATAAGGAAACATCTCAAATGGACTTTCACCACTGTTATTTTTAACCACAGAGCACTGTATTGTATATTTCAAATGTTTTGGCATAGTTTTTAGCTAATCATGGCATAATGTGCTGGACATTGGACTTGGAGTAAAGAATACCTTGTTTTGAATATTGCCTCTGAAATAGGCTATCTGAGTGACCTTGGTAAGTCATTGAATTGCTTTTTCCCTCAGTTTCCTCATCTGTAAAATGAAGGGATTGTACTTAAAAATCACCAATATCCCTTTAATTTTGGAATCTATACTCTGAGGAGACAAGGTGAGTATTTTAGAGAAAAGAAGAAGATAACCCAGCAATACCTAAATTATGCATTTTCTGTGGAGTGACATCATGTTAATTTAGAGGATGTGGCAATATTGTATAATTTACTCAAATGAAAAGAATTGTATTGTATCTACTGCATTTTAATTTTTATTATAAATTTAATAACTGGGAAACATACATGTTCTAATATTCAAAGAATAGAAAAGTGGTTCATTTATGAAATGATAGATTTCTGATATGAACAGTTTCTTATTGAAAAGTATTAAATTTGAAAAGAAGCTAACAACATTTTTGTATGTTTTTCTCCTGGATATTTTTTCCATCTGTGTATTTTTAATATTGCATTGATGCTTATTTTTGCTGTCTCTACCGCTACCCATTAACTTAACACAGCCTCCCCAAGTGTCTTCCCTTCCCAATAAAGAATTAAAGACAAGCAAATTATATTAACACAATATTAATAATAATAATAATAAGTAATAGTACATGTCTCATTCTGCATCTCTAGTCCCTTGTCTCTTTGCCAAGACAGAGCAGGCATGCTTCACCATCAGGTTAATTGATTACTGGGTCAATGGTTTTAAAGTCTTTCAGTGTTGTTAAGACTTTAGAATTCTGATCAGTGCAATTAAAAACCTGTAGCACAGGATGAATGTGATAGAGGCCTGTACTAGAGTGGCAAGTGCAGGAGTGAAAAGAAAGGGATAGATTAGGGGGTACAGAATCTAAGACTTGGCAAGTGACTAAGTATGTGGCATTAGGGAGGCTGAGGATGCAAGCTGCAGAGTAAGAAGGGTGCCCTAGATAGTATTACCCTAGATAGAAATAGTAAAGATTGGGAGAAATATTTAGTTTTGTTTTTGGGCATGTTGGATTTGAGTGACCTGTGGGACCTCTAGCTTCCAATATCCAATAGGAAATTGGTGATGTAAAACTGGAATTCAATAAAGAGACTGGGGTTGGATATATACTATAGATCTAGAAGCCATCCTCATTAAAATGACAGTCAAATCCATGGGAGCTGATAATATCACCAACAGAGAGAATGCAGAAAGAGGTGAGAAGCCATGATGCAGGCTTGGGATGTTCCTATAGTTGGGAACCAGGGTGTTATTTCATAGATCTTTATATACCGCCATGTTTCACAGTTCCTTTCAACACATTCTAGTTTCCAGACAAAGTGGACTTTACAATCCTATGTTCTCCTCATGATATTCCATCTCCCATCTCTGTACCTTTGCATTGGCTGTACCTCCCTTCTCAAAGTCTTGCCTGCACTTTTCTTCCTTCCCACCTCTCCTGGTTTCCTGTGAGGCTCAACATGAATACCACCTTCTGCAGCAAACTTTCCTGTCTCCACTGAAAATGCCTTCCTTTTTAAGCTTACCTTCCATCTAAGTATGCATCTTATATGTACCTATTTTATGCATGTTGTCTCTTTCATTTGGATATAAGTTCTATCAGGGTGAGAACTGTTTTTATTTTTCTTTTTACCCTTAGAGTGTACTACAATTCTTAAAATATTTGTTGTCATTTAGTCCTTTTTCAGTAGTCTCTGACCTTGGCTTACCCCATCTGTTTGTTTTTATTTTTTGGAAAAGGTACTGGAGTGGTTTGCCATTTCCTTCTCCAGCTCATTTTATAGATGAGGAAACTGAGGCAAATAGGGTTAAGTGACTTGCCTCGAGTCACACAGCTAGTAAGTATCTGAGGCTAGATTTGAACTCAGGAAGATGAATGTTGCTGATCTCAGGTCTGATCCTCCCCCTCATATATAGTTGGCACTGAATAAATTTCAGTGATTGATTTTTGTAGTGTAGTTTTCCCTGCTTCTGCCTGTGGGCATTCTTCTGTTTTATCCCCTGACCCCCTCCACCTTCTAATTTCCCTCTACCTTCCACCATTCACCATGGTGGCTACTTACTGAAGTTGTGGTTATGTTTGCTAATGCTGATACTTGTTCCAAGCCTGGACAATACAGCTGCCACACTCTAACAACAACAACTAATATTTAAGTGGTAGTCACTATGTACCAGGCACCATGCTGAATGCTTTATAAATATTGTCTCACTTCATCTTCCCAACAATCTGAGAGGCAGGTTCTATCATCATCCCCATTTTACAGAGGATGAGACTGAGGTAAACAGAGGCTAAGTGACTTGCCTAGGGTCATATAACTAGTAATTATCTGAGGTGATTAGAACTCATGTGTTCCTGACCCCAGTCAATTGCCAAGTCCTTCAAGAGAGTGGCCACCATATTGCTTTCCATGGAGGAGCTGGTCCATCACTTAGGGTAGAAAGGAGGCCATATTTTTATCTTCTAGTTAAAGGGAGTATATTTTATGTCTATTTTGGAAATAAATTCTATGAGAAAGGAACTTGAAAAATAGCCTAGTTGGAAAGGACATCATAATGGGATTGCTGAGATGTCTCTGGGTCCTAACATCTTTACCCATGATATCAAAGGCCTCTCAGAAGAACTGAAGGCCTTGATGGTGTTTCCACTGACATGTAAAAAGCCAAGTGTCCCATTGATATACTGTCCATAGAATCCTCAGTAAGGATCAGAACTGGAGGGTCAAGTCCAATGTCTAGGCACATTTTGGAATCAGTTTATTCTGACAATGTTCTAAAACAGGTTCTATCCTTGGTGGTGGTGGTAGTGGTGAACCTCTGGAGGCCATATACAGATACTAGACTGCCTTCTTTGGAGTTGACCAAGGAGTAGGTGAAGTGACTTCTTATCTAAGAGAAATTGACTATAAAAAGCTCCAAAGTGGCTTGTCTTGGTGTCTCTGAGTTACCTTTTTATTTGAGTAAAAGGAAATTTTTACTTAGTAAAAAAAGAGACAAATCCTTGTGTTCCTTCAAGATAGGACCCAGATTCCACTTACAGAAAACCTTTCCTATTCTCTCCTCTCTGTTTCTGGAAGGGATTTTTGCTTCTTTGAACTTTTCATGCCATTATATATAAATTTCTTTTGTCTTTTTCCTATTTTGTAGTAAAGCTCTTTGTGTACAACTCCTGAAGATCATCTCCTAAGAAGGGCTATAATCTACATCTCTCAGGAGAGTAATTAGATCAGGGGTTCATAACCTCATATGTCAAGGACTTTGCTCCAGGTCTGCTATGGACTCCTCAGAATCATGTGGTTAAAACAGAGTGATAGTCGTACATGGGCTTTAGGATTCACAGCTGTGGGTAAGAAGGATTGGAGTAGGGAGATAAAGAACATGGGAAGACCAATAAGGAGGCTTTTGTAGTAGTCTTGGTGAGAGGTGGCAGTGCTCTGAACTATGCTGATAGCTTTATGGGTAGAAAGAAGGGAACACATTTGAGAAATGTTTCTGGAAATAGAATGACCAAGACTTGGTAGCTGATTGGATATGGGGAGGAGAGGGAGAGGGAAGCATGCCTAAATCTGATGTCTCAGGTGTCCACCAGGGAATTGGACTCAGAGATGCTTCTCATATATGATGAGTTAATATTTTAGATTTTCTACAGTATGTGACCATGGTTATGGCAGTGACACTTTAAAGTTCTTAAAACGAAAGCACGCTTGAGCCATGGAGGGCAATATATAGCGTAAAAATGAAATTCCTCAAGAAGAACTTGCTCATTCAGTTTAGCCTGTGTATCCTCCCCTCAAACTTTCCCTCATGGGCATGCGATTTAAGAAAAAAAAAGTTTATTCTAGTTCTGTATAATTAATGTCAGGGAACTGTGATCCTGCCTTGACACAGAGTATATCACCAAAAGCCAAAGGGAGAGGGAAAATGGTGAAGACTCAGCAGTTTCTGGCCAAGTAAAAAGACAAAAGTCTTTTTAAATTAATGGCTCTCGTGCCTTGATGCTGCCCTGCTACATCTCATAGATCTTTGGGGAACCAGATCTCCTGTGAAAGGGGGACTTCACAGTCACTTAGGGAATACCAAGCAGTTGATTTTTCAAAAAGGGGCTGTTTTTATATTTTCTTTCAGATTTTGCCCTCTAGTGCATAAACTCTTAAGGTGAAATTTGATTAAAATATACTCTGCTGAGGAAGAAGGCTTACAATTGTACATGCTGCCCAGTTTTATTGTCCCGCTTGCCAAAGGGCACATTTGCCCAGGTGTTGATTTATACTTGTCCCTCCTGGGAACTGTGATGGGAGGTTTGGAGTTAATTGAGAAGAAATAAGGTCATTAAAAAAAAAGCGAACTGGTTTCATGCATTGGTGGATGTGTGTGTGTGTGTGTTTTTACAAAGGTGACTGAAACATTTGCTTTCATGTGCAAGAAAATGTTTGAGTATTATTAAAATATACTTGGAGCATCTGCAAATATTTGGGGGATATTTCAGATATGGAGAAACCCCATATTTTAAGGACTATGCATTTGCATCTATGTAGAGAACTATTATCATTAACAAACTAAGCATTGTTAATATCTGTGTATTAGTACCTTAATAATAATAGCTTATATTAATATTTTGTATATAATAGATACATTATAATATAAATTATTATATGATATAATTATTATTAATATTAACAATAATAGCTAATATAGGACTTAAAAGTTTGCAAAATACTTTCAATGTGTTAAATGAGCATTCTTTTTAAATGCTGAGCAGTTAAGAACTTAGTGTCAATGACAGTGACAGGTGAAAGAGATACTTTACAGATGTTTCTGATGATATAGGCATAGTCTACTAGTCATTATTGGTTCTGACAATGAATGGGACTAGATAAAACAAAATCATAGGGGCCAGTTCTGTAGATAGCATTCTAAATGCAATGGTAAGCAGACTGTCAATTGGGAATGTTAATGCTACCTGACTATAATGTTTTTAATTGTGCCGGAAAAACATGATTTTAATGTTTTAATGTCTTAAGATCCTTTATATAATCAAAAAGCTTCTCAGAACTGGTTCAGTTCATAGTCTTTTTCTTCACTCATTTTCTTTAGAATAAGGAATTTGTCTATTGTAGCATACATCATGGTTATTCATAATTGATAACATCTTTTTCCCTCTTTTGCACTTTGGGGAATACGGTTAGAGTTTTGGTGAAGCTTTGGCAAGCTGGCCTTGGTTTGGGGAGGACTTCTGTGAGAGCTAGGGGATGGGTCATGCAGTTCAAAAGCTGCTGGCCATAACTGTGGAAAGGGCAACCGTGCCTAGAAGGAAAAGTCCTCTTGTTGCTATGCCTTGTGACAATTGTGGGACACCATCTCAGCCACTTCCCGGGGAGGTGATAGAAGTCATGCCAAGTACAGTATTCTCCTCTTGAGAGCTGATGCTCAGGTGGAAATGTGTGATATCTTAAGTATTTGAAATTGAGATATAATGGCAACCATTGATCAACATAATGCCTCGTGTCTCATTGGGTCTTGGAATACAATATAGTAATGATAATGAAGAGGATGATTTTATATACATATATACGCCTTGGAATACAATATAATGATGATATATGTGTATACACACACATATTTTATCATCTTTCTTACATCAGATTATGAGACCCAATGAGACAAATATAATGATCAGTGGATGCCATTGTATCTCAACTCCAAATGATGATGATAATGATAGGGTATGTGTATATACACTAGAGTAGATATAAAATGACAATATGTGTGTATGTATATATGTGTGATCACTGTATTCTGTGATATATAGTTTGTATAAGATACTTATATAATGCCCAGTATGCTAAGGGCTTTTTATGAATATTAACTCATTTGGTCCACATAACAACCCTGAGGTAGGTGCTATTTACAGTGGAAGAAACTGGAAGGGTAAACAGAGGTCACATAACTAATTAGTGTCTGAATACGGATTTGAACTTATGTCTTCCTAATTCCAGGCCCAGTACTCCATCTACCATGGTACCAGGTATCTCTTACTAGGAAGGAATAGGGGGAAAGCCTTATGTCACATGTGGGCGCCATGAGAGTTTGGTCACCCTACTGTAGGTGTTTTAAAGTAGCAGTGTCAAATAAATAGAAATGGACCCCTCTGGGCCTCATATTAACTTAGGAAACCATAAATTATGTTATCTATGTTGTATTTCAATTTGCTTTTAGTTAACCATTTCCCGATATTTTAATCTGCCATACTTACAGATATTGTGGCCATTTGCCACCCCTGCCTTAAAGCATGCCTAGTGAGTTTCTTCCATTTGTAGTAGAAAGCATAGGCATCCTTATTTGTAAACACTCTCTTGGCACTGTTTGAATAATTGTGGTGCACACTTTGCATGCATGTTTTCACTGTAAAAATTAATAATTTTAAAAGTGTGATTGGAAGGCTATTTGGTGAGCAGCAGAAAAGTCCTTTTACTTATCAAATAAAATTATCTTGAGTATATAAGAAATCAAAAAAGAAAGCGCAGGCACACACAAGGTCCCATTTGTTCCTAATAATAGCACACATTGGAGCACATTTGGTAATCTTTCTCCTTGGGGAGGGGGGTAAGGAGAGAGAGAGAGATATACCTACTTTCCTGCTCCAATTATCATTGGCTTGGGAATCAATAAAATGAAGATCTGAGTCTTGCTTATAGAGCTTCAGATGAGAAATTCTGTCATTCCTCAATATGAAGACTTTGATGGATCAGAGCAGGCAAGATCATACCTTCTGTTGTCATAAAATTTTCCTGCATGGAATATTGGAATCCTTCCAGGGACTTTTCCAAGTAGAATGTATTCTTTATTAGATAGAACTTAGTCCATTGGTGATCTATGTTTGACATTTTTGAACTTAGCCCATAAGATTTCCCAATAAATTCTCAAGCATTGTCAATTCCAAAGAGTCCCCAAAGCTGTTGAACAGGGGATTATTCCCAAAAATTTAGGACAGGACCCAATGAACAGCATTGACAGTTTGGTGAAGGATAAGGGGGTCCACTTATATGAGATCCCTTGGGATCAACTTAGGAAGTCATATGTACAAGTGGGATTGTACCAAGGATGTGAGCCTGTGCTTTCAAGGACCGCTCAAACTTGTCCAGACAGCTAATTTTCTGGATTAAAATATGCAAAGGGATCTCTGGTCTCATCTGTGTGGATATTCCCTCCAACAAAGCAGATTGCTACCTATCCATGTCTGCCCATCCTCTGTAATTCAATTATATGGAGATTTGAACTCATTTATTAAATATTTTAAGTATCCCCAGTAGTAATTAATGAATTAATATTCTTACTAGGGAAGAGAAATCCACCCTGACACTAGACACAAATAGTTGTAGTCAGAGAACCTGGGCTTAATCCTTGCAACCTTGGACAAATCACCCAACCTTTTGGGTTTTCACTTTAATCATTTGTGTAATAAAGAGGCTAAGCTGGATGCAAATCTGAGGTTTCATCCAGCTTTCAGTCCATTATTCCTATGAACTGTGATGTGTAGTTATCTATGAAAGAGGTGCTTATGATCACATGATCTATATTTCATCTAAGTAATTGATTGTCTCTGAGAAGTCATAGAGCCAGAGGAGACAACATTAAAGAGGGCAAGCCATAGAAACAAGATTAATTAAACATGGGATAGTGGGTAGACAAGGGTGTTAATGTTGCTGGGAATCTAGTACTGTCTCAGTCACTAGGCAAAGATTTATGCTTTTAGTGATAAGCCAAATGATGCTACAGAGAGCTCTGGGCATATTGCAGTGGAGTTTCAATTCAACAAACATTTATTTATTAAGCTCTTACTATGTACAAGGCAGTCAGTGTTTGAGGTGCTGGGATACAGATAAAAAAGTGGTCAGTAAGCTCAAGGAGACAACATGTCACTACATAACAGAATATGGTACAAGGTAGGGGAAATGAGATGGAGACAAAAGAGAGGGATCCAAACAAAATGTTCTTAGAATATTTGAGGAGGGAGAAAGCATGTTCATTTGGGGGAAACAAGGAAGAGTTCACAGAAATAATGGCACCAGAGCTAAGCTTAAAAGGAAGAAAAGAATTTGGAGTGATGGAGATAAGAAGGAAATACATTGTAGACAATTAGGACAGTCTAAGGTCAGTAAATACCCATTACTTTAGTTTTGCTGAAATTTAGAGTTTATAAAAGAGAGTGATGTAAAATAAGGTTGCAAAGGTTATTTGCTTTGAGTGTATTAATGGAATTGAAAATAACATTTTATGGGCAATGTGATGTGACTTTTTTTCTGTACAAGAAAACACTTTCAAACAATGGAGTTAGAATAGTGAAATTTTCACACACAGTAACTATAGAGATAAAAACAATAATTATCTTCATAATGTTGCTAAAGAGTTAACCTACATTGGCAAAATGAAAGAATAGATTTAATTATCTTACTTTGCCTTCTTTAAAAAATACTTTATAATAAACAACATGGCCAACTGAATGTGGTTTATAACTAAACACATTTAAAAAATGAATTTTAATATTTAAAATGTCCATAGCAATTTATCAGTCAAAGCTTCTGTATCTCTATGAGCCTTACTTGTTTGTTAATTCCCATTCACTTTTACTTTCACAAGGTCAGAGTTAGTGTGTACTTAGCTTGATTTTCTTCCTTGGTATACTTCAATGAAATCATTTCCAGTTTTCTTCATATTCCTTTCTCTTATCTATGCTAACTATATTATAATATTGACTTCAATGAATGTGAATGAAAGCCCCAAATCTTTTGAAATTACAAATAATGCTGATCAAAATATTGTTAAATATTGTAACTTCTCTAGGATATTTCTAGTATTGGAATCATTAAAGTACATACACAGTGTTTGTAGCTTTTCTGCAGACTTTCAGAATTTTTTTTCAATTGCACCAGTTCTCAATTCTGCCAATAGTAAATGAATGCTTCAGTTTCTGCAACAGGCCAGCCTACAAGGACCTTAAATTCTTATGGTCAACAGAATACACACAGAGAGTGGTGGTCAAGAAGTCTTTTCAGTACAAAAGATTATAAAGGTGGTGAGTGGAGCAATAGGGAAAGCTATGGAGGAAATGACTGGAAAGTAAGGAGTGATATACCACAAGTTATTTAAACTGTAGGTTGCACAAATCTTTTGCAATTACAAATAATGCTGACAGAAATATTTTCAACATAGAACTTTCATTGGAGGGGGAGGGAGGAACTTCTTTAGGATATTTCCAATATTGGAATCATTAAAGTACATACACAGTGTTTTTAGTTTGTTTTTGTTTTTTGTTTTTTTTTTTCCCCTGCAGGCTTCCAGATTTTTTTTTGAGAAGATTCCACCAGTTTGCAATTCTGTTAATAATAAATGAATGCTTTAGTTTCTACCACAATTTGGTTACTTTTAATTAATTATTTTTGCAGGTTTATGGGTGCAAGTTAACACATAAAAGTTGTTTAAATTTGTATTGCTTTATCAGTGAAGTTGAGTATGTTTAAAAAATGATTATTAGCAATCACTACTTTCTTTTCATGTCCATTGATCATCATTCATTAGAAACTTGGTATTGCCTTTGAATATTTTCTTTACCCGTTTCTTATTTTAAATGTTAAAGTTTTATGAACCTTATTAACCACAGTTTCCTTTATTCATTATTTTTTTAATTTGATCTTTTTATTTTAAAATTAAAAAATATATATTTAATATAATCAAGGAAACCTATCTTATTCCCAGTTATTTCTTCTGTTTGTTTAGTCAATATCAGTGTGAAATGGTGGGTAAAAGATTGGTTTTGGACCCTGGAAGGTTTGTGTTCTCATCTTGCTTCTTACTCAATCTAGTTTTATGAGTATTTACAAGTCACTTGGAATTTCAGTTCTCAGGCAACTCTCTATGACCATTTGTTGTTGTTCAGTCATTTTCAGGCATGTCTGACTCTTTGTGATCCTATTGGGATTCTCTTGGCAAAGATAAATGGCAAGGGGCAGTGAGGTGGTGCACTGCATAGAGCCCTGGAGTCCAGAGGACCTGAGTTCAAATCCGATTTCAGACACTTGACACTTAATACTTGTGTGTCACTGGGTAAGTTACTTAACCCCTATTGACTCACAACAACAATAAAAGATAAATAGTAAAGGTTTGCCATTTGCTTTTCTAGCTCATTTTACAAATGAGGAAACTGAGGCAAATAGGGTTAAGTGACTTGCCCAGGGTCAAATAGCTTGTAAGTGTCTGAGACCAAATTTGAACTTAAAAAGATGGCTCTTCCTTACTCTAGGCCCAGCACTCTATCTGCTGTGTCATAAGTTAAAAATAAGTTGATAAGTCTATTATTTCCATACCAGGAAATTAACCCCTACGCTGATAAAATCACAAGTCCAGACATGTGCCACCCTGTAGAAAAAAATTTATTAGACAACAAATTTATGTCCTCTTTATAATTAAAATAAATATAGAATCCTATATTATTTACTTATTGTATGGTTACTTTTTATGCTTTATTATCAAACTACAGTTCAACATGGCATACACTATGAGATGGTTTACTGATCTATTTCCTACCATATTACATTATTAATCAAGTTTCCAAATAAGTTTAAGTGAGGAATCCTTTCTCCAATATTTATTTTCAAATGGTTCCCTAAATAGTTACCTTCTGTATGGATTTGTTTGGAGGTCTAGGTACTCAATTCTATTTCATTTATAACTCTTTTCCTTTTGTTCTCTTTATCATTCTGATATTATTTTTCTTTGCTTTTCCTTGAGGAAATTTTCAATTGTTTCTATGATTTGTTCAACCTAGATCTTAATATTAATTCTCTAGTTAATTTCAACATTCTTTTTCCATGGGCTCTTTACTGAATGTAATTTTATTTTGTTGTCAATGATAAGGGATAGATTTCCATTTTCTATGTTTATAAAGGAGTGATAAATGGCTGAGACATACACATGCTGTTTTCTGTTCCTATTCAGTAATCACTAGAGACCTGTCATATATAAGTTTTCTAAAATTCTATCTACATCTTTAACTTTCTTATTTATTTTTTAGTTAGATCCACATCTGAGAGATGTATTCTAGAAATCCCCAACAATTGGTTTTATTGTACATTTCTTCTTATAAAATTGCTTGAATTTTAAGTATTTAGATGTTATGTCATTTGCTAAATACATGTACATATACGTATATGGGAATATTTATATTAACATTATCTATGACATCTTTAATGATCACATAGTTTTTTTCTATTTATCTCTTTAAATTTTATTTTTATTTTTATCTACTCTGAAATTATGATTGCAACCCAGTCAGAGAATTGACTTACACCCGCTTTTTTTGAGTTCACTTGAGGGATTTTTTTTTGCTCTTTATTTCAACTCTGTGTGAATCTATTTCAAGTATTTCTTGTAAGCACATATTTTTGAAATCTACTTGCTAATCTATTTTGCTACTGTCTTCCATTTTATGGGTATAACTTTACTACTTATGATTAGTCATTCAATTATAATGACTAATTTTATATTTACCTTCATCCTATTCTTTTATAGTTTCCTCTATCCCTTTCTTTTTTAAAGATAAGAGTGTCGAGGGATCAAGAGTATGCTCATCATTAGTGATTTATGTTTAATGAAATCTGCCCCTGTTCCTATATTTTTTTTCTCTTTCCCTTGCCTAGACCCTGATCAGATTATTATCTTCTTTTCTTTTTCTCTTCATTCACTTTTCATATTCTATCTTCCAAAGTTAGAATTTGTTTTAACTAATCTCTCCTTGATCTACCTTTACTCTTGATTTCCATTTCCTTTATTTTTGTTCCTAATTCCATGTCGAGTTTAGTGTATTTCTACACCAAACTCATGTGTGTGTGATATGTGTGTGCGTACACACACATGCATTGCGCACATGAGCACATGCATTTATTCCTCATTTGTCAGGTTCAGATGAAAGTGAGGCTCATGTGTAGTCCACTCCTTACAACTCCATTTTCTCAGTACTTGGCTTGTTTTGTTACACATCTAATAATTGGAGTAAATTCTATCTCCTTTCTTTCTTCCCTACTTTATTCTTTTTTTTCTACTTATAAAAATTTCTGTTAAGATTATAAAAACATAACAAAACTACTTCTACCTTCTTTTTCTTATTTATTCAATTTTTGACCCTTTGGCTCTACAGGTTCAATAGTTTCTTGTCTCCTTTTTAGAATATAAACATTTCATCAGTGTTTAGTGTCTTCTAATCTCCCAGATGTATTTACCTTTCTGTGTTTCTTTTATTGCCTTTTTTTTCATTTCAAAGCATCTACTCAGTTTTATTCTCTTCATCAGAAATACTTGAAAGTCCTTTATTTGATTAAAGCCCTGTTTCTCACATTATAAGTTTATAATAAGTTGTCGAAGACAAGTTATTCTTGGTTGTAAACTTTTATGTTTTGCTTCCTGGAACATTGCATTCAAAGCTTTCTTCTACTTAATGGTAGTAGCTGCCAGATTTCCTGCAATCCTGACTGTGATTCTTTAGTATTTAAACTTTTTTATTCCTCACTATTCACAATATTTTTTGGTCACCTTCATTGACCTAGAAGTTCCAGATTTTTGCTATGACATTCCAGGAAGTCTTGATTTTGAGCTTTCTTTTATTAGAAGAATGTTTGATGCATTCTTCCCGTTCATTCTTTCTAATTTTACTCTTTAGTTCTAATAGATCTGAGCAGTTTTTATTCAGGATTTCTTGAGATGTGGTATCTAGGCTTGTAATGGTTGAGATTTTTAGGTAATCTGATGATTCTTAGGTTATTTCCTTTATCTATTTTTCAGCTCTGTTGTTCTGAGAAGTGATAAGTGCATTACATTTTCTGAAATTTTTTTTAAATTTTTACCCCCCCATCCCAATATTCCTTATTTTCTCAAGCAGACATTTCTACCTTTCTGATCTAATCTAATTTTCGAGGAGTCATATTTTCTATACTAATTTATTTTCCTTCTAATTTTATATTATCATTTCTTTTCTCATTCTTTTCACTAGAGCTCTCATATTTTTCCATAATCATTTTTAAACCATTGCATAATTTTTTTAACAATTCTAGTACAGATGATAGCACTTCTGTAAATTGTTTTGAGGCTTTTTTTGCCAATAATGTGAAGTTATTCTTTTCTTCTGGGTTTGTTTCTTACAAATCCCTCTTTTCCCTAACATTTCCTCAACATTGCTTATATATTTTCATTTGTATCTCTTTACTCTTAAAAAAAGCAACTACATTCATGAATTTAGGTTTAATGATATCAGAAGTTCCCCTTACAGTTTCATATTTTTGAGAATTTGATTAGGATGCTGGCCAGAGGCTTTTTTATCTTTAGTCTACTTGGAGGTCACCTTGTGTTGATAATGCTCATTTAGCAGAAAGAATTCTCCATTGTGGTCAGTGTTACCCCATGGTATTAGTATAAAAATGTCCAGCAGGAGGAAAGATTTTAAAGTGTAGCAAATCACATGTGGAGGATGTCATTTTCTCCATGTTTGGCTATTGCTAGTACATCAGAGCTATAAAGAGATGCAAAACTTGAAAACAGATGGCCTGTCTCTTTTTGTCTGTGTGAATCGTGGAGCATTTGAAGGAAACGTCAATCACATAAATTGAAATCCAAGAGCATAGTACCATCCCATAAGTTTTGTGCTTACAAACCATTTATGACTGAGTGCCCTAGCTTTTCTTTACTCCCTTATTTTTGTGGACTAAATCCATGCATGGAAAATATCTAATAATTATGAGGATTAATGGCTCCTTTCTATGTGATACCACTTGTCTTTAAGAAATTCAAAGAATCTAGAAGAATGGCTTTTAAATAAATCTAAAGTAGTTGACAAATTCCCTGAGGATAAGATATTCTGTTTAGAAATAATCTTTCTTGTTAAAATCATTTGTTTGGGGGAGGCCAGGTAACACAGTGAGTACGAGCACCAGCTCCAGTGTTCGGGATGACCTGGGGATCGAATCTGGACTCAGACACTTAGTACCCATCCAGAAACACCTGGCCGTGCAACCTTGAGCAAGTTACTTAACCCCACTTGCTTAGGGGCGGCCAGGTGGCTCAGCAAGTAAAGAGCACCAGCTCCAGTGTTGGGATGACCTGGGGATCAAATCTGGGCTCAGATACTTAACACCACACCCAGAAATATATGGCCGTGTAGCCTTGAGCAAGTTACTTAACCCCGCCCGATTGCTTTAGAAAAAAAATAATTTGTTTGGGGGTTTTTAGGTTGTTTTTTTTTTTTTGTAAAAACAAATAGCAAAAAAGGTTTGACCAAGTAATTCTCCTTTAGAAGTCATAGATAAGGTCATAGATCTTACCTAAACCTTACCTGAACACTTCAGTATTTATTCCCCCAAACTTATCATATTGTCTCGCCCTTATCTGTAATAAAGAATAAAAGGTATCTTGAACATTTTCCCAGGGTTCCCTTTATTAATAAATCTACAGCCTTTTCACCCTTCTTGGTTAGACTCAGGCACCAAAGTTCTCACTCCTTGTTTCTGCCACCTTTATAAGAGTGAAATTATTAAAGAAAGTCAGGAATTTTTCAGCTTTTCTGTTTATAACATGAAGAGTTCCAGCAGAGTCCTGGATACTTAAAATGTTCCAACGAGTAATTATGCCTCCATATCAGGTTTATATTCCTAAAGGTCTCATCCATTTCCTCCCACTGACTTGGTTGTCTATGGTACATACTTGCCCATTATTAGCAAAACAAATAGTTGATAAAGGGATACTCCCACAGTCATTTTAAAGTATTAAAATCTGAGAAATGCTATTATCTGCAATTTTTTTGGTAGTAATAATGAGGGCATGTCTACATGACTCATTTTTCTTCATCATAGTACATGTTCAATCATTCACTGACTGCTAATTATTTTTCCTTTAGAATGTCTGAATTG
Source organism: Petaurus breviceps papuanus (assembly GCF_028583685.1). Classification (NCBI taxonomy): domain Eukaryota; kingdom Metazoa; phylum Chordata; class Mammalia; order Diprotodontia; family Petauridae; genus Petaurus; species Petaurus breviceps. The sequence continues at coordinate 4,822,926 of NW_027185777.1, read as the reverse complement.
TTTTTTTTTTTTTTTTGCTTTTCCTTTGATTACAGCTGCTACCCCTCAGTTTGGGCCTATATCATCCCATACCTGACTTTCCCAGCTATTTTGGTAATTTTGAGAGTTACATGAAGTTTTATAAAGCTTATAGAAGCTGGGCCAATATATGATTAGCATAATAGCCCTTTATGTGTGCTTTGCTATATGTAAGTTAGGACTTAAGGAAATGTTTAAAAGGAAGAGCACAGGATGGTAGCACTAAGAGATGGACACTACCAAGACATTGCGGGCCTCCGAATTGGAGTCAGGGAAGGGATACAGTCAGGGCAACCCAATGCAATGGAGGGTCATAGTTTTATAGGTGGAATTTTGTTCAGGTTTGATTTCCCATCTCTGGTACTCCAGCTAGGATGACACTTGGTGTTGACTAGAGGAGGGTTGGTTGTACAAATGTGGCCCATGGAAGAATCATAAAGTTCCAGAAAAAATAGTGTGGAGTGGTGGGTCTCAAATGGAGACATTCTCTTTCTCCTAAGGGAATCTTGATCTGAAAAACAGGTTTTTACAGAAGTATTCCACTGAGCTGCAGTTGACCCCAATGAGTTCTCCTGCATATACTTTTCTTGTACATTGCATCCATATTCATGTTCCTAAAACCCCACTGTCATCATATGACTTTCATAACTCAAAATCCACCACTAGCTCCCATTAAGTGATGGATAAAATCCAATCTCTTCACCCTGACCTTTTAGATTCACTCTGACCAGACCATGATTTACCTTTTTCCAACTTTTTTTCCTTGATATTCTCCAACATAAATTTTTCACTACATTGATACTGTCCTTCTCACTGTACCTGATTGCAGTTTGCAATTTTCCACCTCTGTCCTCCATACTTTTTCTCCCACAATCCCCTTTGCTAGTATGCTTAGACAAAATCTAAACCAGCCCAGGACAAAAGAAATCTCCCATTCATTTGAACTCCTACAGTAATGCTCCATGGCACCCACATGTCTTCACAGTGAGTAAAGTACTGGAGTTAGAGGTAGGAATTCCTGAATTCAAATCCTGCCTCACACATTTATTAGCTGTGTAACTTTAGGCAAGTCACTTAACTTATTTCAGCCTCTGTTTCCTCGCATGTAAAATGGGGGTAATAATAGTATCTATATCCCAGGGTTATTGTGAAGATCAAATGAGATCATCTATGTAAAGCACCTTGCAAGGCTTAATACTAAATAATAATAAATAAGCAACATATAAATATGACACTTTAAGGTTTCCCACAAACTTTACAGATATTATCTCCTTTTCGCCCTCAAAAAAAAAAACCACCCTGGGAAGTAGATGCTATTATTATCTGATTTTAACAAGAAATTGAGCAGTAAGAGGTTGTGACTTACCCAGGGTCACAGAGCCAGCACATGAAATCAGCCAGAGCTCTTTTCTCTTTGCCCTTTTCCCCTTATCACTTTTCTCTTTTCTTTCTTTCCCCACTTTCCTTTTTTCCCCTCTTCTTCTTTTCCCCTTTTCTACTTTTCTTTTTTTTTCTTGAACTCCATTTAAATTTTATATTAAGTTTATATTCAATAATAAAATCATCACTGATTCATGGTTTACTTTTTCTCTTAAGTTCATGTCTATAATTTTTGGTCATAAATGATGTCCATTTCTCACTCTACCCACTGAAGTTACATAAAGTTGCCTGGAAGTCTTCTTTTTTTGTCACTGCAGATTTTAAGAATAAAATAATAATAGTACTTGACATTGATATAACATTTTAAGGTTTGCAAAGTGCCTTTACATGCATTTTCTTGCTATTTCCTCTCCCTTGGAGCTCTCATCATCTCTTTCCAGAACTCTTACTTGCATAATATTTTGGAAAGAACCCTTGCTTCAGTGTTTGGGACAATAGAGTTACAGTCACAGCTCTATTTCCAACTAGCTACATGAGTCCACTGAGTCAAGTAATATCTACAGGTCCCAGTTTGTGCACTTTAAGTGGCTGAAATATATTTTCTCTAATTTGTTTGGTTTCTTAATATGTATTCATTTGAATCCATGATTCCTCAATCTGACAACATCCCTAACATCTTTCCCAAACTATAGTTCTAACTACAGAATCAAATAAGATAATACATGTAAAATATATTGCAAACTTTAAGGTGCTATTCTTTTTAGAAATAACAAATTCCAACTATTAGTTGCACATATATACCTTGATATCTTTTTATTGAACATAATTCAGTATACATAAAATTAAATTTGTTGTTTCCTTCCTTTTACCCTCCAAAACTTCATTTTTCTCCTGACTTCCTTATTTTTATTAAGGTTTGAATCATTTTCCAAGTCATGTAGGTTTAAAAATTCAGTCATCTTTGTCCTCTCTCCCTCTATCATCCCATCCATACAATCAGTTATCAAGGCTTCTCAATTTGTTCTTCCAAAATTTTCCTTCTTCTTGACCATTCCTACTGTAATTGTTTCATGTTAGGATTATTGATTCAGATACACTGAAGCATGCTGGATAAAGAGTAGCAAGGATAAGGATATAAGACTATATCATATGCCCAATGAAAGGTAGCATTAACCTTGGAGTTAGTTTGGAGTTTGGAGGAGAGATGACAATCATCAAAAATTCCAAATGTCGTCATGTTGAAAAGGTATATATTTTTTTCTTACTTGGACATAGATGGCAGGAAAGAAAAAATATTGGAAATGAAATCACTTTGGTTTGCTTAAAGATTAAAATTCCTTAGAATTATCCAAAAATGGAATGTACTGCCTCCTCATTGGAGGTCTTTCAGTAGAACCTATATAAAAAGCAATTATTGGTCAGTTACTTTCTGTTTATTAAGCACCTACAATGTGCCAGGCATTGGTTTCAACTCTTCAGTAAGCTGGAGGGTGGTGGTGTAGACCCCAAGCATGTGAAGACTTCCTAGAGGAATGGGCAAATGAGAACAATTTGTTCCAATAGCCTTGAAGGTGGCTGCACTTAGAGCTTCGTCAGACATCAAACATCTGCCAAGATGTCTTGACTGGGCCATCATCAGTTGTCTTCACTTCGGTCTTGCCATGTAATTTTGGTGACTCTGGAAGACATAATGGGACCAACATATTCGTGCATCTCTACCTTACTTAAATCTGATTTATGCACAAATCCAAAGACATCACCAATACCCCTTTACCATTTTTACCTCTCTCAAAGTCCTGTGACAGGCAAGTGATGAAGCAGCAGGTGCAGATATACTGGGAGCTACAGTCACAACCTTGCACACAGATGACTCATGCCATAGGGTCATCTCACTGGGCTGAAGCAGCACTGGGATTTGGCAGCACCTTGGGTGTCTGAGTAGCCTTTAACCATACTGCTTACCTCCTGGTATGAAGGGGCTAGAAAAAGGTGCCCTAAAAATTGTCTTCTTCACCCAATCCTGGCTTGCTTACTGTAGTACACGGGGATCCCACCCTATGATTGAAGCACAAAAAAACTACTTTTGCAAAGATGATTCCTGTCACCATCAGTACATAGAATGTGAGCACATTTATGGACAACACACAGTCCAGTAGACTTGAAAAGCAAACATATTTAATCATACTCAACAGCTATGGCATTCAAATAGCAACCATGAGTGAAACAAGTCTGGCAAATGAACACCAGATTACTGAAGTTAGAGTGGGATACATGTTTTTGTCCTGGAGTAGTCACAGTGAAAGAGAGCACTGTGAAACTGGTGTAGGTCTTGTGATCAAAACTAATCTAGTCAACAGGCTTATATGCCTACAGAAGGAGTGAATGACAGACTCATGACAATGTGATTATCACTTGTAGTAAAGTGCCACACCACCATCTTTAGTGTGTGTTCTCCTACCATGATGAAACTTGATGAAGTTGAAGAAAAATTTCATGATGACCCGGAGACCCTCATCATCAATGTACCAAAAGAGGACAAGCTTATAATTCTGGATGACTTTAATGTAGGAATAGGCGCAGACTATCAGATATGGTAGGGAGTCATTGGGAGGTATGGAATCAGAAACAGTAATAGCAGTGGTCATTTACTATTGAACACTTGTGTGTCTCATGATCTTGTCATCACTACTCCTGTCTTCCATTTATCTAAGCATAATAAAACTTCATGGGTGCATCTTCACAGCAAACATTGGCATTTAACAGACTATATCATTGTAAACAGAACAGACAGGATGTGAGTGATGAAGGTGATGTGTGGTGCAGAATGCTGGACTGACCATAGACTTATCCTCTGCAAGCAGAATATTAATATTCAACAAAAGCAGCAGCCCCAAGGTAAGATGACTACCAGAAGACATTGACAACAGATTAGAACAATTCTCTGAGTGGGAACAGTTCATTGTTAACTTGGAGGGAAAGCTGATCTGACACACCGTTGGCAACAGTGGAGCAGAAAAGGAGTGGGCATCTTTCAGGGATTTGGTGTATAGCACCACATTTACTAATCTGGGACCGAACACTTATAAACATCAAGATTGGTCTGATGAAAATGATGGGGAAATTCAGAATTTGTTAAATATAAAATGAGAACTCCACAGGATTTATCAGCAGGATAGTTCATCCATCTCTAAGAAGTCGGTGTTTGACTCCATTAAAAGTAAAGTGCAAGTGAAGCTTAGTGAGATTCTTGACTAGTAAGAGGGTAGATTAAATTTGATTTTACACTGATGCTAATAATTTGAAGTGTTTTATGATGCTCTGAAGGTTATTTATGGGACAAAGGCCTATGGTATAACTTCAGATACTCAGTGTTGATGGAGCTACATTGATTAATGAGGACATGATACTATAGAGAAGGGTTGAACACTTCCATAGTGTTAACAAACCATTATAAGTGCTACAGTCATTGACACTTTAACTCAGGTTGAAGTCAATCCCCACTCTAGCCAAATTTCCAACGGATGAAGAAGTTTTGAATGCCATTAGACTCTTCTCAAGGCAAAGAGCCTGGTCCTGATTCTATTTCAGCTAAGATTTATAAGGCATAGGGCCCACAGCTCATATAAAAGCTGACTGAAATTTTCTGGGTATATAAGCCAGAGGTAATTCCCCAGGAGTTCCAGTATGCCTACTTTGCCCATCTCTATAAAGGTAAAAGAAAGAGATTGTCCTTTAACAATCATAGTGGGGTGGTCTCTCTCTTAGTCATTACTGGACAGATTCTTGTCAGAGTCCCTTTTAATAGACTGCTCCTTCACCTGGAAGATGGTTGTCTAACTAAGAGTCAGCATGGCCTCAAAAAGAGCCAAGAAATAGTCGCTATGGTGTTTGACGCTCAACAACTGCAAGGGAAATGCCAATAGCAGAACAGAGGGGTGTACACATTGTTCATTGATCTTACTGAAGTCTTTGATACAGTCAGTCATGATGGCTTGTGGAAAATTATGGTGAAATTTGGCTGCCCATAGAAGTTCATCAGTTTTGTACATCGGTTTCATAATAGCATGCTTGCATGGATTCTGTATAATGGAATATGCTCTTGTGTGATCCCATTCACCAGTGGAGTGAAGCAAGGCTTTATGCTTACTCCCATGCTTTTTAACATTGTGTTTACAGCAACGTTATCAGATACTTTCAATGAGGATGAAAATGGTATCAAGGTCAGCTACTGCAAAGACAACAAATTATTTAACTTGAAAAGACTATATGTCAAAACTAAAGTGGAGGGAGGGTTGGTGCATCCTTTTTTTTGTTCATAGATGATTGTTTATTCATTGCAGCCTCTGTGGGTGAGATGCAACAAAGTATGGATCGGCTCTCTGCTGCTTGTGCTCATTGTGGCTTAATAATGAGCGCGAGAAAACACAGGTTCTCTACCGGGTAACACCACAGAATCCACGAATGGAACCATTTGTCATAGTAAATTGAGAAATATTGAATATTGTGGATAAATTCATTTACCTTGGCGATGTACTTTCCAGGGATGTCTGCACAGATGATAGGGTGGATGCATGCATTGCCAGAGCTAACTCAGTGTTTACGTCCAAAGTCAAGTGTGGGAGAGAAGGGTATTAGACTGACTACTAAGCTGAAGGTCTACAGAGCCATTGTGCTGACTTCATTGTTGTATGCCTGTGAAACCTAGACAGTCTACCAGTGCCATTCCAGGAAACTGAATCATTTCCATTTGAATTGTCTTAGGAAGATTCTGAAGATCACCTGGCAGGATATGGTGCCAGACACTGAGGTCTTTTCTAACACTTATCTGCCAAGCATTCAAACTACTGCAGAGAGTGCAATTCAGATGGGCTGGCTGCATTGTTTGAATGCCAACTGTAAGTTTGCTTGAAAGACTATTTTACACATAACTCACACAGAGGTGAGAAAACGTGATACAAGGACATCCTCAAGGTCTCTCTGAAGAACTTTGGAATAAATTGTGTGACATGGGAGATACTGTCACAGGACCACCTAGCTTGGTGTACCTACATCAAAGAAGATGCTATGTTCTATGAGCAAAGCAGAACTGCTGTAATTCAAAAGAAATATGAGATGCACAAATTTAGAAACATGTCCACTCCGAATGTCCATTCAGGTTATCTGTGCCTGACCAGTGGCAGAGCCTTTCTAATTCTTATTGGTCTGATCAGCCACAATTGGACTCACTGTAACTTGATGCCAATTCAGTGATGCCATATTGTTCCTGCTTGAGAATGAAGAATGACTAACCAACCAATAGCTTCTTGCTTTAGATATTTTAGAGGGTATACTGAGCCTAGTATGAATTGGACTAACTGGCCTCTCTGCATTTCATTCCAGCTCTTAGGTTCAGCCAGATTCTCTTAGACTTCTGCCTCTCCTTATTCTAATTTACTTCACATTCTCCTGCCAGATTAATCTCCCCAAAATGCAATTTGGACAACAACTGTCTTTTGCTCGGATGTTTTCACTGACTCCCTCCTGAACAAAGTCCAGATGCTAAGCTTGGCATTCAAGACTTACACAGGCTCATTGCTATGCCCCTTTCCAGCCTTGTGTCTTACTATATCCTTATATTACTGGTAACCCCAGCACTCTACTTGCTATCTTATAAATACATTCTGTATTTTTTCTATTTCATCCCTTTATTTCCCTTCTTCTACCCCTCTTCTGTCTATTGAAAAACCTAACCATAATTTAAGACTCAAAGAAAATGGTATCTCTTCCATTGAATTAGATTCCTGATTAGATTTGTTGAAAGTGACTTCATTTCCCTTTGATCTCCTTTATCACTTAAGAGCTGTACTATGTATATGGGATTTCATATATTCTGCCTTTTAGTATATACTCATTTCTATACTTGCCGTATGTTTGTAGTGATAGTAAAATCTTAGAGGCACTATTTCCTATGAATCTTGGTATTCTCCCACAGTATATTATATGCCAAAGGCATTGAATAAATTTAACTGAATGAGTAAATTAGTGTCAAAATGTTTTTGACCTATAAAATGTTAAACAAATAAGATACTTTAAAAAATGAAGCTAGAAACTTTTATTCAAAAACACAGTAATTATATGTTCAAAATAACATTGGCCTGGGGGTCAAAGGATGACATGTGGGAGATTAAATCCAGAAGAGCTGTCCAACAAAGGAGCATGGCCAGTAGCAGCATATTAGTTGACTATACCATGAAATACTTCACAACCACACTTTAAATTGATTAACCACTTCAGAAAGTGGAATTATTTTGATATATGAAATATATTTTCCAGAGTGCCATCTTTTAAAGTTTTTTTTTCTTTGAGTCACTTATTTTATGTGCATTTATGTATGGATTCATTGTTGTATCAAAAATTACCAGACCACATCATTCACTCTGCAATTGCCAATTCAAAATTGAGTTTTTGTTCAGACAGCTGATATTCTCCCCTAAATTGCCTGTAGTTAGGTGAAAAAGTGCCTGTCTCTTGGCTTTCTGGATCAAAGAACCCATAACCCAGAAAAATAAAGCCTGTTTGCTACTAATTACATTTGGTGTACAATGACACAAAATTTATTTTCCATGAGGACTCTATTACCACAGTTTCATTTAGTTACGAGTAATGGAGATTCCAGCAGGCTTAGTCACCCTCTTGTTATTATAGTAATGTCTAGCTTTTAAAAGAGAATGACTTTATGTTCAATTTAATTTTTTAAAACATCAAGGTGCATTTACTTTGTCCTGTATGAAGAACTGATGAGTATGCAAGATGAGGTTAATGCAATGAACAAAATAAATCAATTTCATGTTTCCCATAATGGCCTTAATAGTTTGGCAAACCACATACAAGTTTTCTGTTCGATGGGCTTTTTGGCTAATTTGACAGCATGCTTGCCATTAGGCAACAATTACTACCATTAAAATAGCATTTCTTCCCTTTTCACTTTTAAGTCAAATGTGGGGGAAATGAGAGGAAGGTAGCAAGGAGGACAGGCTATTATGCTGAATGTTTCACAGTGGAGCATAAGTCAAACTCATTTTACTTGTATAGTTTAAGCAACCAATAAATTGCAGGAGATGACACCTTGCCTCAGAATACTTTGCATTTTATTAGTTAACATTACATGTCATTCTCATGATTATTTCCCAAGAGGGGAGGCTATTTTTGAAGAGCTGTATTCTCTAACATAATTGTTTCAACACAATTTATTGATCATTCATTATTTTCTACCAATTTTAAAACAAGGGAGAAATTTTCATTTTAAATCACAGGATTGCCAAAATTGGGTTAGCATTGTGTTTTATATAATTTGGAAAATAGATACATCTTCCTAGTTTTATTTATGCATTTGGTGAGGTATATAGCGGGGAAGAAAAATATCCTGTTGGTTTTTTTTTAATTTCTATTATAATACCTTTTCTCTGCAAATGTGTTATTTGTTGCTCAGGTATTTCTGTTGTGTTCAAGTCTTTGTGACCCCGTTTGGGGTTTTCTTGGCAAATATACTGGAGTAGTTTGCCACTTCCTTCTTCAGCTCATTTTTCAGATGAGGAAACTGAGGCAAACAGAGTTAAGTGACTTGTCCAGAGTCACACAGCTAGTAAGGGGCTGAGGCCGGATTTGAATGCAGGAATATGACTCTTCCTGCCTTCAGGCCTAGCACTCTATCCACTGTGCCACCTTAAGCTACAGTAATTAAGTCAGTAGAGGCATTCACATCTTGTTGTAAAATTAAGTCTAAACTGCTTGGCATTGAAGACCCTCTTTAATTTGGATCTGACCACAAAAACACTATTTTCAGTGTTTCCCTTTATTTGCCCTATTCTGTAGTTAACCTTTTAAATTTGCCTTTTGATAAAAGTTGTTCCTTACTTCTCTACTTTTATTCTTTTGATCAGACTATGCGCCCCACCTGGATATCTTTCCCTTTCTTTCTCTTTAGTCCCATTTCTGGTTGGTCAGTTCATAAGTATCTTTCAGTGTCTGTATCAAATTCCATATATTCTCTGATGCCTAACCAGGGATTATAGATTTTTGAAGTAGAAGGAAGGGGCATCAGAGGCAATATAGGCCAACACCCTCATTCTTTGTTGCTGGGCCCAGAGTGGTGGATTGACTTGACCATGATCACCCTGGAAGTAAAAAGGAGATCTGAGATTTGAAGTCATCCCCTCTGATTCCAAATTCACTGCCTTCCTCTGATGTTTACAGTACCTGTCTATTTAGACTTTTGTGAGACTTAATGCCTTGGAAATCTATAAAGCTTCACCTGTGAAGCTTTTGATGAAAAAAACCAGATGTTATTTTGGACTACCAAATCTAATTCAGGAAAACCAACCAGGAGAGAGGTGAGGGGCCAAATATAAGAAAATGTTCTTGGAAGCCAGAAACAGGATTTCCAGGAGGAAGGATGTGACAGTCAGGATTTAATGCAGGGTGGCCTAAAGCTCACACAGTGAAAGCTTTGGAAGCCAAATAAGGAAAGGTTTTTCTCCTCACAGACCCAGGAGGCAAGGGTAGGACTTATATAGATCCATAGCCAGCAATAACAATGTTGAAGGGAGCTATTGTAAGTTTCTTACAGACCTAAATCCCAGGAAAGGCTTAATTTAGGGACCAAATGGAGAGGTATCTGCCAAAAGGAGTTAGGGCTCCTTCATCTATAGGATCACAGGAAGGGAACTTGGAGTCATCAGAATTTAACCCTAACATTTCGCAGATGAGGAAACAGAAACACTAAGTTAATTGATTTGCCTAGGGTCATGTGTTCAAGGACATGTCTGAGGTGGAATTTGAATTCAAGTGTTGACTCCAGGTCTCTATCTACAAAACTTGCAAAAGGAGATTCTAGAGGGATTGTCTCCTAGCATGCTTTCAAATCAAATTTATTAACTAGAAATATGAAGCTTGATATAGCATCCAACCTAGACAGCCCTAAGGCAAGACTTGTGAGAACAGGTTGCTCAATAAATAATAGTGACCCAAGTAAGACTGAGGACTATGCCTTATATGTGCAACATCAACATTATCTGTTGAAGTTGTGTGAACTTGTCAACATTCCCCTTTCCTATTTCAAACCTCTGCAGTATTTAGGAGTGAAATCTTTCAAAAACTAGAAAGGGTCATTGGCTCTTTTCAGGGAGCACAACCAAAGAGACAAGAAGTAAAGAATGCTAGAATTGGAAAGGGCCTCAGAAGTCACCGAGTTCAACCTTTTCCCACATCATGAAATCCTGCCTTAGAATTCCTGACAAGTGAGCATCCACCCCTGCTCAGAGACCTGCAGTTCCTTGGAACTCACCATGACCCAAGGCAGTCATTTCCTGGACAGATCTAATTGTCAATATATTTTGAACTGAAATCTGTCTCTCTCTGGGTTTAATCTATCATTCCTCCTACTTGAGGCCTTGGTGGGGCTAGGCACAGACAGAACAAGGAAAACTCCTACTTGCCTGAAAATCCCTAAAATATTTGATGAAATAGATCATCTCCCTCTAAGCCAGAGAATTTTAACTGTTTTTGGGACATGGACTTGTTTGTCAATCTGAGGGAGCCTAGAGACCCTTTCTCAGTATAAAAATTTCTAAGATAAAAATACACATAATTACATGAGAAAAGAGTTATACTGCCCTATAATTATTTAAATAGTGATGTGAATATAATTAATTATTATAATTATAATATGTTGTTAATCATAATATAATTATACAGTTATAATTAATAACTATGTGAATATAATTATTTAAAATATGATATTTTTAAAAAGTTAATTGACCTCAGTTTTAAAAGTCCTGCCCTGATTCTTATCTTGTCGGGGCTAAAGCTTTCCAGAACTTTTTATGGATATAGGTAAAAGTTGCATCTTTTTCCTTTAGGCAAAACTGGGTAACTAGAAACAGAGATCAAGAGGAGAAGTAATGAAAGTGAGGATATAGACTGCAAGACCCAGAAAACCAGCCCTGGAGGTTGCTAATAAGTAAACAAAAAATGGAGGTGGGGGTCATAGCAATTCTGAGTAATTTAAGGTTGCAAAATTTTAGTAGCTGCCCTTCTCTAGATTCAATGAAACTATTGATTGAGCACCTCTTTTATGCCTGAAGCTGTGCTAAGAAACTTACCTAATCCTTCAAACATGAAGCTAGAGAGAAAAAGAAATTCTAAATGCTCAAGGATCTTATGTGGCTCCCTATTAGCTCTACGGTAAAATTCAAATGTCCCAATTTGGTATTTAAAACTGCTCCCAAGGCTAGCTTCAGCCTTCCTTTCCAGATTTATTTCATAATACTTTCTTTTGTGCACTCTGTTTTCCCACATGACATTTGGTGTATAGCAGGCACTTAAATACTTGATGAGTAGCCTTGTTGCTAGATGCTGAGTGCCTTTGCACAGACCTCCCCCAGTGTTGCGATGTACTTTGTAGACTCCTTCTTTTCCTTTGTGGCTTACCAATGGGAAGCCTTACCTGGCCATCTTCATCTTAGAATCCTAACTTTCTTTCACGACTCACCAATGGGACCCCTTTCCTGATCCATGTGTCATTAGTGTTCTTGGCCTTTTCATTGGATTTGCTTATCTGTGAGCAGTTACATCGCCCTGTACTTACCCCTACTGTTCCAGTAGAACGTTATCTGGTCTTTGCATCCCAACAACTTAACACAGTGCCTTGGAAATAGTAGCTACTTAATTAATCATAGTTGAAATTGACCTCATTTAAAAATGCTCTTCTGTCACTTGCAAATCTTTTTTCTTTTCCCAGTCATTATCATAGAAACACATTTTGTACAGAAGTCTTGCTGAGGGCTTTTCCTCTGAGCAGTCCTTTTCAGAAAGGTGGGGAGTTACTAAAGAAGAAGATTTTAGGAGAACTAGATTATGACAAAATTCGCCATGAATTAATTTCCCTGATTCATGATGAAGGTCACCACTCTGGCAGCAGACCTAGACCCACATACCCTGTTTATGTCCTTGCTCACTAACTGGTTTGGTTGGTGGTTGTCTTTTGTTCTCAAAGAGGACTAAAATGACATCACCATGTTAGAGTCAAATTACAGAGTGTCCAACTGGCCGATCAGGCCAATATGAACTGGGAATGCTCCAGTATAGGTTCGACACAAATCGTCCATATGTACATTTGAAGTGGAGATGTCTCTAAATTTGCATATCTCACATTTCTTTTGATGTTACTGCAATTCTACTTTGCTCTTAGAGCATAATGTCTTCACTGATGCAGACACACTGTGCTGGGTGGTCCTTTGTCAGCATCTCCTATGTAATGTAGATAATTCCAGAGTTCTTCAGAGAGATCTTGAGAGTATCCTTGTATCACTTCTGCCTACCATGCGACCCCCTTCCTTGCATGAGTTCTCCATAAAATAGTCTTCTTTTAAGCAAATTTACTTTTGGCATTCGAACATCGTCGCCACCTCATCCATCCCAGTTGTACTCTGCAGTAGAATTTGAATAATTGGCAATTCAGCTCAAAAAAAGACCTCATTGTCCTACACCTTATCCTGCCAGGTGATCTTCAGAATCTTCCTAAGACAGTTCAAATGGAAGAAGCCTCTATGTAATGGGGAAAATATCCAGAAGAAAAGGGAGATGAATGAAAGGAGTGAACTAAAGAAGCATATGGTAACTGTTGCTAATTATGTCTCCATAATGCTTCTCAGGAACTCAAAGTTTTCATTTAGTTATACACTGAGATTATAGGAAGGATCTATGATTGGAATGTATGTGAGCAGTGGACAGTGGGGTGATGGGCAAGGAGAGAGCTGAAAAGTAAAGAACCATGGTTAGGGCCCAAAATATATAATGACCATGTGGGGCACTCACCACCAATCAGGACAGCTCGAGCTGTCTTCCCTCCCCTTCTCTAACAGTGAACCCTGCCTTGCTGTCTCATGCTAGGGGCTGAATTTGAAGCTTAGGAAGGTTTTCGTGTCCTAGAAGTAACGCCATACGGAAGCAATAAAAGTGTATCCAAGGAAAACTGGCCAGCCTATATGCATTACTTAGGTATTTTAATGTCATTTTCTAAAATATTAAGCATGTCTTTTGATGAAAGGCAAAATAGTATCAATATGATCTGTATGCCAAGCATTCTAATCATATATTTAATTTTGTGGTAGATACAGTTCCCTTATGCAACACTTTGATGTACTAAGATTGTATAGGTAGATATTTACTTACAGACACATTCAGTTCTATAGATAAAAGAGAATTAGAAATGAATAACTTGTTTTAGCTTGGGAGCTATGATAAACTGTCTTTACTATTTTGTACACTCCTGGAAAAAAAAAAAAAAAACAAGTGTAACTTTGATTATAACTTGATTGGTGAGTTTATCCCCTAAACTTTATTCTGTGTAAGTGACCAGACCAGGAGGGCTCACTCTTTTCCACCCTACACTCCTGACTCTCAGGTGCACACACAGTTAAATGCCTAATTAAATGCTTGCTGAATTGATTTGATGAGGGGACGAGTTCAAATCCAACTTTTGACACTTTTTGCCTATATGACTTTAGTGAACTGAGTCATCTGTGTTGTGCTTTTTCTTCATTCTCACCATTAGAAAGTGTTTTGCATCTCTGCCTCTCACAATATCTGCCTCCTTATGAATGAAAGCACTGCACACAGAATTCTCAACATGACATGAAGAAATGATCCACCCTGAAAGCATGGCCTAAAACAATACACCTGGAATTAAAAAGGCACTCACATGGGGATGAAGTAAAGATAAGCCTTCTTCAGAAAATGTGGAAACTCCTGCCTGTTCTGACTCTGGTCTTAATGTTTCTGAACAAGGGATATGTTTGCTGGTTCATTTGCATATAATGGCTTTAGCTATCATCTGTGTGTGTGTAATTTATAGCCCATTCCCAAAGAGGGGGAGGGCCTAATGGTGGAGCTGTGTACGCAGCATAAACAGTTTAATTACAATAACAGAACCAGCAAAACAACCAGGAAAAGCAATGGGGATCAGGCAAAGACAGCAGACAGTGTGCTTTGTATTTATTAAGAGGGAATTATGCATAATAAAAAATATTATCTTATGACGGCTTTTGATGCCTTCACAAAACAATCTTGTTGGGCTTTGGGCCTCCATTTGTGTATTTTATTTTCTCCGTAAAAGCGTGACTTTTTGCAATTATGAAAATAGAGGGCATTAAATAAGAATGAGCATGGCTACGTCTACAGGAAACTATGAAGATTTGGTGTGAAAAGGGGACTCAGAAGCCAGGAAGAAACCTTTTCAAAAGAGATAATGCAACAGGACTATAATTGGCTTTTATTGTGGATCCACAGCACTAACAATAGGCCTTCTCTGTCGGATTGTCTCAAAGTCAGCTTTATTCAGTCTTCCCACAGATGAGTAAACATCAGTCTAGATGGTTTGTCCAAGGACCAACAGAAAGAACCGTGTCCCAGTTGTGGCCTCTGCATCTCAGGATGGGAGCAATCCTTGTTCTCCCCAACTGGAGAAGAGGGAAATGGGATGGTATTCTTAAAAGTGCTTATGGGGAGCCAGCAAGTACATTTGAACTCTTTTCCTGAGGGCTTTCTACAAGGCTCTATGTAACCTGGAAATCAGTGCATTTGCTTAAGTTGTACAGAGTGGGAGAAGGAGGGAGGAATGTCCCTAGCCCTCCTGCTTTTACTGTTTGACAACAACCAGACTTACGTGATCCCACTGGACCTGTAAGGTCACTTATTTCATTCTCTAGTTAGGGGAAAGAATAAGAGAAGACTGACTTCAGTAGAAATTTAAGAGTATAGTGAGTCCTAGTGAGAACTAACTATAATCAGCAGTTTGTCTTACAGTTATGGCAAGTATGACCCCATCAGTCTTCTCCCCCACTTCCTCCTTAGAGATGATGGCTTCAAGATGGAAGCCCAGATCACATGACTTTTTGATAGCAGATTTACTTCAGATATACTAGCTACTATATCATTGGAGTGCTTAGGTGAATTATGAGAATAAGCTTCCTTCCTTCCTTCCTTCCTTCCTTCCTTCCTTCCTTCCTTCCTT
>NW_027185777.1:4804684-4807468 GCF_028583685.1 Petaurus breviceps papuanus | reverse complement strand
CTCCTTTCCTTCCTTCTTCCCTTCTTCCCTCCTTCCTCAGTTTTGACTGTTGACCCTCAAGAAACTTGACCAAATAGCTAGTTCCCACAGGCCAAGTTTGAGTCAGTCATCCTTCAGTCATTTGCTGACAATTATCTGGGATTGGTGGGAAGCCACTTCTGTAGCTGTTATCATCACCTTATTTGAGAAGATAGACACATTTAAACCTAAAAAAATCTCGGAACATTTTGCTTCAGTAATAAGAAAGTCACAGAGGAGAAACTGGAAAATGTCAGACATCTAATTCCATATTTATTTTGATTTATAAATAGTTTGCATTTTTTTCTCCTTGTATGCTTTATAAGAGAGATAGCATGATATAGAGCTTGTGGGAGTTCTGGGTTCAAGTCTTGCTTTTGACAGATAGTTATGTGACCAATATGCAAGTCATTAAAACCTCTCAATACCTCATGCAGTCCTCTAAATAGGGCTTCTTAAACTTTTTCCGCTTGTGACCTGACCTGTTCAGCATTTCTCAAACTGTGAGTCATGACCCCAGTTTAAGAAGTGCTGCCAAAGAGAGAAGTTGATAGGTTCGATCTTTGGAAGCAATTTCCTCACTCTTTTATGGAACAATGAGCATACTGTTAGAGCATACTACTTGTTTTCTATTAACTGTTATTTATATAGAAATGAGTTTTGTCTTATAATAACTCTTCCTGATTCTCAAGTTCTACTGTTAAAAGTCACAAGAGGTTGTTCTTTTTAAGGAAATGATTTAATCTATCAAAAAAAGACTCTAAACACCAAGAGATGCGTGTATCTCTAGGGAAAAATAGTGGCTTATAAATATTTAACTTGTGCTATTCTTTACATATGTGCTGTTTTTTCAGTAGAGAAATCTGATATCAACTATCAAAATACTGCAGAGTTCTTATTTGCAGATATTTCATTAACATTCAGAAATTATAATGATAGGAAGGACACGTTTATGTTGTCTGAATTTATTTATGTTATTTTGTGGATGAATGTGGTCCATCTTGCTTTCCTTAGAGAGCAAAGAATTGAGGCAATGGCCTGAATGACTTCCTGCCCCTTGTGCTTTTGAATTGTTAAGGGGACCACTGTCTTTGCAAGACAATAATGGTTATGATGATGATGATTAATAAAAATGATATTAGTAACTAGTATTTATATAGCAAGTGTTTTACCTAAATTATCTAATTCGATCTTCAAAACAACCCGGAGAGGTAATTGCTAATATTACCCCTATTTTATAGTTGATGAAACTGAGGAAGATAGCAAGTTAAATGACTTGCCCAGGGTTACAAACCTAGTCATTGTCTGAGGCTAGATTTGAACTCAGGTCTTGGATTTGACTTCAGGTCTAGCACTCTATCTACTGAGTCACTTTCCTATCTCTATTGTTATCAAATAATATGTCATGTAAAATGCTTTGCAAACCTTAAGGTGCTACAATAAATGCTTTTGCTAGTATTATCATTTAGTATTATTAATATATTAATATCACGACTACACTTATCATTATCATCACCATTATCACCATCATGATCATCATAATTATCGAGATAGTTACTTTTGTTAATAAAAATTAGTGGGAGAAAAGAATGTTCTTTAAACTTCGAATCAGGGAATCCTCTGCCATTTTTTTTTCATTTTCCAACACCAATAGCAACTAGTACCATCTACCATTGCCACAATACTTGACCAGTATCATGATGTTAATATTTTTGAGAGACTCGACTTGAAGCCAGGACTTTTGACTCTGAGGCCACCTCTCTAAACACTCTGCCTCTTATTCTGCCATTACCACCATCATTACTCACATTTATGAATCCCTTTCTGGAAAGTAACCCCCATTGTCTTATTTGAGTCTCATAACAAGCCTATGAGTTAAACACTTTCTCAGAGGAAAATGAAATTCAGAGAGGGTTAAGATACTTGACCATGTTTGCACAGCTCATGCTTATAGGAAACATCATTCTAAATCAAGTCCCTTCTTACTATAATTATCCGTCTTCTCTTCTACTTCCATAGCACTTTAGGATATACAAACGCTCTTTCTACCCCATCATCCAGGTAAGAAATGAGAAGATGTTCTGACCTGGAATCCATCCTGAAATAGAGGTTTTGGAGTTCATGTCTCTACGTTCCAATAAGAAGGACATAGGAAAATCATATAGTGAAGTATCAAGGCTAATAGGATCTTGTAGGATGTTGAGGTTTTCCCAACAATGAGCTGCCTGGGGCATGGTAGAAAAATCACATGTCCCAGAGTGGTGTAGCCAGGTGAGAAATCAGGAGGAATGAGGGAATGGAAAAGATATAGCATAAGAAGTCTGGAAAGGTAGGAAGGGTCCACGTAATAAAGATCTTTAAAAATCAAACAGAAGACTTTCTGTTTGATCCCAGAGGTAGCAGAGGGACATTACTCGGCCAAAGTGTTTTGTCCCTAGAAGACATGATGGATGGAATGATGAACACATCAGGAAAACCCAAGTTACACTGATCAGATAGAGGCTGCATTATTTAGCCTCTCTCTATATGTAAAATTGGGATAAACACCAACACTTGCTACTTCACAGGATTATTTTTTCCTTATTTTATTTATTTTTAATGTAATTTTATGCTTATTTTTAGTTTACATCATTCATTTCCACAACATTTTGAGTTACAAATTTTCTCCCCGTCTTTCCCCTACCCACCACCCCAAAACAGTGATCGCACTGTATATCCCCTATCTATCTATCTATCTATCTATCTATCTATCTATCTATCTATCTA
>NW_027185777.1:4730056-4804674 GCF_028583685.1 Petaurus breviceps papuanus | reverse complement strand
CTATCTATCTATCTATCTATCTATCTATCTATCTATCTATCTATCTATCTATCTATCATCTAGATATATTTTTAAAAAACATTTTAAATATATAACATATTTTTTAAACAGTTGATTTTAAAACTTCGAATTCCAGATTCTTTTTCTTCCTCCCTTATCACTCACACTTACAGGGAAGATAAGCAGTTCAGTATAGGCTGTACATGTGTAGCTATGCAAAACATTTCCATAGTGGATATATTATGAAAGACTGACTATATTTCTCTCCATACTATCCCACCCTGCACTTGTTCTATTCTCTACTTTGACCCTGTCCCTTTTCAAAAGTGTGTGCTTCTTAGCCATTAACTTTTATTTTCTGAGATTCACCAACTACTTGTACCTTCCCCAACCCATTAAAATAAAATACATTGCATTTACTTTGGATATATTTGTGTATCACTATTCTCTCCAATAGAAAGAAAGCTTTTTGCTGATAGACACTTTCACTTTTGCTCTGGAATCTCTAGCTTCTGGTGTTTAGTACATAGCACACATTTTCTGTTGAATAAATGTTTCTTGGCTATTGTTGCTTTGTTTTATTTTGTTTTGTTTTTTTTCCTGCTTTGATCTCACCTTAAGACATTTTGCCTTACATTTAATTTTTCTCTGTTTGAGTTAATGGTCTTATTTCTGGAAGATTACATTCTTTCACCATATGACATCTCTACATTCCCAATTCCTTTCATTTTAACTAACTCCTGTTTAATGCAGTTGATCTGGAATTGATTTGCAATCTAGTATGTCACTACGTGTATACATAAAGATTTAATGTCAACGTTATAATAAAAATACATCATTTTGGTTCATTTATTTCTATAGAATCTCCTTTTTAAAATTCCCATTAGATAAGTGAAGCTCTCAGCTCTGTGATTTGTCAATGCCCTTTGGCTAACTGTAAATCTGAAAGTACAAATTATTCATAAAATAATTTCCTAGTAAGTACAACCCATCTGATTTTAAACTCCTCTTGATAAAGACTCCTACCAACCTTAGGACTCAGATTCAAAGTTTTGAATACCTACCTTACAGGATTGATGTGAGAATCTAATGAGTTAATAATAATAAAATGCTTTGAAATTTTAGTTTACTATTATTATTCCTTCCCTAATTTTCTAGTCTGGTTCTAGAAGGCAGCAGATAGAGAGAGAATGAAAGAGTTTCCCAAATATTATCAACAAAAATCTTAGCATCCTATGTATCCAATTAGCCTATAAACATCTTCACTAAGCCAGAGTGGTTAATCTGACCCACCCATTCCCTGCAAGACTTCCATATTTAGTTGTATTGAAAATCTGCTTGAACCATATTTCATCCAAATAAATATTGGGAGGTTGGAAGGGAATATCTGTTGTATGTTATCCACTGTTCACATACCTCTTAGGAATTCCTTGGAGCCTCCCGCCTTCCTAGGGACAGCACATGCTCACATACTCAAAGAAATAGAGCCCTTCACGTGGGGCACATTCCACAAAAGTTTTTATGCAGTGCCAGAACGATTAGGGCAACCCTGAGAAGGCCTGATGACAGTTCAATTTCTCCAAGAGAGGAATATAACCTCTAACAGGGAGCTGTGCCTGCCCAATTAGCTATGGTGTCTCCAAAACTGTAAATTGTTTTGGTTTTAAAGGAGGCTTTTGGGGAGAGACGGCCATAACATCAGACATTTCTTTGGTGTCTCCAGAGCCCTCTCAAGGTCTAAAGGTGCAAGTGGGATCTTCTCCATAATCTACCTGTACTAAATGTCATCAAAACTTTTTCCCCTCCCCCATAGGTCACACTTAATGTCCTAATTTGTATTCTTTGTCATCCAAAACACTGTTTACTAGTTGTTACCAACAGTAAATTTTTACAAGTCCACGAAACGTTTATATTCTGCACCTGTGACTTTTATCTTGTTCCTTTCTCTCTAGTTCTGTCACCCTGAGGCCTCAAAGGTCATTTGGGAATGTCTGGAAGTCAGTCAATCAATAAATATTTACTAAATGTCTCTTTTGAGTCAGTCATGGTGCTAAGGGCTGGGGACAGAAAAATGGGGGAAAATTCTACTAAGAACACTCATATTTTGTATATTCTTAAGCTTGGATTGGGAAAGTATATGAAGTACTTTCTTCAGGCAGGTTACATATGCAACTAAATACTGGCCACCAAAAAAACAAAAATCTTTTCAGGTTACATTTATTTTCTTTGTTGTCTGAATTCACAAACTTGATATTATATCAGTGATGAAATAGTCTTAGAAGAAAACATTTTTTTCATGACCTTTAGTAGGATTATTTGACCTTAGCTACACACCACCAAGACATCCATAGAAAAGAATTTAATAAGGATATTACAGGGGTACCTTTGCTGGCACTGAGGTAGGACTCTGTTGCTTTGCCCATACTCAGATCTGGGTCACAGTCCTGGGGGGCAGTCCCAGGGAGAGAAGGGAGACTAGCATACTAGAGCTTGCAGCATGAGTGGAGCAGGGGACCTTCCTCAAGGTTCCAGGGCAGAAAAGAATGCACAGACCAGAGCACAGGCAAGAAGAGTATAAACATCTTTCCTTAGATATCACCACATTGGAAAAAGTGAAAACTTACAGATACCTAGAAGTCTCTCTGAAAACAGCTGCACAAAACTCCTAAAGCTTGGAACAGTGTGCCTTTTGAGCCTGGAAGCATAGCCCTACTTTAAAAATGAGTTGAAAATCAAGTATTAGGCTGGGAATATGAGCAGACAGAAAAAAAAAATTCTGACCATAGAAATTAGTGTGGTGACAAGGAAGAACAAAATACACACTGAGAAGAAGATTAACAAAGTTAAAGCTCCTACATCCAAAGCCTCCAAGAAAAATATGAATTGGTCTCAGGCTATGGAAAATCTCAAAAAAGGATTTTGAAAATCAAGTAAGAGAAGTAGAGGAAGAATTGGGAAGCAATATGAGAGAATGAGGAGACAAGAAAATCATGAAAAATGTGCCAATAGTTTGGTAACAGAGAAACAAAAAAATATACAAGAAAATAGCACCTTTAAAAACAGAATAGAATAAAAAGAGATACAAAAAGTCAATGAGGAGAAGAATGCATTAAAAAGCAGAATTGACCAAATGGAAAATGAGGCACAAAAATTCACTAAAAAGAACTCCTTAAAAAGTAGAATTGGCCCAATGGAAAAGGAAGTTTACTGAAGAAAATAACTCCTTAAAAATTAGAATTGAGCAAGTGGAAGCTAATGATTTTATGAAAAATCAAGAAACAATAAAATAAAAAGAATAAAAACAAAAATGGAAGAAAAGGTAAAATATCTCATTGGAAAAACAAGTGACTTGGAAAATAAATCCAGCAGAAATGATTTGAAAATTATTGGACTTCCTAAGAGCCACGGTCAAAGAAAAGCTTAGACATCATCTTTCAAAATAAATTATCAAGGTTAAGAGCCCTGATATTATAGAACCAGGGGGAAAAATATAATTTGAAAGAGTTCACTGATCACCTCCTGAAAAAGATCCCAAAGTGAAAACTCCCAATTCCAGAGCCCCCAGCTCAAGGAGAAAATATTGCCAACAGCCAAAAAGAAAGAATTCATGTATCATGAAGCCATAGTCAGGATAACACGAGATTTAGTAGCTTCTACCTTAAAGGATCAAGGGTTTGGAATGTGGAATTATGGAGGGAAAAGGAACTAGAATTACACAAAGAATCACCTTATCTAGCCAAAAATAAGTATAATGCTTTTAGGGGGGAAATGGGCATTCAATGAAATAGAAGACTTTCAAGTATTCCTGATGAAAAGACCAGAGCTGAATAGAAAGTTTGACTTTCAAATACAAGACTCAAGAGAAGCATAAAAAAGTAAGCAGGAAAGGGAAATTATAAAGGACTTGATAAGTTTACGCTGTTTACATTCCTGCATGAGAAGATGGCACTTGTAACTTATTATTAGGGCAGATAGGAATATATATATATACATATATATATATACATATATATATATATATATATACAGAGTTGAATATGATGGGATGATAGCTAAAAAATCAAAGGAGTGAGAGGAATGTATTGGGAGAGAAGGAAAGGGAGGGAGGGGTAGAATGGGGTAAATTATCTCACATAAAAATGTAAGAAGCTGAAGAGGAAAGAGGTAAAGGGGAGTGAGTGAACCTTATTCAGAATTGTCTCAAAGAGGAAATACACACACACTCAATTGGATGTAGACATTTATCTCACCTTACAGGAGAGTAGGAGGGCAAAGGGATATGAGAAATTGGGTGGTGATAGAAAGGAGGGCAGAATGGAGGAAGGGATCATCATAATCAGAACACTTTTGAGGAGGGACAGGGTGAAGGGGGAGAGAGAATAGAATAAATGGGGGGATAGGATGGAAATACAGTTAGCAATAGTTAATGTGAAAAAAAAATTTGAAGCAAGTTTCTCCCATAAAAATATCATTTCTAAAGCATATGGATAACTTAGTCAGATTTACAAAAATGAGAGCCATTCTGCAGTTGATAAATGATCAAAAGATATGAACATTTTTCATATGAAGTAATCAAAGCTGTCTATAGTCATATAAAAATTGCTCTAAATCACTATTGATTGGAGCAATACAAATCAAAAGAATCACGAGGTACAACCTCATACCTATTAGATTGGCTAATATCTACAGAACAGAAAAGAAAAATGACATGTTGGGGATGTGGGGAAAATTGGGCATTAATGCACTATTAGTGGAGCTGTGAATTGACTCATTCTGTAGAGCAATATGAACTATGTCCAAAGGGCTATAAAAACATGCGTATCCTTTGATCCAGGAATACCACTACTAGGTCTATATCCCAAAAGAGATAAAAAAGGGGAAAGAACTTGTGGGCGAAGAATTGAAAATTGAGGGGATGCCCATCAATTGAGGAATGACTGAACAAGCTGTAGTATGTGATCTTAATAGCATACTAGTGTGCTATGGAAAATGATGAGTGGGATACACCCAGAAAAACCTGGAGAGACTTGCATGAGCTGATGCAAAGTGAAATGTACTGCAGACAAAGTAACAGCAATATTAAAAGATGATTTGCTGTGAGTGACTTAGCTATTCTCAGCAATACAGTGGTCTAAGATAATTTTGAAGGACTTATGATGAAAAATGCTATCTGCCCCCAGAGAATGAACTGATGGTGTCTGGATACGTATTGAAGCATCCTTTTTTTTTTTTTTTTTTTGGCTTTCTTTATATTTCTTGAGAGATTTTTTTATTGGTCTATGTTTTGTTTTGTTTTGTTTTTTTCCACAACACAACTGTTATGGAAATTCTTTGCATGACTATACATGTATAACCTATGTTGAATTGCTTGCCTTTTCAATAGGGATGGGGTGGGGAGAGAAGGAGTGAGTGAATTTGTAGCTCAAAGTTTTAAAAATGAATGGTAAAAATTGTTTTTATGTGTAACAGAGTAAAAATATAAATACTAAGTATTTATTTATTTTTGGAGGGGGGAAGGCAGGGCAATAGGGATTAAGTGACTTGCCCAAGGTCACATGGCTGGTAAATGTTAAGTATCTGATGTCAAGTTTGAACTCAGGTCCTCCTGACTCCGATGCCAGATCTCTATTCACTGCGCCACCTAGCCGCCCCACTAAATATTTTTAACTCTAGACTACATTTGACCCAAGCTTATAATTTGAGCAACTAATTTCTTTCATATCAGCCTTCTCATCTTAATATTTAACCCTTGTTGTTAAGAAACATTTTGTGACATTATTTTAAACTAATTTATCGTTCATTTTCTTGGAGCTAGGGTACCTTGGAAATGCTGCACATTTGTTATTATTTTACTTCAGTCACGTTCATTAATGTAATTAGGGCAGAAACAGTCTTATCATACATGTTTCTCCTATTCATCAATTTCCTGAGGATTCGTTTTGCATATTAAAGCATCTTGGAATCTCAGAATTAGCCATCTAGCACACCCTTTATGTGGTAAAAAATCCCCTTGGTTTCATGCCAAAGAAATTGGCATCCAGTTGCTGCTTACAAAACAAAAAAAAAAGCAAACAAACAAAAAAAGCCCCCAACCCTGCGAAAGAGAACCTATTGCCTCCCAAGGCTGCTTCTTTTTACTTTGAGTAAGCACTAATTCTTAGGAAGTTTTTTTTTTCTTTACAAAAACCTATATTTGACTCTGGAATATCTGTTTCCAGTTCTTCCCTTTGGTGTTGATCAGAATAAGTTTAATCTTTATAGCTGGCATTAGTACTTCAAGTGCTTGAAGACAACTGTCATGTTTTTTCATAAGTCTTTTCTTTTTAAGGTTGAATTTCTATAGTTCCTTCCACTGATCCTTTTATGACATAATGTAGAGATCCTTCATTCTCTTGACTCCTTTTCTCTGGACACTCTCTCAATGGCCTCCCCAAAATGGTTCCCCCAAACTGAATATACTCTTCCAGATCTGGTCTGACTAGTGCAGAATTCAGTAAGATTATCATCTTTTTTTGTGGTAGACCATATCTATGTTTTCTTTATGTAGCTTAAGATGGAATTAGCCTTCCTGGGTGTCATAATCTTGACTTGTCTTGAATTTTGTATTGTATTCGGTTGAATTGTATTGACTTTCATTCTGTTAGAATGCTTAGACATTTTTTATCTGTGCTGTTGGATAGTTAATGGATAGATCAATTAACCTGGAGTCAGGAAGACCTGCCTTCAACACTTACAATCTATATTACCCTGGATTCATCATATAATCTCTATCAGCTTCAGTTGCCTTATCTGTAAAATGGAAATAATAGCGCCTGTTTCAAAAGGTAGGTATGAGAATCAAATGAGATGCAAAATGTTTTGCTCAGCTCAAATGACTATGTAAATGCTAACTTCTTAAAATTGTTATTCAGATAAAGTGTTATCTATCCATACCCTTCTTATGTTATACACTGAAGCTGATTTCTTTTTGAACCCAATCTAAGACTACATTTGTCCTTATTAAGTTTCATCTCATTAGGATTTGCCCACTGTTCTAGTCAATATATTCTTGAATCCTTGATGCTTTCATTCCATGTATATAGTTGAAAGTAGGTTGGAAAAACTAATTGAGATCACATCACCACCTAGGAATATTGCATCGATACAAGCTGTCCAGCCAGGTTTTTGCTTGTTTGTTTTATGTAAGAGGGAAATGACAAGCCTTCCCCTTCTGAAATTTCTTCAAATAGGTATTAGAAGTCATGTGAGTTAGTGGATAGAGTTTTGAATTTGATATCAGAAAGATCTGGGTTTGAGTTTTAATTAAAGTATGCCAGATATATTAATTAAGCTAGCTTAAAACTCTTCTGAGACTTTTAGTACACCCTGAATAATAACTGTAACCTTGTCACTTTAGCTCTAGGTTTCAACTTACTATTCTACAAAACTGGGATAATGTCTCTAAGTGCTTGGCCCAGGGGGTTTGTTTTGAAACACAGAGGGAGTAATGTATGCAGAGAATGTTGCAAACTTTAAAATGCTATGTAACAACAGTTATTTTTATTGGACCTTGAATTGCAAACTAATTTAGTTGGTTCATTTTCTACTCTAACAAAAAATAGCATCGAGGTTGTCTATAGGTTTGGTGAATTGGAGGAAAAGTAAATGAATGAGAGTGAGGAGGGTTGGGTGAATAAGAGGAAAAGTAAATGAATAAGACTGATAAAACTTATATGAAGTTGAAGTCAATGGAAGACACTTAGTAGTTCAGTAGTTCTGTAAGGAGAAAAAGAGTAGAAAATGAGTTGATGGGGGTGGCTAGGTGGTGCAGTGAGTAAAGCGCCGGCCCCAGAGTCAGGAGAACCTGAGTTCAGTTCCGGCCTCAGACACTTAACACACACAGACACAAAAACTAGCTGTGTAACCGTGGGCAGGTTACTTAACCCTAATTGCCCTCCAATAGGAAAAAAAAAGACTTTTAGGGTGGCTAAGTGGCACAGTGAGTAAAGTGCTGGCCCCAGAGTCAGGAGGACCAGAGTTCGGTTCCGGCCTCAGACACTTAACACCCACACTCACACACACAAAACTAGCTGTGTAACCTTGGGCAAATTACTTAACCCCAATTGCCCTCCAAAAGGCAAAAAAAAAATTTGAGTTGAGTAGGAAACAGTATGTAGAGATAATAATAGAGAACAGTTTATAATTAAAATAACAGCATATTGAGTAGTCACCTATTTTCAGTCATGAGAGAGAATTGCCATAGATATCACACTTTTAGGTATATTCAATGGAAAGCAGTTTTTGACTTTGTGAAATGAACAGTCATGTGGACTTAGAAACAGTGAGACATATAAATAATCCATAAAGTCCTTTTACTTAGAACCAAGACAGCCTAACTTATTTGTGCGTGTGATGAACATGATGAAGAAAGTTACTCCAAAAGCATTCACAGTGACCTTCTCTTAGTTATGAAGAGCAGACTTCTCAATGTTGCATCCCTCTGTCTATCTTTACACACTGCTTCTCCCTACTATTACTCAACTCTCCCCCATTTCCACTGTCCTTTTCTTTCCACTTCCTTCTTGTTACCTCTGGAAAACAACTAAACTGCCTTGTCCTAACAGCAATGAGTGGTCATTTTTACTGATCAACTCTTCTGAACCAATCTCTCTTCTCAAAAAAATGTCTTTTTTTCCTTCTCAGGTAGATTATGAATACAACATTTTCCCTTCCTCTCTGCTTATATTCCCCATTTTGTCTCTTTTGAATTGGTCGTAGGAGAATCAGTTTCATGGCATTCAAATCTTCTTATACCTAGACTTATATCTGTACCACAGCATTGTGGAAAGATTGTTGGATTTGCAGTTAGAAATGCATAGATTTGGGGCAGCCAGGTAGCACAGCGAGTAAGAGAACCGGCTCCAGTGTCGGGATGACCTGGGGATCAAATCTGGGCTCAGATACTTAGCACCACACCCAGAAATAATTGGCCATGTAACCTTGAGCAAGTTACTTAACCACAATTGCTTAAAAAAAATACATAGATTTGAATCCTTCCTCAAATTCATAAAAGCTATATAACCCTGAATAAGTCAGTTAAAATCTCACACACACACACACACACATATATATATATATATACATATACTTAAACACACGCATAAATATGTGGATAATAATAACACCTACCTTATAGAACTGTTGTGAGAATTTCATGACCTTGCGTGTAAAATGCTTTATAAGCACTAAAGACCTATATAAATGAGAATTATTATTATTATTATTAATGACTGCCTACTTTTTGTTTTCCATCCCTTGTTCACTTACCTCAGCAAAATGTCCTCGTTAAAATTTCTCTTTCTATCTCCTATTTTCTTCTTTCTTTACATTTTTTCCATCTTTGAATTCCAGAAACTCTTGAATCATGGAAGACTTGAATGAGTCATTAATAATATACTTGTATCAATGAGTAGAATTTCCATGATTTTAAGTCAAATTATTAATAATAAAGAAACAGGGTTAGCAACTTCTGAAGCTGTTTAAAATATCCAGGAGCCTCCTTCAGAATCACCACAAACTTTTTCATCTATTTCCTTATCTTTCTTTATTGTTTCTTAAACTTCAGAATACAACATAAATACGTTTATTTTCATTTAATTGTATTCTTTATAATTGTTAATATTGTAACAACATTTTCCAACCATTTTTCATCACATATGTGGAATGGCTCAATGACATTGTAGTTGACAGATGTTCATTTCCAGTTGACCTGTGACCATAATCATCATTGCTTCTATGGTGACATGTTTTGCATTTCAAACCACCAAGAAATAAACTTTTGAAGTGCAATCTTTTTGTACATTGGAAACTTTATAATTGTGGGAAAGAACAGAACTTGTAAAAAATCTCCTGTAGAAAGGAGAAAACCATTGAAGAAACTCAATGATATCATACCTTTTGGGGATTTAGTGTGTATGTGTGTGTGTTTGATAACAATATGGTAGAAAAATACATGGGAAATATATTCCAATGACTTTTTTTCATAATTCTAGTTCACACACACAAAATCCCAAAAGTACACCTGGAATTTGTTCTAAAAGACTTAGGTGTTATAGTAGGCCAAGCATGGAAATTGAAGTTAAAAAGGTCTGAGTTCAGATCCAACCCCATGCTCTTACTAGCTGTCTGAGTGACTCAAGAGAAGATGCTTAATCTCTCTAAGCCTCTGTTTCCTTATCTGTAAAAAAAATACCAACCTTGCAGAGTTGTAGGGCAGATAGGTGGCTCAGTGAATAAATGGCTGGGCCTGACATCAAGAAGACTTGTCTTCCTGAATTAAAATCTGGCCTCAGACACTTACTATCTGTGGGACCCTGGGCAAATCACTGAAGCCTATTTGCCTCAGTTCCTCTTTTGTAAAAGGAGCCGAAGAAGGAAATGGCAAACCACTCCTGTATCTTTGCCAAGAAAACCCCAAATGGGGTCATGAAAAATTTGATATAACTGAAATGACAACAAAACAGAGTTTTGAGAATCAAGTGAATTACTATGTAAAATACATTACCCACCTTAAAGGTCTATATAAACGCTATTTGTTTGATTGATTTTTTAATCTACTAATTATTAGTTAGGATGGGCAGCATGGGATAGTAGAAAGTCAGACCTTTCTGTTGAGTCAGGTTCTGCCTCTGATATACTGCCTGTGTGACACTCTCAGTGTCCAGGCCAACTGTTAAATTTCAGATCATTTGAATATCTGCATTGGTAGACAGAGTTCTTTTAGCAGTAGGTTTTTATGCAATGAAATCAAAAGTTAGGTTAAAAAAAGGACTTAAAATATTTGAAGTTACAAATTTAGCCTTGATTTAAAAAGAAAAAAAATTCTAACAATGAGATGTGTACAGAAGTGGAAAGGACCATTTTAGGATGCAATGAATGGAATGGAAGGCCTTTTAGGAGGTCTTGAAGCAAAGTCTGGGTCTTATGTTGTGGAGGGATTTTATTGTTGCATATAGTTTGGACCAGGTGATTTTGTGATTCTGTGACTTTTAACTCTAATACATACTGGCTCCATAACCTTTGTTAAGTCATTGAACTATGAAGCCTTCTCTGAATTCCTTAGCTACAAATAATCTTGCCCTTTCCTAAATTCTTCATGCCATTTTGTTTGAATCTTATGAAAATTTTTATACTACAATATGGCATGTTGAAATGTACTGTCAGCAATAGAAGTGTGAGAGAGGTAACCTCAGTGTTTGCGTCTCTAAAATGGGGATAATATTATTAACTACCTCATGGGGCTGTTGCAAGAAATTTGATTGTTTTTTAAACCTAAAGTAGGATATATATTTGCTGAGATTTCTTCTGAATTGAGGAATATATAGTAAGGGAGTAATTATTACCTGTCTTTGAAGGGTTTAGCAAGGTTAGAGTGCCAAGTGGACAATGGGATATAATCCTGTCTACCAGATAAGAGTTGGATGAATCAGTCTCTAAACAGGAGATTAAGAATTCTAGTGGCAAAGTCATTTCAGTCTTTACTGTAGGCACTACTTACTTAATTTAAGTATCAAGATTTCTTGGTTTTGTTTCCAGTTTGGACTTTAGTTCTTGTTGGGGTTTTTTTTTTCTTTGTTTTGCTTTTATGTGGGGAGCTTCCCAAGAAACAGAAACTCCCTCATTCACTAATCTCAGGGAAGCGTCTCCAACCTCTACTCTTAGAGGGCTGCCTGACACTCAGAATCTCAAACAGAACCAAATCAAAAGAGAATATGGAGGAAAGGAAGGGTATGTTTCCCAGTCTTAGACTCACTGTTTATTTTATCTACATTAAATAAATTTGCAGGTCTCCTTTTAGCTTATAGAATGTCCCAAAGTGGCTGTCAAAACATGAGCTAGGAGGCTTGTGGCTCTGTCATATATCATCTCTGATTGAGTTCTTGCAATGTGATTATGAAAAATGGGGTGGCAGAAAGAGGAATAGGTGGAAAGGGGAACATTCGTTTTTGCAAGAGAGTGCTCTGTGATTATTGCCACTTGGAGTACTGTTTCTCTGCTAAGGAATCCTGTATCTCATTTAATTCTCTAAATAAAAAAGAAAATGGTTGTAATCAAAGGGTTTTTATTGCCTTATGCTAACTAAAGTTGGAAATCTTTCAGAAAGGAAAAAAAGAAAGTAATGTTTGAAATTTAAATGACTTTTTGTGAACTGATACATTAAATGATTTTTTTCCTTTCAAAGAAAGTCTATTTAAAAATATTTTTAAGTATCTGGTGAGAATTAATAGAGGCACTTGTCTATGTTTATACATGGATGGATTTATTTGTGTCTATAAATATGTAGATATAGATGACACAGATAGACTAGCAGTAAGTTACCAAATGAGAAGATTATTTCTACAATTTTTTCACAGCATACTTTTAGCATTATGCTTAATCCAATATGTTAATAATATATGTGGTTTTCATTGCCAACCAATTAACTGTTTATTAAGCACCTACTATGTGCTAGTTACTGGGGATATAAAATAAAAAAGTGAAACAATCTACTTTTAAGGAGTTTTCATTCTAACAAAGGAGACAACAAATATATAATATGTAAATATGTAAAATATTTATATAACTATGTAAACTATAAATATAAAATATAATATATGCAATTTTTTATTCCATTGTTTCTGTCATGTCAGATTCTTTGTGACCTATTTGGGGTTTTCTTGGGAGAGATACTGGAATGGTTTGCCATTTCCTTCTCTAGCCCATTTTACAGATGGGGAGACTAAGGCAAACAGGGTTAAATGACTTGCCCAGGATCACACAAATGATAAGTGTTTGAAGTTAGGTTTGAACTCAGAAAGATGAGTCTTCCTGATTCCAGGTTATCCATTGTGCCGTCTAGCCACACACACATAATTTAGAGATATATTTGTAGAGAGGAAAAGCACAAAGTTGTCAAATACAGGGTAGTTTGAGAGGAAGAGTGCTAGCTGTTCTTTGTGGGAATTAGGAGAATCTTCAAGACAATGATGGTACTTGAGTGTGTTTTGGAAGAAAAGGGAGATATGCTTTGGGGGTGGGAAGGGACCGGATACCAGGCATGGTGGTAGGGGAAAGGCAGAGCCCAAGTGTGAAGGTGCAGAATTAGGAGGTGGCATCAGGAGATGGAATGTCTTAGGTAAGGAAGGGAGAGAAGATCAGTTCATTTAGATTGTAGCAATATATAGCGAGACTGTAAAGGTAAGTTGGGCAAGATTGTGACAATGGATAAGCCAAAAAACTCTATCAACAAAGTATCCATTCTAGATCTCCACATAATTTTAACTATATTTGACTCCTTTCTACTACCACAAATAAGAAATTGCTAAATGAAAAGTAGGGAGCCACTGTCTAAAGAACAATTGACACGTCGCTTGTGCTTTAGAACTACTCAATGGCTCATTGGGAGCCGGAAAAGGGTTATATATGAATTTGCAGAAGTGATTTACATGATTAGTTTTTCCTTTTCATGTCTCATTTCCCCTAACTGACTGCCTTGCAAATTAAAGGAGTGTTCAAGTGAATAGTTCAGCCACACTGCTTAGTGTGGGTTATTGATACTCTGAGACAAGATAGGGACAGATGCAGTCAGGGATGGAGTCAAATGTGGCCTCCCTTTCTTATCAGCTCATGAGCTAGTATACTGAGTGGTGGTATGAACAAATAGTGGGATATATTCTCCAGCATAAAGAATAAAGCTACTGGGGGCTTGGAGTTACCTGGGGGTTTTATACAAAGGGTCTTCATTGGGAGCTGTCATTTCATTGATTAAGCAGGGGTATCAGAGAACATGAGCCCATAGCAAAAGAGAGGGAGAGTTTCTAAAACTTAACCAGAAAAGTCTATACAGGTTGAGGAAGGTAGAATTGTCCAGAACATTGGCTAGGGCATTTCAGCAGCCACATCTAACCAGAACTGAGTATGGTTTAGACCTTAAGTAAAGTGGAAGCTGTCTAAGAGCAGAGTTGGAATGTTAAGAGTTAGGAAGAGTTAGAAGAGAGGGGCTGTGATCTCCTTTGGCTAGGCTATGTATTCACAGGGTTTCATATGTATGTATGTAAGTCTAGGAAAAAAGACACTGAAAAAGATGGTGTTGGATATTCTAGGAGCATGCATGGCCACAATCATGGTCATTTTGATCTGTTTTGTAAAAATAGGTTCTCACAGGATATATCTGGTGTCGATGGTTTAGAGTAAATGCATATCACTTTTTGTTCTTTTTATATGGCTCCTGGTATCTCAGAGTTTGAATTCAGTTGCATGGAAATCAACCTGACACTCACTGATTAGGCTTTTGCTTTGTATCTGACATTTGTTCTGGGCTGCTAAGGGAAACAATGATCATAATGAAAAATATGTCAGTGCCTTCCTTTAAGACCTTATATTCTGAAAGAGACTCCAGGGGCCCTCTAGTCAAAACAATATCAAAAAAAGAATTCTGATGACCTACTTGACATGTCATCTAGACTTTGCCTGAGCATCTCCAGCAAAGGAACCCAATACCTTCCAAATCAGTGATAATTATCAGTGATTTTTTTTCAACTGTCACAGTTATTCATCTAAAGCAGTATTTCTTGCAGTGGTGAAAATAGATATGTTCTAGTTTTCTCAGATGGTAAAGTGATCTCAGTATTTACAATCCGATTAGTGGCCTAAGAATAGGATTGGATTTTGTGAAATATTTCTAATAAAATACTTTTTTGGCTAATGTGGAAGAAAAAAATATTTATACCTCTACTATGTTCTGTGATTTTGTCTTATCTGCCACAAAAAAATTATTTAGTTTATCTTCAATCCTTGCCCAAACCATTTCTAATTTGGTGAGACATATCCAAACTGTCATAAGTTCCCCAGTTTCCCCACCCTCCAACAAGATTCTCTCTGCCCCAAGCTTTCTGGTAACATTTGTAGGAACCTTGAAGAAGGAAAATATACTTTAAAATATAGTCTGGATTAACATGGGGTCCAATTTCTCTTGGAACACTTCCTTCAAGAAATCAATGGGTGTAATGGGAATGCAAATTTGGAAGATCTTCCCTGCCCCTAGGCTAAAGTGCACCTGAAGCCTGGGGTGGGAGGCTTGTTTTTCAGTAGATACTTCTTGATTGGCCAGTGAGTCAAGATTGTTACATTCTCTGAGCCAGGAGAAGGCTATATAAGCCCTGATGTGTAACTTTGTTTTGGGGGCTCACTTTGAGAAGTGTTCTGTGATTTGATCTGTATTCTGGGAAGCCATTGTCCAGGCCCCCCTCCCCCCCCGGTTTTAAAAAACCCAGATGTGGAAACCCAGATGTTGACTGGGTATGGATGTAATGGTTGGACAGTTTGGAAATCTGTCTACTTGATCTGTTTCTATCTTGATAATTCTACCTGTATACTTTGAAGTTCGGGGTGCTGACCTTTTCTCCTGAACAAGGTAAGCGATATATGTCTGACTGATTAAAGTAAGCTTGTTAACCCATTTTGAGTTGCTTTCCTTTAACAAAGCAGATCCAAGAACCTGTATGGGCAGCCACCCTGAGGACGTTTGGGGTGCTTGCTGCTACAATGGGCCTTCTGCAGATGATCTAAATTGAGAATTTAATTTGAATACAAGGTGGAGAGGGTGCTTCCATTTCAATTGAAGAAAGAACTTCCTTTGGATGGGTCATAGGCAGGCTCTGGGAAGGCAACAGTCTTTCCTAGATAAACAACAAGTATTTGGTTATCACCATTAATCCAATTTTTTCTAAAAAAGGAGATTATTTTTCTTTAATCAATCATCCACCCTTTCATTAGGGTTTCCTTTTCTATTCCTCTCCCCACCCCATACTCAGTGTATATAGTCAATCAAGCTTCTTCCTTCTAAAAGTCTAAATTAAATTGTCCCAACTCCTTAGGCCTTGCACGTCAAAATGTACCATTAACTTCATAGATCACAGATGATAACATCCTTTCATGAGAACTTGAGTGGGGATTTTCTTGATTCCATTAAAAAGAAAGAAAGGAATCTTAGGGTTTATAGTAAGCATGATCTATTAGTTTTGCTGTGCTGATGAAAGTGAAAATTTATCAGCTAAGCATTGAAGACTTAGGAAGAAACATGTTGGCTAAGCATATATTTAAACAAGATTTTGTCACTTTAACTTATTAAGCCTTTCCTTGCTGTTTGAAACACATTCCATCTAATGAAAACCACATCATAGTCCCTGAGGAGGATGATGAAGAGTTGAAGACAAATCTATATCGCTATTCAAGACCTTGGCACTTAGGAAAAAGGTTCCTGACTGTGGAGAAGGGTGGGCAGTTTAGTCCATCAAGTGATGAACTTGTAGTCTATAAGACCTCTTCAGATCTGTCTCTGACACTCACTAGATACATGAGAATCTCAGTTTCCTCATCTGTAAAAGTAGGTGACTGGATTAGAGGGTCTCTGGAGTCTCTTCCACAGTTAAAATGATGGTACTTTAGAAGGTGAGTGCCATTTGTTAGGTGGTTTTCCTTTGAGAGATCATAGTTCACTCGAGAAATTGAGTGTATGATTGTGAAACAGTGAGGTAGGCCCTCTCAACTCAGGACCAGATGAATGGAGGCAGCAGGTCATTTCCCCTCATATGGCTCCAAAGAGAGGGCCAGGGTTCTTTACCCAAACACATTGAAATGTTACTCTTTGGAGGAGCTACAGAAAGGCTGTGGGAGTGTGATGCCAACTTTCTACCTATTTGGCTTCAGAAAATGTCAGAAATTCATTTGATAATGTATTTAAATTCAAAGCATTTACAGATGAAATGCTGCAAGAAAGGCTCCGAGGGTGTTATGTTAAGTGTACCCTAAGGTTTAAGCTCAGTGCTGAATTTAGCTAAGCCAAAATGTTAACATACGGATTTTATTTTTAAAAAGTTTTTCATGGAATAATTATTTTATAAGTCTTGTATTAAAAATAACATCCAAAATCTAACATTCCCAAGCTTCCATTTTCCCCCTTGAACATTATTTATTTCATCTAAAGAAGCACCCTGGCATAACCCATAGGAACTCAAAATTATTATCATTTTCTCCCCTTGCTTTTAAGGAAACTTTGAAGTTGCCAAGAGGGCAGAAGGCAGAGGGGAAGACTCTCAAATTGATTTCTTGGTATTGGTATTGATAAAAGGATGGTGATTTAATTCACTTAATTATTGACTTTGGGGGAGGCACCTTTAGTCAGTTTCCTTCCATCTTCTCTCCCTCATAATGGCCTGAATTCACAGCTCCCCGCCTGCCTCACCAGATAGCAATGCTTCCCTTGTTTATATATTGCTGGCCATGTCTTCCCTTGTATTTTTTTGTCTTGGTCATGGAGGGGAAGGCAGACTACCCTTTGCTTCCTCCTGACATGTTCAC
Organism: Petaurus breviceps papuanus; assembly: GCF_028583685.1. Lineage (NCBI taxonomy): Eukaryota > Metazoa > Chordata > Mammalia > Diprotodontia > Petauridae > Petaurus > Petaurus breviceps. Next base: position 4,787,298 of record NW_027185777.1, on the reverse strand, counting down.
ATTCTCCCTTTATCACTGGGTCTTGGCAAGTTCTCCTCCTTTAAAGTTCATTCTATTCCAATTTACTATTTAGTCAATCAATAAGCATTTATCAAGTACCCACTGTTTTCCAGATATTGCTCTAAACTCTGGAGTTACAAAAAAAGGCAAAACAAAGTCCTCAATCTCAAGGAACTCAGTTCAAAGGGCAAGGCAACATGCAAAATATATGCCGAATATGTATACAAAAAAGATATACAAAGTTATGTAGAGAAATCATTGCCATTAAAGGACATCAGGAAAGCCTTCTTGTAGAAAGTGGGGTTTTATTTGGGACTTAAAGGAAGCCAGATGGTGGAGATGAGGAGGGGGAACGTTTCAGTGATGGGGGACAGTCAGTGAAAATAAAGGATTCACTCAAAATTCTAGTAGTAGTTTTGTCTTGTGAGCTTCACCCTCACCCCCAAGACATTCTCCCTCCTTTCTCAAGGGATTCAGTGTTTTACTCATAATTTTTGTCTTCGCCCTAACTCCTTACATTATTTGCCATTAAATTAAGGGAATGTCAGACTACTTGTTCATGTGCCATCAAAAGTTCTGCCTCCCAATTGCTCGGTCTCTTCATCTCCCATGATGTCCTCCTCAACGACATGTCATCATTGATCTAATTATTACCCACAAATATCCCATGCTTTTGTTAACCACTCAGCTCGTCAGTCTTCTGCCCTAAAATCCTTTGCCACTGTCTTGACATCTTACCAAATCATTGTTCCTAACACAAGATACTCCATCTCCCAACTCTAAGCATTTTCCCTGGTTGTCCTCCATGTCTGGAATTCTCTCCCTCCTTGTCTCTTATTTGTACATAGTTCTATGCCCATACTCTTAGGTAATTTTTGTGATAGGAAATTGAAAGGCTTTAACATGAGCAAAAAGCCACTGAAGGTCGGACAAGAGGGAATCTACTGATTTGGGGAAAAATTTTATCACACATCTCTGAATTTCTGACTTATCAGAAATATATGAAAGGAAAGTAATCAAAGAATTTGAAAATTTTCAAAAGAAAAATGGCAAACTATTCACAACGATATGAAATTCTTTCTAAATCCCTCATACTAAGAGAAATGCAAATTAAAACAACTTTCAAGTTTCACTTCATACATAGAAAATTGGCAGAGATGACAAAGGGTAGAAAGTCAATGTTAGAAGGAATGTCAGAAGGCAGGTCCTCTGATAGAGTGTTGGTAAAGTAGTGACTTGATCCAGTCATTCTAGAAAATAAATTGAGTTGTATTTAAGAAATAAAAAGATGAAAATATACTTAAGTTTGGCCTAGACAGCCCAAGCTAAGCATATATCCTAGTCCAAAGACAGAAATAAATGTCTCATGTATTTCAAAATATTCATAGCAACATTTTTTGTGGATGCAAAGAATCAGAAACAAAGTGTGTTCCTTTCACATCACAGAATTGCTAAAAAATTATGTGAATATAATATTACATTATCAAACAAGTAAGAAATAGCAAATTGGACAAATCCAGAGAAAAATGGGAAGACTTACATGAATTGATGCAGAATAAAGCAAATAGAACCAAGAAAAGTATGTGTGCAGATATGTATGTGTATACCCATAGGGGCAGACTTAAAAACATATAGGTATACTACATATATATTAACTTATGTATGTATATATGTGTGTATAAATACACATATAAATATATAAACCAGTATAGAACAGAGCACATAGAACTTAAAAAAGTGTATGTGTGTATATGTGTGTGTCTCTATGTGTATATATACATGTATAAACATACACACACAGATTATATTTATATAATATTTTTTAAGTGTACTGAAGAACTCAAACATATTATCTTACTTGATCCCTACGATCACCCTTCCCCCTCTCCAGAGGCTCCCAGTATCAATGCTGTACTTAATATAGACATGTGATTAGATTTGCCCAGTACAGCTTACAACTCACAAGCTCTAGAGATAGATCAGCCCTCCCTGTAGTTGTGATTACTGAAATGGAAAGGTCACCCATGCCTTGGCAAACCCCTGTTTTTTTTTTCAAAAGAGGAAATTGAACCCCAGAGAGGGGTGGGGAACCTGCAGTCTCAAGGCCACATGTGACACTCTAGATCCTCAAGTGTGGCCCTTTGACTGAATCCAAACTTCATAGAACAAATCCCCTTAATAAAAGGATTTATTCTGTAAAACTTGGACTCAGTCAAAAGGCTGCACCCAAGGATATAGAAGGCTACATGTGGCCTCAAGGTCACAGGTTGCCCACCTCTGGTTAAATGACCTGCCCACAGTTATCCAATTTAAGTGGCAGAGAAAGAATTTTCACCCAGATCCTGTAGCATAAAATTCACTAATGTCTCTACTTTATAAATGCTGAGGGAAGGCATCTTTAGACGCATTTTAGTTCTGTGTTTTTAAAAGCTGATCATTTTCATTACTGAGAAAGTTTTCCTCCAATAGGAAAGTATAGAATGGCTAACTGTGCCTAGTTTCTTTTATTGTAAGGAAATTGAGTACAATTCACTAATCCTCAAAATGGCCTTGACCAGGATAGGAAAAAAAAATGTGCCTCTCACCCTCCCCACCCTGCGCACCCTACTCCCCCTCCCCTGACCAAGATCTTCCAGTGTGAAGCTGTAATAACAGAAACAGCAACAATAACCACACCATATAATTATCATCTCTATATCCCCATACTAGTTACAAGGTTTAGGACTTAGCATTTAGCATATCATCTGATCTCCTTTGATCTTCAGTAATTCAATCTTCATTTTGCACATAGTGTGGCAGGTAGTGAAAGGGCCATAATCCCCATTTCACACCCAAGGAAACAGTTTCAGAGAGATTAAATCGCAGCCCAAGGAGACCCCATGGCTCAGTCACAGGATTAGGTTTCTTGATCAGATCGTCTGCCAGTCTCTATTGTTCTTTCCCTTAAAGCAGATTGCGTCAAAGTCACATAGAAAAGAGCCCACTAAATGCTATGTAAGGATGCCTAGGGGGCCACATGTTGACTTAGAAAATCACATAATCACATTATCTATGTTCTATTGTGTTTTTATTTTGTTAACTCTTCCCAGTTACATTTTAATCTGGTCTGATGCGTTGGGGAGTGCTAAAGCATATCGCCCAAATCTCATCTTTAGTGTCGGTGCTCTTGAACACTATCATCCATTTGTTGGCATGTGTTGCCTAACTTTTCTGGCCTCGAATGTAGCCTTGGACATTTTGTAATAGGAGAACTGAGACCAGTTGATAAACAGAAAATGTTAGGATCTGTTTCACAAACTGTAGTTCCTAGAAGCAAAGTATCTGTAGTCTGTATAAGGAGCCACTTTTAATAAATCAGGAAATATCAGAGATGGCAGGCACTGTAGTAACCACCTAGGCCAACCTGAACCAAGACCGGTCAAGGTTGGGTGACTGGCCCAAGGTCAGATTTGATTAATGTTGGAAGCAACAGCAGAATCTAGGACTTCTAAACTACTAGTCTGGTCTTTCCTCACCTTGGTAGGTTATTATACTGGTCCATTCATCTTTGGTGCCACTGGTTTTATGCATTCATAGCCAAGATTTAGAGCTGAAATGGACCTCAGAGGTTATCTAGTCGAGATACAAACTGCAGGCCACATTTGGTCTATAATCAAACCAGATTAATATGTAGTTAGTAAAATAAGCAGAAATATAATAAATTATGGGGCAGCTAGGTGGAATAGTGCCTGAAGTACAAGTACTAGAGTCAGGAACATCGGGGTTCAAATCTGACCTCAGAAACTTGCTAGTTGTGCGACCCTGAACAAGTCACATAACACTGCCTAAGTTTCCTCATCTATAAAATGAGCTGGAGAAGGAAATGGCAAACCACTCCAATATCTTTGGCAAGGAAACTCCAAATGGGGTCACAAAGAGTTGAAAATGACTGCACAGCATCAATAATAAATTGTGGTTATTATTATATTATAAAATGAAGCCACTATGCAGCCCATGGTAGATCCCTATGTAAGATTCTGTAGCTCTGTTTCTGCTTGAGTTAGATACCATTGATCTAGTCCAACCCTCTCATTTTACAGATAGAAAAACTGAGGCCTAGAGGAGTTAGGTGATTTACCCAAAATCACAAGAGTGATAAGTGATGGAGTCAGGATTTGAACCCAGGTTTTCTTTATCCAAATCAAACATTAATTTCACCGTACCTCAGTTCATCACTTAAAAGCACCTTGATTTAATGTGTGCAGTGGTAATCATAGATGCCTTATGAGCGATCAGAGACGTCATCTTGTCCAACCCTTATTAAAAACAGAGATCCAATCAATCTAAATCCCAAAGTAGTCACTGAACCACTATTGGGTTACCTTTAAGTACTGGGAACTCAGTATCTTACAAGAGCTTGATGAGGAGATGGTCAATCCTACGTTCACATGGCTAGTGTCATCAGGTCTTCTTATTAATAGAATGAAAACCTGCCATCTTATAGAGAAAACTAGTTAAGAAACTACTTATTATATTGGTAGTAATTATCAAGCAACAGGCACCATAAGTGACCAACATGTTCCTCATGACCCCAAAGTATTTTAACACAATTAAAAATTCATTTTTAAAACAAACAGTTGCCTGACAATATATAACATGCGGCTTGTACAGTACGATACTGAAACTTCCTTCTTTGCTACCTAAAATATGAAAGGGGGAATTTAGAAGTAAAATGCTAGGAGTTCTATGGTCAAGACAAAATAGGCAGCATGTTAGTACGTTCTGACTGCAGCTTTTAAGAGGTGATTGTAAAAGAGTAGTGATACAAAAAGCAAAAGGAATCAATGCAAATTATAAAACCCATAAATAAAGATTTAATCATATTTAATGAAAGCACTCCATTTATTTGTAGATTCCCTTCTAAATTTGGCCATTCTTTGCTTCCTTTATCTTTTCATTTTCTTTATTCAATCCTTTGTGAACCTTTGGTTTCCATGAATAATTTAGTCACTATTACATGAAATATGATCTTAAAATTGAGGGGGCTCTTGCAGAGTACTTGGATTACTCATGTCAGGAGAATGAGTTTATATTATGGAATTGGGGGCCTTGTTGATTTAAATAACTCCTGCCATTTTTCTTTTTTTTTTTTTGCAAGATTCTTGTGTATTATGTTGGTCTGTAATTGTGTTATTCATCGGAGTGAATTGTATAATCATAGTGTGATGATGGCATGCAGGTAACCATGACAACTACTATTGTTTCATTAATTTTGCTTTTTTATGCAGCTGTGAATATTTTTAGTGTTCCTATTATTTGATTGTTTTTTTTTAATAAAGAATCTAAGCTATAAGTCTTTTTCAAGGGGTAACTTTGCATAATTTTGTAGTGTTGCTTCCATTTTAAATGCTTAAGTCTGGAATACCAAATCAAAGACTCAAATTTTTTTGGTCCAGGGAAAAATATTCCCTGTGACTGGTCCAGTCAGGAGTCAACCTCCTAGCTGTCCCAGAGTTTGGGGTTCTTCCTCTTCTTTCTCCTTAATGTTGTTTGACTCATGAAGTCTTAGCAAATATTCTCCCCCTAAGTATTTCTTGTTTTTTACCCTTTAGTTCTTTTTCCAAAAAAAAATCTAGAATCTTTAACATAGCTTTTGCAAACATATTTTGCTATTGCCAGATATAGAGCTGAAAGGGATATCAAAGGTCATCTAGTCCAAAACTTTCATTTTTCCAGATAAGAAAAGTAAAAACTGTGGAGGTCAGATGACCTACCTGAGATCACCATGGTAAGAACCATCAAAGGTAGGATTTAAACCTATGTCCTCTGATTTCAGAAGCAGTGCTCTTTCCATTTTACTAAGAGTCGGTGTGCCATAGTGGGAAAGTATAGTATTTGGAGTCAGAGTACCTGGGTTCGAAATTTCCATTTTGTTTCCTGAACCTTGGGCAACTTATTTAACCTTCTATGGGGCTCAGTTTCATCATCTGAAAAAATGAGGAAGTTGGACTAGATAGTTTCTGATTTCCTTTCATTCTCTAAATCTACACTGCTACAACTTAGTGCCTCTTTCCACCAAGTCATTATGCTTTTCACTGCTAAGAAGAGTTTTCTTCAACACTCCTTATGTCTCTTTACTCTCCTGGTCAAACACTTCTGTTATAGCTAATGTAAATTTCCTGTGTTAAATGGACACCCCCATCTCACCTAGCTTCTTTCTGTCCCTCTCTGCTGTTGATTCTCAGGTCCACCAAAATCATTCAACAAAGACTTCTAAAGCACATGTGTACCAAGCATCGGAGGTACAAATCCAAACAAACAGAAAGACAGCTCTGGTCTTCAAGGAACTTACATTCTAATAGGGGGTGATGACAACCCTTCAGAGATATCTGAAAAAACTGTGGAGGTAGGAAAGGGATGTTCTTGAATGCAGTCATGGTATTGAAGTCTAGACATTCAGGAGCTTAGCCTGGAGAGGAATAAAAGATGACAGGCAGCCCCAGGACCCTTCTTCTGAATGGTATTTCTGGCTCACCAGTGGGAACCTAGAAGAGTTAAAGGTCTGTTCTTGGGTGAGAAGACTTTAGGACTAAGGGATGTTCCCAGGTGAGAAGGTCCAGCTGGTGAGGGAAGTTCCGAGGTCAGAGGACAGCTGAGGTATGATGGTCTAGTCCAGAAAGTCAGAAGAAGATGCAGGAGAGGAATTTTCCATTCTTTGTAACAGTTTGTGGTCTTCTACTCCCATGGCCAAAACTACCCTCCACACCTTCCTGAATCTACGTCTCTCCATTCTTTTTTTGTTTTTTGAGGGCAATTGGGGTTAAGTCCTGCGTTAAAAGATAGAACTTTGATTGTCCTTTCACTCAAAAACCCTTCAAATATTTGAAAATGGCTGTGATATGTCTTCTAAGTCTCCCTTCCCTAGGCTAAACATTCCCATTTCCCTCCATTGATACTTGCACAACACTATCCTGGTTGTTCTCTTTTGATTGTGCATTACCTTCTTAATGACTCTTCTGAAATATGGCGCCATGAAGTAGACACAATACTCCAGATGGGATCTGAAGAAAACAAGTACAATGGAACTGTTACCTTCCTTGGGGTTAAAGTCTTTTGGTGCGGATCCAAAATGATTGTCAAGCATAAAAGGCCATAAATCATGGAGATTTCCTTTCTTTCTTTCCTTCCCATGTACTGGTCCTCAGTCTTTGTTTTACTTACCAGTCACCACAGTCAGCAAGCTTGTGGGTGAGCTGCTGTCACTAAGTCTTTCTGCTTATAAAGAATTCTTCTCAGAAGGACTCCACTGGCAGTGTCTTTTGGACATGTCATCTAAACTATAGGTAGCATAACTCAAAAATATTTTTTGTAATCCTTCCCACCTACATACATGCACACACATTTAATCCATAATCTTGAAATGATGTATTTGTATATGTATTCACATCTTTAAAAAATGTCCATTCTTATCATTTGATATCAAATACCCATATTTAAGACTGAATGAGATGGAATAGACCATTAAATATCTGTCCGTTAACATGTATACTTCTAGTTAGTAAAATAATTAATAACATTAGAATTGTAGAGTCCAAAATGTTTGAGCTGGAAGCTTACTTAGAGGTCATATAGTCAGACCTTTTCATTTATGAGAGATTGAAATAGAGGCCTACAGAGAGGAGTTGACTTCTTCAAAACCCAGGACTAGAATCCATTTCTAAGCATCCTATTAATTGAAAACAAAGAACAGAAGAAAAATCAAGTCCAAAAGCATTTATTAAATCTTATTCTGTGTCAGGCAGGGTTCTGAGCTCTGAATACAGATAGTCACAGGAAGAAACAAAAATAATCCTTGCCCTCCAGGAATTTATACCATGGGTATGATTGGTATTGGGGAAAAACAAAAGCAAACGGTCAAAGAACAGAGGAGACCTTGGCAATTCATATTGCATGGCTTTATCTTGGGCTGTAGCAGCTCATCATCCCTTTCCCTAACCTCTCATTGGCTGTCTAGCTACCCCCCTACATCAGATCCAACAGAGGACAATGGAAGTTGGGGTATAAATCAGAGAATACAGGGAGGAAATTCAGCAACTTCAAATTTCAAAATCAACAGCAGCACGTGGAGGAGGGTCTCCCTGGGAGCTACTTCTCATCTTTAGTACTTCCCACATTTTCCTCTTTACTAAAATATCTCCATCCTTATCAGGTTGCATTGTGCTCTACACAGTAGATTACCTGACATTAGCCTCTGTGGATACCTCCATCTTTACTGTAAAATTTTAATACCATTTCCCCCCTTTTTATTCTTGTCTCAGAGGAAGAAATTTCTCTCCTCCTCTCTAAAGGTAACGTTCACACCTATACTCTGGACCACTTCCTTTCCCACCTCCTCCTGAACTTTGATTCATTGACTAACCATTTCCCTTCTAATAGGTTTGATCCTTTCCTTTCCATTGATCTCTTTATTTCAATCTTCAAACATTTTCTGGTCTTCTTTATCATAGAAGAAAAAATACTATCAAAATCTCTTTCTTGATCCTCTTCAACTTAGTTCCCATTTCATCTCTTTCTTTGGTCAATAACAAACTCTTCTAAATATCATCAGGTTATATAGCCAGAAGAAGTATTATGAATCATCGAGTCCAACCTCTTCATTATGCATATTAGGAAAATAAGTTGCCGGGAGGTTGAAGAATTTGTCCAAGGTAAAAAAGGTAGTAAGTAGCAGATCCTAGATTTGAACCCAGGATCTCCAATGCCACATCTGGAAATTTCTCCAGCACTATGCTGCCTTTTAAAGTATGGCATATACTATATCCACTTTCTAGTCACAAATTCCTTTCTTAACCCTTCAGATCTGATTTTTACGCGAAACACTTCAATAATATTTCTCTGATCTTTGAGGGTAGGGGATATGTTTTCACTTTGCTTTTAACCATAGTACTTATCACAGTGCCTGGCAAACAGTAGTTGTTCAGTCTTTTTTCAGTCATATATAAATTTTCTTGACCCCATTTGGGGTTTCTTGGCAGAGATACTGGAGTGGTTTGCTGTTTCCTTCTCCAGCTCATTTTACAGATAAGGAAACTAGCGCAAACAGGGTTAAGTGACTTGCCCAGGATCACACAGCCAATAAGTGTCTGAGGTCAGATTTGAATTCAGGAAGAAGAGTGTGGAGCTAAAGGACATGGGTTGGAATCATGACCCTAACTATTTTTTGTGTGACTGAGATAAAAAAAAGAGACTAAGAGCCCCTAGACCATGTGTTCTTTATGGCCGTTTTATCTTTTGCACTTTTCTACCTTTTACTTGTTCACATAGTTTGGCACCCCCTAAACTCTCGTTAATACTGTTAGTGGGTTGTCTTCATTGGACATAAGCCCATGAGAGATAAATGCAAATTGAAGATATTAATCTAGAGTATTCAATTATTAAGGCTGTGACCAGGTACTTATTCCCTTTCACAGGACCAGGACCAAGAATACTTCCTTCTCCTCCTCCTCTTCTTCCTCCCCTTCTTCTTCCTTTTCTTTCCCCTTTCCTTCCTTTCTTTCATTTGTTTTGAGGCAGGTTGGTGTTGGAGAAGGAAATGGCAAAACACTCTAGTATCTTTCCCAAGAACACTCCATTTGGGGTCACAAAAAGTCAGACACATCTGAAATGACCCAACAACAACCATAATAATATGCTGCTTTGGAATTAGGAAGACCTGTGACATTTTTAAACCATTTGATCATGAGCAAGACACTTAAAACCTGCAAGCCTCAGTTTCCATGTCTGCAAAAGGAGTCTGGTGATATGCATACTAAGTGCATCTTCTGTCAGCTGTAGGTTTCAAATGAGATAGCATGATGTATATCAAGTGCATGGCCAAGTTGGAGTGCTGTGTAAACGCCAACTACCAGTAGAGACTTGGAGTATAGGTAGCATGAGAAGTGCTGAATGAAGACAAGGATGCTTAGAGTAAACAAAGAAAGCACATTTGAAGACAAGGTCAGGATCACCTTCAGTGCCTGTTACAGGTTCCCTACCCTCCGGAAGCATCACCCCATTTCCACCGAAAGTTCCGTCTCGGGAGAATCTGTTGCTTTTCCTTCTGTCTATTGTAACTTCAGGAAAACAATTGTTTTCCCAAAGTAATACTTTCTTCCCCAGCAAGAACTGCCAAGGTGTATTATAGAGCCAGTGCTTTTTTAAAGGGCTGTCTGCTTATTGTACTATTAAAGGTTTGCAATTGGTGCCTGCTTTAGACAACAGCAGTTGAATGTGCTTTTGAGGTCATATAGAGTTGATAGTAACCTTTACCCAGTTCGGGGAAATGGATAGTGGTATTTATAAACATGTTTCATTTCAGTGGCTGTAACCAATTTCCTCTTAAGAACCACACCACAAAATTTATTAATGCTTTTTATTTATCATTTATTTTACATTTTGTTGTAAATTATTAGCATCTTGAATTCATGAACTTATTAATAAAATGTGAAAAGAATGCTGCCTCATTGTATTCCATAATGGATGTAGTAAATCAGTAGTCTCAAACTCAAAGGGAAACATTAGTCCCTCAACCACATATAAGGATCTCAGAGGGCTGCCTCAATTCCATTTTAATACACTGAGGAATGTTGTTACTGAATGACCTGAGGGTGGAGTATTTGACCCCTCCGTACTAGATCATAATCCCCATAAGGACATGAATTATATTTATTTTTCTATGTCCCCCAGTGCCTAGCACAGTGTTGTGCATGCATTGAGAATGTGGACTGGATCACTGAGTTGAAAGGAAAAGAATTCAAACACAGATTTTTATTGGGACCTGGTATGCTTATTTTTAGTATTGTTGCCTAGAAATGTGTGCTTTTATCAGAGAAGAGCAGGTTTAAGTTATCTATACTCATGAGTCCAATTAAGCACTCAGGAATCTTTGGGGAATTAGAAGGTGACTGATCCCTGGAGAAAGATTAGTAACCAGTGAATAGCTTCCCTTTATAGGTAAGTTTCAAACTGAGACATCAATTTTGTCACAAATACTGTTATTTTCCTTATGGTCATGGTTCAATTTATATGGTCACGTGTATTTAAAGAATCAGCTTTCCATATAAAATGTTTTCTCTCCTGATCTTAAGTGACAATGTGGATGTTTTTGCTTTTCTGTTTCTGCTTTGAGGTTTAATTTTCATAATTTTCCCTTGAGGTTTTATTTTGTTTATTAATTATTTTTTGTATTTTCTACCCTTCCAAAAATATTTGAAATGGGATATGGCTCTTTAGCCACATAGGGGTAGCTAGGTGGTGCAGTGGATAGAGTACAGGGTATGGAGTCAAGAAGGCTTATCTTTTTGAGTTCAAATTTGGCCTCAGACACTTACTAGCTGTGTGACCCTGGGCAAGTCACTTAACTTTGCCTCAGTTTCCTCATCTGTAAAACAAGCTGTAGAAGGAAATGGCAAACCACTCCAGTATCTCTGTTATGAATACCTTGAATGGAGCCATGGAGAATTAGACACGACTAAAGTGACTGAACAAAAAAAAAAATGACTCTTTTAATCAGATAATCTTGACCTATGTTTTCCCAGGGAAGTTATGCAGACTTGTTTCATGTTATCTCCATCTTCTTAGAGGAGAACACAATAAGACCCCTGTTGTATACAAGAGAACAAAAATCATAGTGTATTGGCAAATTGAGAATCACCTCTCTCCAAATTTATTAATGCCCCCTTCCCTAAGCATTTCATATCAAGTCAGATAAATTATTATGTGTAGCCCTAGGAAAGTCACTTACAGAGAGAGTATGGTGTAGTGGATAGAATATTGTGCTAAATGTCAGCAAAACCTGGATTCAGATCCTGCCTAAGGCATGTGCTAGCTAGCTGTGAGTGTCTGAGAATGTCACTTATCCTCTACCCTCAGGCTTCTCATCTTTAAAATGGGAGATAATAATAATACTTCATTCACTCACCATCATGAGTGTCAAATGAGAAAATGTACCTAAATCACTCTGTATAAATTTAAAGCTTTACATAAATGCAAATTATTTTTCTGAGATTGTTTCTTTATCTATAAAATGGGAATAATAATAGTACCTCTGTAATTGGACTGTCCTGAAGCTCAAATGAAATTACTCTGTGTCAAGTACATAGAAAACCTTAAATCTTTACATAAATGCCAGCTACTTTTTACTTCTCTGAGCCTCAGTTTCTCCATCTGTAAAATGGGTATCAAATACTTGTGCTTCGTACCTCACCAGAGAGGACCATGTTCTATGAACACCAAAGAGTTTGCTATGGGAATTGTTAATGCTATTTTTTCATCAAGCATTTGTTGAGTATCTCATATGCAATTATTGCTATGCTAAGGTCTACTGCTCCTCAGTTCCCTAGATAAAATAAATGTAAATGTGTCCATTGCAAAAATATTCAGAGCTTCTCTATGGATTCACACATGGTTTTATGTGAGAATCCTGCAAAAAGGGAGGGAGCATTTATTAAAGTTCCTTTAGACCCAATGAGTCTTTTCATAAGCCTCATGCTTGATATCAATTCGCCAACCCTTCCTTTGGGGCCCTGGGCATATGGTCCAGTGTTTATATCCTTGGTGATGTGATAGCCCCATTCCTACTACCCTTGTCCATTCTCACTTTCCCCCTTGGAATATAAGAGTTTTGTCTGAGAATAAATTGTAAAGAAACCAGGGCTCACATTGACCTCGGATTCTCATCCTTGCCAGACTGTGGCCCGTCACCCAGCCACATTGACAGTGTCTGGAGCTAGATGTCAGCCCTCCACTATTCAATGCTGGAATCTGTATGCACTTCAAATGATCCATTCAGAACAGTGAGTTCTTCCATACCTTGTAGCTATGGGTTTTGTGAGTTTCTCTTCTAATAATAGAGCATTGACTAGACAGGCTACTTCCTTGACCTCATGAAACCTAGCCTTGAGTGACTTTTCATCAGTATGAAGAGCGACGTTCACATCATTTTTTTCTCCTGATGATATTAAAGCCATGCTTTCCTTTCCAATCTGAGATAACGTTTTATTTTTCCAGCTAACACATAGGGGGCACATAGCAGAATATTTTATTGCTTTGATCTTGCCAATGGATGATTGTAGAGATTTCCTTTTTTTCTGTTGCTGCTGTAATAATTGTAGCCTTTTCCTTTCACTGATAGTCACATGACTCTTTGCTGGGACATGCTGAGAAAACCAGTATATAGAGTCAAGAGATATACATCCTTTGCATGCAGTTAGCCAAAGCTCTAACATGGTCAAGAGCCTCATTTTGTTTCCCAGATAACACCTGGATGGAATGGTTTTTCCTCACAGCAAGGCTGAAGTCTTCACAGATAACCTTTGCCCCTTAACTTTTATATAACCAGTCCCACCATTCAAAACATCTTTATGTCTGCCGTTAATCCAGCTTCAGAAGCTTTTTACCCATCCTGGCTCCTTTAGGGTATCTGTTGCTGTCATAACTGTGGTGACCATGGGTATGACCCCTGTCTTAATCTCAGGATTCATCATGAAGTACAGATGAACTCCTCCAAGTGATGGTAACCGCCATAACATTTCTCTCAGCCACCTTCTCTCCAGCCTGACACCTGCTCATAAAATTTCACCCAGACTCTGATAATAACCCTTAAATGAGTTTCTTTGTCTCAAGTCTAGGTCCTTTAACTTTTGTGTGTCATGAACCCATTTGAGCAATCTGGTGAAGTTTATTGACCTTTTCTCCGAATGTTTTAAAGCAAAAAGAGAACATATAGGATTATAAGGGAAACCAAGAACATTGAATTATGGTTATCATCTTTTTAAAAAGTCCATGAACTTTTGGGCAGCTAGGTGGTGAAGTGAATAGAGCACTGGCCCTGGATCAGGAGGACCTGAGATCAAATCTGGCCTCAGACACCTAACACACTAGCTGTGTGACTTTGGGCAAGTCACTTAACATCAATTGCCCTCAAAAAAAAAAAAAAAAGAAAAAAAGTCCATTGACCCAAGGTTAAGAATCTTTACCGCTTGTTTCTCTTCTCTACAATCCCTTGATGTAGTTGCTGTTCCTAAAACACATGTATAACCATGGCATTCCTTTCTCAAGAAACTCCTGTAGGTCCCACTTGCCTATAGGGTCAAATACAAATGTCTCTCCTGCACAAATTGGTTTTAGTCTCATTTTGTGACTTATCATTCATTGTTCCCCTGTGTACACTAGTTGTGGGGACTCAATTTCCTCATCTGTAAAATGGAAAAAATAATAGCATCTGTTTTAGAGAGTGGTTGTAATGAGATAATAGTTTTAATGCACTTTGCAAACCTTAAAAAAGTTAAAAAAAAAGCCAGCTATTATGATGAAGATGAAGAAGATGATGATGGTGGTGATTATAGTGACCATCATGATGTTTACTATTTGGTAGGTGCTAAGCTAAGGAAAAATAAAGTAAATAGTAAAAAAATTGCTTTCAAGAAGTTTACAAACTATTGCAAAGACAAGATGTCATCATATAACTGTATTCACAAGATACCTATAAAGTAATGGTTATCTTCAAGTAATTGAAAGTCTATCATATAGAAGAGGCAATCATTTTATTTTTTTTTTATTCTGGAAGATAGAACCTGAACTAGTAAGTAAACATTATATATAAGTATAAACATTGATGCAAAAAATAATGGTTAAAGTCAAACAAAGGAATGAGTGATTTTATGAGGTAGTGAGTCCTGGAACTGGAAATATTCAATGCCAACAAACTGATTTTATGTTGACTGTCTCTAGGCTCTTCAGGTCTCATATCCCATCTAAGCTTTCTTCTCTGGGAATAAGGCTAGATTCAAAAAACCTTATCCTTAACAATTACAACTTACCTTTCCTATATATTATTTCCATAGTATTCTGACCTATACTTGATGGAAAATATATAAGATTAGTATATGAAATATATACATATTTAAAGTAAAAGTATTTTATTTAGTGCTGTAATGGTAATGGGAATTTGAAGATCTTCCCTGCTCCTGAGAGGTTGAATGTAATCACATGGAGCCTGTGGTGGGAGAAGTTTGCTGAAGGGTGGAACAGAGACTACAGGAAGCTGAGAGTCAGTGCAGTTAGAGCTGGAGGGAGGAGAGGATGCACCCAGAAAGACAGCTAGCTTTGTGAGTGTTTGCCCCCTTCTGTGAAAGCTAGGCTTGTGAGTGTTTGTGGGAAGGCTAAAGGATGGTATGGCTCCTTGCTGTGCTATGGTGTAGTAACTTCCTTGTTGCTGTGGTGGATTCAGTTTCCTAGTGTTTGGGATTTGTCTCTCAGCTGTCTGAATAAATGTTTTGCTTCTGTCTTCTATATGGAGAATCGGTTATATTTTGTACCTAAGAACTATGCTGACATATTCATAGTCTCCGTTGGTGCTGTGAATATTGTGTTGGTGCTACAAATGCTAATAGGATAAATTAAACATTTTAGAATATGAATGCTAAATATGTTAATATATTACTCCTAATGGCAGCTAAGTGACACAGACTGCTAGGCCTGGGGTTAGGAAGACTCATCTTCCTGAGTTCAAATCTTCCTGGCCTCAGAGACTTACTAGCTGTGTGATCCTTGACAAGTCACTTATCCATGTTTGCCTCAGTTTATTCATTTGTAAAATGAACTTGGTAAGAAAATGGCAAACCACTACAGTATCTCACAAAAGAAAACCCCAAATGGAGTCATGAAGAGTTTTAGACATGACTGCAAAATGATTGAACTATATTACTCCTTCCTGGTTAAATGTATTTTATCAGTGAGGATTTTGGAGTTAATATTATAATTCAAAGATGGGAATCTATGAATAAGAATTACAATTTGGGAAATATTCCTAGATTTATGGAAACTTGTAGTATCCAAAACAAAAGGAAGGAAGGAATGATTCAATCAACAAGCATTTAATAAGTACATACTATTTGTCAGGTGTTAAGCGTAGGAGCTACAAAGAGAAATTTTTAGCAAACACAACTTTCCTTCAATAACTTTTATATCCAAATGATGGAAATATCGAAATACCTAAGTATATAAAAAGGTATATACAAAGTAGGTAGATAGTAACTTCTGAGGGGAAAGGGAAGGTCTGAAGGCACTAGCAACTGACAAATTGTTTGGTAGCCTTTTCCCTTCTAGACTTTCATGCAGGTTTTTCTTAGACAGTTGCCTGATCTGTCATTGCTTGTAGTCCTAAAAAGAACATTTTTTGACTCTTTACATTCTTTTTTGACTGTCACAGAGTGTTATGTCAGAGATAAAATGATAATTTGACTGTTAGTTGTGCTATACTTTATTCTCAACTCAACATGAATCAAATACTAGCTAATAGGACTTCAGAATATTTTAAATCTGACAAACATCACAGAAAGTTAAAATGAGGTAACCAAGAGGAAAAGAGCTTGTGTTCTTAAATGGACTAGAAGAGGCCAGGTAGAGAGAACATAATCAAAGACCAGGGATTTTGCTTTTATTTATAAACACAAGGAACTTTCCTGTAGGAGAAATCAGAATGGAAGGATGGTATAAAATCATTGCTTATCTTGGGAGCCTGGGAAGATATGAGGTAATGAATTTAATCATTCTATTAATATATGCTTGCATTTTCATGACATTTTCAAATTTGATGCAAGGAAGGAGATACCAGCAAAAAAAAAAATGCCTTTGAATTTACTCACCAGATTTGTAAAGTTCATAATAAAAAGAAATAGCTCTAAAAAGTCTCATTTTTTAAATGAAAGGTTGCAGAAATTCACTGTAATCCACATTCAAGATGCATTGTTCTAAGAAAGTACATTTAAGAAATAGAACGATATCCCTGCATTTCACTATTTAATAGATACTGACTTCCAAATGATCAGCTAGGCATGGTACTGATCCTTCAGTTTCTTCATAGTTCATCACCTTTGAGGTTTCTTCTTTCTCTCTTTTAAAACAAAAGACTAATAGGAAGAAAAAAAATCAGTTTAGTGGATTCTTTATCTCTAAAACTTTCTATCACTTCAGTAATCCTATATATTTGTCATCTCAATAATATAGATACTCTGTCCCTCCAGTCATGCAGATAGCAGCATCCTCTATGTTCCTGACCAACCTGTGTGACTCTCATCCATGTACTTCTAAAATTCACCCACCAGGGTCCAACCAACATGGTGTTCTTAGTTTCTCTACCCATCTCCTGGATTCCATTGGTATAGTAAGCTAAGAACACAGTTGAAGGGGAAAAGAGGGATCATATTGCCTTGCGAGAATTTCAAAATTCTTTTAATGACCTCAGGGTAGAGCTTGAAACAAAAGTCTTTAACCTTAGTCAACATTTTTGAAAAAGGAACTCCTGAGCAAGATCACTGTATTTTTTTTTAAAGATTTGGTACAGTGAGGAAAAATACTGTATCTAGAGGCAGAGAATCTGGTTTCAAATCCTGCCTCTGATAATTACTATCTGTGACCTATATCAATACATTTTACCACCAGGGCCTCAGTTTCCTCATCTGTAAAATGAAAGAGCTATGCTAAATGGCCTCATACATTCTTTTCAGTCTCTGTTCTAGAAGTTTGGCCCTCCATTCAGTAATGCAAGTGTTTTTACCCTTGTTAGTGTTATGGACCTCTTTGATACTGTTGAAACCCTTCTCGAAATGATATTTAAATACATAAAATAAAATCATAATATCACAAAAGAAGTGTATTGAAATATAATAATCCAATATATTTTTTAAGTTGATGGTCACTAGAATAAGAATCTCTATAGTAATATAACTTTGTTGGATACTGGGAGCTAATAGGACAAGAGTTTCAGAGGTATAAACTGTTTTTAATTTTCTGCCATTTGTGTAACATGAATGATGGTGATGGCATAGGAAGAAGCAGTTCATTGTTGGTGTTCAAAAAAGGCTTACTTTTAGAAGAGGCAACCCCCAAAATATCTGGGTCATTTTTGTGGCCAATTGCAAAAAAAAAATGGTCATTACTGTATTGAGAAAGATAATTAAACGTAGACTGAGATGAATGAAAGGTAGGGAGCTGTCCAAATGGAACATCCTGTTGAGATAAATCAGTGATTTTTTTAATAAGAAAAAAAGGAGGTTGTGGGGGGCAATAAGGAGTTGGATAAAAAAAGAACCTAGCATGTGGTTAGATTTTTTTTTTCCAGACTAGCTTCTACGAAAGAAGGATTTTTTTAAAGAGCAGCCTACCACGTGAAGGATGCTAGAATTGGTACAAAGTTATTAAATAAGATAGTCTCTGTTCTTGTGTAAAGTAGTGGTATATGGAAGGTTACTTCACACCTCAGGAGAAAAGTTAGTTTGATATTAAGGATGACTTCCTAAAGGCACTGAATTTGTTGGGTATCACTAGCTTTACCCTCATTTTGGCTGCTGCTTGATATATTTCTATACTAGCTTTCTTTAGTGCAACCTGTTCAGTGTCTCCAAGGCAGACAAGGTAACATCTCTCTTCTTTGCTAAGTTTTCTTTGTGAAACATGAATAATATATTAGCTAAGTTTCTTGCCCTGATCACCTAAGACATATCTTTTGTTGAAATAAGCCCTAAGCTGCATGATATGGTAGGACTAAGCTTATCTTTTGCAACATTTCCAGGAAACTAATTTTTTCTTCAATTTAAGGGAAAAAATCGTTTTCATTTCATAGTTATATGAATATTTCAAAGGATAAAAATATTGTCAAAATGTTGTGGCTTCATGTGTGGAAATGATGCCCTGAAAGTTCTTTATAATGCATTCCAGGGAACTGCTATTTTTTTTTTTTTGAAACTGACATAAGGAGAGTCTCAGACATAGTAAGATTTTGACAAAGTTGTTCTCTCCCAAATGGAATTGTGTGTGTAAGAAAATTTTAAAAAGAGATATGATATCATTATATTAATTCACATATGTAAAAAGGATACTTGTACATAATTACAAAAATAGAAGTATTAGCTAGCATTTATATAGTGCTTTAAGATTATCAAAGTATTTTTTAATTAATCATTTTGCTTTTTGGAGGGGGTAAGGCAAGACAATTGGGGTTAAGTGACTTGCCCAAGGTCATGCAGCTAATAAATGTTAAGTGTCTGGGGTTGGTTTTGAAATAGTGCTTTAAGATTTACAAGTAACTTTACATATATTATCTTAATTTGATTTTTACAAAAAGTATTCGGTGGGAATTTTTAAAAAATATATCCTTTTTTTACAGATCAAGGAACTGAGGATGAGAGAGGTTAAGTGACTTGCCCCGGGTCACAGAGCTAATAGATATCTGAGGCAAGATTCAAACTCAGATCTTCCTGACTCTACGTCCAATGTTCTATCCCAGAGTACCCCCAGTTGTATATATGTGAATGTACAAAGGGTGTGTGTTTTCATCAAAATGATTGAGTCCCCATTGTGGGGATTTTTTCCCCTCTACAAAACATTGTACCATATCCAGGAATCTAACCTTTCCTGATGAATGTGGAGTAGATGGATTTGCCACATATGAACTTGAACATAAATCCTAGGAAGTT
The DNA here is from genome assembly GCF_028583685.1 of Petaurus breviceps papuanus. NCBI lineage: Eukaryota > Metazoa > Chordata > Mammalia > Diprotodontia > Petauridae > Petaurus > Petaurus breviceps. Next base: position 4,767,805 of record NW_027185777.1, on the reverse strand, counting down.
GTCTGAGGCCAGAGAGATTTTATGACTTGCCCAGAATCATGCAATCTAGTAAGTGTCATTGCCAGGATTTGCATCTGACCCCTACCCTAGTGTTCTCTTCACCATGACATGCTGCCTCTATTCTATATAGCTATATTTATATTCATATATTGCTTACCATTTCATTTTCCATAATTCTTTGGTAAAAAAAGAATGTAAACATTGTCACTGCCGAATACCACTGACTGTCTTCAGAACATGGCATTTACAAGGCAAAGTTGTGTGTGAAAAGAAAGGTGAATTTATACCACTCTCAACGGAAAGCCTTAATTACCTCACAGGCTTAAAATGTGAGAGTGAAAGTCAATTTACAAACTGAATGAAATGCAGTGTAAGCTGGAGTTTCTAAGAAAGGCTAAGGAGAGAAACCAGAACACACCTGGAAATAGGAATGGTATTTCTTGACACCCTAGAAAATAATGTACTGTGTTTGATTTCTTGTTTGAAATCACAGTCTTAACACAGATTTGGGAAAATCAGTTTCAAAGGTTTGTTTTCCCCCAATGAGGGAAGAACAGTGTTTTTTTTTTTCCTCTGTGGGAATAAAATTATTCAAGAATGAAGAAAAGATTCGTTGTTCCAGGGATCGAGAAAATTTTAAGAGGGAGAAGGATTTGGAGATTTTGATTAGGAGCTCAGGGCTCACAGGTCTAGAATAGAAGGAGACTTCAAAGGACAACTTATCCAACCTCATTTTACAAATGAGGAAACTGAGGCCCAGAGAGTTTAGGTAACTTTCCCAAGCTTACAGAGGTATTGTGGAGTGGACAGGATTTAGTTTTATGTTTCATGATTCCACATGCAGTAGGAAAGTCTCACTCTTTCCTCAGAGCTACCACCTTGTTCTCTTTTCTTTTGCTATTGGTTTTTCTTCACTCATATAATTGCAAATATTAATCAGAATCAACTACCATCAGAAACATTTTACATACTTTTTTTGTAACATTTTCATGGAAGCTTCTAACTGGAAAGGTTTTATCATCCCTTTTATTTATCCACGTAAAAGTAGAGTTGGGGTTGCAAGTGACTTTAGGTCTGTGAGATGTCTTTTTTTCCCCTTTCATCAACTCATTCCTTTTGCATGGATGGTATTTATTAGATACTATAGTGCTGAAGGAAGTCCTCATCAGTGCCTTAACTAAGGTAGGACAGCTGGGGCTTTTCCTCAAGGTAGTAAATTTAGAAGATGCAAACAGCAACTCCATGTAGGTGCTTCCTTCTTGGTCTACCTTGCTATTGATCTTATTTAACAGCCTTCTTCCTTCTATATTCGGTCCAACAGTGGCAGACCTGGGTGTCTGCCACAGGTCTCATCTACCTTTGTCTTCTCCCTGCCCAACCTCACCTCTTATAATCCAGTATATTTCCCTTCTCTCTCAACCTCCTGAGTCCATGCTTACTAACCCACCCAACTCTTACTCCTGGCAGTATAGCAGGTTTCCCTCCCCTACCACCCATTGGTAATAAGTCAGTAGTATAGAAACTTCAGGATTCCCAAGTACAAGCTTTTCCTCCTTTCAGGTTATATCCCATCCAAGTTGAGAAACCCCAGCCTATTGTCCCACCTGAATATGTCTTCTAGTTATGGTCATAAACATAAACATGATATAGGTTCCCTTATATGGAAGAAAAGAAGTTTTTCCTTTAATTTGTGTCCCATAATATTTTATAATAATGATAAGGATAGGATAATAAATAATAATAATGACTCTCATTTATATAGTACTTTGAGATATGTGAAATGCCTTACACATGTCACCTCATTTGATCCTCACAATAGTCATGAGATATGGATGTTTTTAGTATCCCTGTTTTTCCTGATGAGGAAACTGAGACAGCCAGAAGATAAGTGACTTGTTCAGGTTTAAATAGTTAGGTTTCTAAAACGGTATTTGAACTCAGGTTTTCATTACTCCAGGGCCAATGTTCTATCTGTTGTGCCACTTAGATACCGGTCTTTATTTCGTATTTTTTTTTTGTTTTCAAAATATTTTTATGTAACTGCTTTCATCTGCTACTATATATCTGACAAGATTAATTTCCTTGTGTTTAAAATAAAGGGGTTGGACAAGAAAGCCTGAAAGGTTCCAACCAGCTTAAAATCTATGATTCTCACAACTATTATGGGAAGTGGATCATTCAAGTATTATAACTTTCCTTTTATGGATTAGAAAGCTTGCATCTCTTAAGAGTTAAGTGACTGTCCAATGGCTACACAACCACTAAGCAGTAATAGTGCAAACCCATGTTTTCTTACATTCAATCTGATGGTTTTCTGGAATGTATGTGTGTGCATGTGCAGGTGCATGCACACAGACACACAGTTTAAGGGTGAGATAGCACACACACACGGTGTAAGGGAGAGATAGGACACATGCACATGCATACGCACACAGTTTAAGGGAGATATAGGGAGTAGACAGTGATTTATTAATATAGGGAATACCTTCTATCAATGCAGACAAGAAGCATCTCTGAAATGAATAATCAGAGAGAGTTTCCTAGACCACAGGTGTCAAATATGCTTGCCAATGTGCAACAATCCTCACTGTTAAAATGTATTTGGGAACTAAATTGTAATTTAATTAATTAAATGAAATTAAAATGTAATTGGGAAATATATGATAAAGTAAATAAAAATATAATAATAGAACATAGACATTGTTAATCTGGTTTTTAAGGTTAATATGCAGCCCATAGGGATCCTTATGTAAGGTTTAGTGACTCTCATTTCTATTTTCATTTTGACACCAATAAAGTATTGTGAAGGTAAGTGACTTACCCACAGTCACACAGCCCTTATGTCTCCTAGCTTCAAGACCAACTCTCAATGTCCTATGCCATGCTACCTTTCCTGTACCATATTAAAGAAAGACTTAGGGAACTCCTACAATTTGGTTCTGGTTTTAGCTACCTACTTTGCCTTGATCTGGTATGAAAACCTGAGGGATGGTACCTTTCTGGTAGCTCATCAGACCTCATATTTTCCATAGAGTGGTGGGTGCAGCTTTGTAACTGTAGTATTTTCCTTTTATAGGAAGGGAAGTTTAGTTAGTTTCTTTTTGAAGACACTCATCAATAAAGTTGTTTTTTTTTAATATCTTGGTATGGTTGAGCTTTAAATCTTAGTAATTTTCTTAAATAAAATATTACTCATTTTTATTAACCTATTTAGAAAAGTCTTACTGTTTAAAAGGAGCAAACCCTAATTGCTGCCTTAATTATCCATGAAGATAGGATGTTCCAAGTAAGGATGTGAAGGCAATTTTGTTAGGAACACTTTGGACAGATTCTGTTGATAACAATGAAAAGAGCTTAATTTAATTTTGTTATAGTTCAGAAACCTCCCCAGGGTGAAATTTCTGATTTATTGCCACAGGAGTTCATTGCACTATTAGCAAAACAAAAGCAAGTATTGTTTTTTTTTCTTTTTCCCTTTTTATCAGCTACTGTGACTTTTTTTATGATTATAGCTAGGAAGTTATATATAGATAGATGCCCCATACAACATGAACAGAGTACATTGAGTGGGATATAAATCTTTGGAATTAAATCCCCAAAACACAAAATATATGTACCAGGCTTGGTTTAGAGTAGCATATGTTTGATGACTGTTTTTCCACTGTGGGGTACATATTTTTTTTTATCTCTAACCATCAATTAGGTTTCCAGACATTTCTTAGTTTTTATTTACTTGTTTAAAAGTTCAAGCAAAATGAGATTGATCATTGGGAAGATAGACTAATGTCTATGATCATACAATTTCAGAAACAAGGGGGAACCTCAGATTTTTGAACTGGGAAACTGTTCAACTCCAAAGGTTAGGAGACTAAGGATTATTAGTATTAGGATCTATTGGAAAGACTGCTCAGTTTAGGGTCAGCGGTTCTTTCCCTCCTTCCTATAACATATGTGATCTTAGTTTCTTTCTTCCAATATTTCATGATGATAAAATACTAGCTAGCATTTATATGGTCTTTTAAAGTTTCAGAATTTGTGAATATGATCTCATTATTGTTACTATAACCTTGGAATATAGGTGCTATTAATATATTCTTTTTGCTGATTAAGAAATTAGGCAGACAAAGGTCAAGTGATTTACTTGGTCCATGGTCACACAGAAAGTATTTGAGATCAGTTTTGTACTCAAGTCTTCCTGATTGCAGGCTCACTGTTCTTTGCAATGGGTCATCAAGCTGCCATGATTTTAATCTATGCAACAATACCAAGAAATGGGTTCCATAGTCATTATCCCCATTTCATAGATGAAAGATTTGAGGCTCAGCAGGGTAAAGTGACATATTTATAGACACATAGCTAGGTGAGCGTGGGAAACAACCTTGTTCTCCCTGAATCCAAGCCTATCATTCCATGTATTATACCATGCTGCTTAGCATATCAGGACAAATTATCTGGCACATGTATGAAGGTCAGACTCAAGGATGATGTAGAAATAGTCAAGGGAAATACTCTTATTTACCATACTTGAGTAGTAGCACTGAAATTAAAAGGAAATTTAGGAAAAGGAAATAAAGGAAAGAATAGATTCAAGAGACATTATAGAGAAAGAGTTGAGAACACTTGCTCACCCAAGTGGATATGAGATAGCGGTGCAAAGGAAGAGTCCTACGTGGCCTTAGTATTTTAACATACAAGAAGTAAATGTCCTAGAAAATCAAGTAAAAATAAACTACTTGAGACAATAAATAAATTTGGCAAAGTTAAAGGATATAAAATAAACCCACATAAATCATCGGCATTCCTATATATTTCTTTTTTTAATTTTTAAAATTTTTATTTATTTTTTTACATGATAACTTTATTATATATTTAAAAGGAATAGCAAGTTGTACATAATAGACTTGCAGTTTCATGTGCAATCATCCTTTTTATTATGTTATGGAAATGCTTGATTAAAAATTAATAAAGCTAATTTATTTTTTTATTTTAAATGCTTTATTAATTTCTGATTTACATTATTCATTTCTGCCAGATTTTGAGTTACAAATTTTCTCCCCGTTTTTCCCCCACCCATCCCCCCAAAACAGCAGTCCCACAGGATATCCCCACCTCCAATCTGCTCTCTCCCATATTTTCTCCCATACCCATTTTGACTTTTCCAGTGGATCTCTATGCCTCAGTGCCTGTATATCTTATTTCTTAATTACATCTAAGATGGTACAATAACAGTATACACACACACACACACACACACACATATATATATATATTTGAATATTTGATTTTAAAACTTTCAATTCCAGATTCATTCCCTTCCCCCTCCCCCTGCCACCCACCCTCACTGGGGAGACAAGCAGTTCAGTATAGGTTGTACATGTGTGGCTAATGCAAAACAATAACATAGTAGATATATTGTAAAAGACTGACTATATTTCCCTCCCTCCTATCCTACCTCCCACTTGTTCTATTCTATACTTTGATCCTGTCCCTTTTCAAAAGTGGGTGCTTCCAACTTCCCTCCCCCCCAGCCTGCCCTCCTTTCCATCATGCCCCCTCTCATCCCCTTCCCCCCTATTCTCCTGGAGGGTGAGATCCCTTATTTAGTGTATATTTCCCTCCCTCCTCAAACCAGATTCAATAGGAATAAGGTTGACCCATTCCCTTTTGCCTTACTATTCTTCCCCTTCATTGTAACCATTTTCCCTTGCTTCTTCTGTATGAGATAGTTTGCCCCAATCTGTCTCTCCCCATCTCCTCTCATTATATTCCTCTCACCTCTTAATTTCACCTTTTAAGTATCATCCCTTCCTGTTAAATTGGTCCCGTGCCTTCTATCTATGTATACCTGTAAACGTATATACACACATTCACATATGTATTCATATGCCCACATACCCTCATATAAAGACATATATATATGTATACATATATATATAAATATATATTTCTAATCCCTTCAAATACTGAGAAAAGTTTCATAAGTTACAATTATTGTTTTTCCATGTAGGAATATTAACAGTTCAACTTTGATAAGTTCCTTATGATTTCTTTTCCCTGTTTACCTTCTCATGCTTCTCTTGCTTCTTGTATCTGAATATCAAATTTTCTATTCAACTCTGGTTTTTTCAGCAAGAATGCTTGAAAGTCCTGTATTCCACTGAATGACCATATTTTCCCCTGAAACATGATACTCAGTTTTGCTGGGTAGGTGACTCTTGGTTTTAATCCCAGCTCCCTTGACCTCCGGAATATCACATTCCAAGCCCTTCGATCCCTCAGTGTAGAAGCTGCCAGATCCTGGGTTATCCTGATTGTGTTTCCACAATATTCAAATTGTTTCTTCCTGGATGCTTGTAATATTCTCTCCTTAATCTGGGAATTCTGGAACCTGGCTATAATATTCCTAGGAGTTTTCTTTTTGGGATCTTTTTCAGGAGGTGATCGGTGGTTTCTTTCAACCTCTATTTTGCCCTCTCGTTCTAAAACATCAGGGCAGTTTTCTTTGAGAACTTCCTGGAGGATGCTTTCTAGGTTCTTACTTTGGTCATAGCTTTCAGGTAGCCCAATAATTTTTAAATTATCTCTTCTGGATCTATTTTCCAGGTCAGTGGTTTTTCCCATGAGATATTTCACATTGCCTTCTATTCTTTCATTTTTTTGGATCTGTTTAACAGCAACTTGATTTCTCATAAAGTCATTAGCTTCCATTTGCTCCGATCTAATTCTGAAGCAATGATTCTCCTCAGTGAGCTTTTGAGATTCTTTTCCCATCTGGCAAATATGACTTTTTAAGGCATTCTTCTCCTCAGTGCCTTTTTGAGCCTCCTTTGCCATTTGAGTCAGTCTGTTTTTTAAGGTATTATTTTCTTCAGTCAGGCTGTTGACTCTCATTTCATAATTTTCTTGCATTGTTCTCATTTCTCTTCCCAATTTTTCCTCCACTTCTCTTATCTGCTTCTTAAGGTCCTCTGTGGCCTGTAACCAGCTTGTATTTTCCTTTGAAGCTTTTGGAGCAGGAGTTCTGACTTCACTGCTTTCCTCCTGTTCCGTGCTTTGCACCTTTTTGTCCCCAAAATAGGAATGTATTGTTGGAATCTTCTGTCTGCTTTGTTTCCTTTGCCTGCTCCTTTTGCCACTCAATTATTTGACTTTTGGGCTTTTTGCCACAGTAGGACTCTGCCACCATTCAGGGCAGTTTTTGTCCTAAATGCTGGGATTTTCTCAGCTGCCAGAGGTATTAGATGGGTGCCCTCTCTGAGGTCCCCACACGCTCTGGCAAGCTGGACACACACCCCAGGACCTCCACCCTAGACTGCAATCCAGAACCAAGCAGGTTAAAGCAAGAGTGATTATCCCTCAGACTGGTGCTTGGTCCCCCTACACTCTGCAGGCCAGGAGCTGAAGTCGCCACATGGCGCTGGCAGGCTGTGCTGGTGTCTCAGCGGTTTCTCACTCAGGGGGTAAAAGCCACGCACTCCCACTTACTGGGTCCCAAAGTCCAGACTGCACTGGCCTCTCACCTTGTCCTTCGCATCTATGTATTGATAAATCTGGAAATGGCCACAGCTGGTGCTGATCTGGAGTCCCTCTGGCTGGTGGCTTGTCAGGCCTGCCCTGGGGCTAAAGCCTCGGCTTGGTGCTGGGCTTGGCTCCCAGAGCGCTGAGCTGGCCGATTCCTGCAGGCCTGCTGGGCTGTCCTCAGCAGGAGGTTAGCTTCTCTGTGTCATTTTGTGGGTTCTGCAGCTCCAAAGTTTGTTTAGAGTCCCCTTTTTACATGGATTGGGGAGGGTGGAAGCCGGAGCCACGGGAAGGTCGTGCTTTTACTCCCATTCCTATATATTTCTAACAAAATCTAACATCAAGAGATAGAAAGAGAAATCTAATTTAAAGTTACTTTAGACATTATAACATATTTGGGAATCTACCTGCCAAAACAAGCCAAGTACCTATATGAACACAACTACAAAACACTTTTCACACAAAGTCAGATCTAGCTAATTGGGAAAAATATCAGTTGCTTCTGTCTGGGTCAAGCTAATATAATAAAAATGACAATTTTACCTAAATTCAATTACATATTTAGTACCATACCAATCAAGCTACCAAAAAATTACTTTATAGAACTAGAAAAAATAGTAACAAAATTCATTTGGAAGAACAAAAGGTCTTAGAATATCAAAGGAATTAAGAAAAAGAAATGCTAGGGAAGGTTGTCTAGCCATACCAGATTTTCATCTGTATTATAAGGCAGCGGTCATCAAAACCACTTGGTACTGGCTGAGGAATAGAGTCTTGCATCAATGAAATAGATTGAGTACACAAGACTCAGAAGTCAGACTATAGTAATCAATTGCTTGATAAACCCAAAGATCCCAGTTTTGGGGATAAGAACTCACTATTTAATAAAAACTGCTGGGAAAACTGTAATATAGTATGTCAGAATCTGGACATAGACCAATATCTAACACTATATATCAAAATCAAGTCCAAATGAGTACAATCTAGGTATAAAGGCCGATACTGTAAGCAATCTGAGAAAGCAAGGAATAGTTTACCTGTCAGATTTGTGGAGAGGGGAAGACTTTATGACCAAACAAGAGTTAGAGAGCATTATAAAATGCAAAATGGATAATTTTGATTACATTAAATTGAAAAGTTTCTTAACAAGCAAAGCCAGTGTAACCAAGATTAAAAGGGAAGTGGGAAATTGGGAAAGAATTTTTACAAGCAGCATCTCTGATAAAGGCCTCATTTCTAAAATATTCAGAGAATTAAATCAAATCTATAAGAACAGAAGTCATTCCCTGATTGATAAATGGTCAAAGGATGAACAGGCAGTTTTCAGAGGAAGAAATTAAAGATATCTACAGGCATAAGAAAAAATGCTCCAAATCACTAATGATTACAGAAATGCAAATAAAAACAACTCTGAGGTACCACACCTCACCAGCCAGATTGGCTAAGATGACAAAGCAGAAAAATGACAAATGCTAGAGAGGATGTAGAAAAGTTGGAACACTGATGCATTATTGGTGGAGTTGTGAACTGATTTAACCATTCTGGAGAGCAATCTGGAACTATGCCCAAAGGGCTATAAATAAATGCACAGCCTTTGACCCAACAATACCACTTCTAGGATTGTATCCCAAAGAGATCATAGAAATGGGAGAAAGACCCATGTGTACAATAATAATTATAGCAGCTTTTTTTGTGGTGGCAAAGAACTGGAAATTAAGGGGATGCCCATCAATTGGGGAATGGCTAAACAAGTTGTGGTATATGAATTATAATGGAATACTATTGTGCTATAAGAAATGAGGAGCAGACAAACTTCATATTTACCTGGAGAGTGTTATACAAACTGATGTTGAGTGAGAAGAGAAGAACCAGGAGAAATTTGTACTCAATTACAGAAATAATGTATGTGTGATTATCAACTCTGATAGACTGGGCTCTTCTCAGCAATGCAGGGTTATAAGACAGCTCCCAAAGACTCATGATTGAAAGATGTTTACATTTAGAGAAAGAACTACAGAGTTTGAATGCAGACTGAAGCAAACTACCTGCTCTCTTTCTTTTTCTTGTTTGGTTTTGTTTCCTCTTTCCCATTGTTTATTCCATTGGTTATAATCCTTCTTTACATTCTGGCTAATGTCTAATGTGAAATTATTTGCAGATCCTATACTTGATTGCATGCCACCATGGGTGAGGGGGGAGCAGAGAGAGAGGGAGAAAATTTGAAACTCAAGGGATTGTAGAACTGAATCTTATAAACTAAAAGTAAACAAACAAATTAATAAAGACAAAAAAAAAGTAAATGGCAATGCTTGACACTGATGCTTCACATTAACTGTCGAAGTCAGGAGGAGAAGGAAGAGAAACTGCTGCTCAGAGAATAAGAGCGGGCTGAGACCTGAGTTCAAGGTAAATTTAGGTGTGGATTTATTGATTAAGCACATGACTGCCTGGAGTATAAACTCAAATTAGGCAGCCCCAATTTGGGTACATACAGTGCTTATAAAGGCTAAAACCACAAAAACTGCAATTTGGGAGGGGAAGTAGCATAAGCAATGATGTACAGCAGCCAAGAATTGCCATTGGTTAGATCTATAGCTCAGGGCTAATTTGGGAAAATGGTGCAAGGATACAAGGGTACAACTTTTCCTGGAAAGGGGTCCCTCCCAGAATAGGGTGGAGGGTACAGGGTGAAGGGCTGAAGGGTTGTTGGGTAATAGGGGCAGGCTAGGGTCATGTTCTAAGTACAGGGTGTGGGGACCCTGCTTGGTGAGCAGGAAAACAACAGGGTGGTCTCTTCTTAAGATAAACTTGTACCATAACCATGATCCTTGTACATAGTGATGATATACAGAATGCTAATTCAGGAAGTAGGGGGTTAGGGTACTGTGCCTTGGGCAATACCCAAGACAATGCCTTAACCTGTTTCAAACTATTACAGGGTGTAGGATAGAGACAAAGACAAATATAAAGGGGCTTAATGGTGGGCTCCAAATCAGTTGGCATGTGATTTGGGTTTGTGCACAACAAAACAAAATCAGCTCAGTTGTAGACATAATGAATCTGTTCTCCTGAGATTTCCAAGTACATATGGATTGTAGTAGCTGGAGTTGTCAGTCTGAAGCCCAGAGGTCAAGCGCAGGAATACAGAGTTGAGAGTCATGTGTAATAGAGGTAAAACATTGGGAGTCAAGTGAATGATATAGCTAAAGGAGAGTAGAGTGTGGTCCAGTAGCAGACACCTTATGGAACATTCATATCAAGAGGGAGGGAATAGGACATACATCTATCAGCTGTCTGCTGTGCCCAGAATGCAATATTCCCCCTCACCTTGGCCTGTACATTTTCTTGTCTTCCTTCAAGACCCAGCTCAAATCCTCACCTTATGCAAGAGATCTTTATCCTGTCTTCACAGAGTTTAGCAGTTTAGTCTATTTTCTACTAAATATACATGGCATGCAACTACCTATTAATACATTGTCTGTCCCATTAGAATGTAAGATTTTTGAGAGTAGGGATTGTTTTTGCTTGTGTGTGTGTGTGTGTGTGTGTGTGTGGTCTTCAAACAGTATCTGGGTCATAAAAGCTTAATAAATGTTTGTTGACTGAATGACCAACAATAACAAGTTTTTCTATAGTACTTTAAAGTTTGCAAGTCACTTTAAACGCATTATTTCATTTGATCCTCACAATAAACCTGTAAGGAAGGTGATGTAGGTAATATGGCTCCCATTTTACAGATCAGAAAACTGAGGTTGAAATGATATTCCGCTCTTTGGTGTCAGAGGAAAGATCTGAAGTCAGATCTTTCCAATTCCAAATACACCACTTTAGCTACTATGTAATGTCAGAGTGGTTGGTGGGGTTCAGAACCAGGAAAGGAGTATGTTTCTAAATCCAAGGGGAAAGATAATATGAAATGAAGAGGGGGTGGTCAATAGTATCAAATCCTGCAAAAAGGTTATTAAGTTTGAGAAAGGGAAAAAAATCTGAATTAGATTTTGCGATGTGTGATTTTTAAAAAGTTTGAAAGACAATTCCTGGGTGATTAGTCATTTTATTAATAAAGCTGGCATTTTTATAAAAGGTCAGCAGCATATTCAAATGCCAAAGACAATCATGGCAGCAGGCTCATGGCTTATATGTCTTCGGAAGAGGCGTATTTCTGAGGGTGGCAATAGCTCTGATTGGTTAACAATTAATGAGAGAATGAATGTTTCAGTGAGAGACTGGACATATTCTAATGAACTTTGATTATGTTATTTACTTCTAAGTTATCACCCTCCCCGCCTTGAGCAATCTATTCAAAGAATTTGTCCCTACCCAAACATGAGTAGAAGGTTGAGTGGGGTCTGATCAAGATTGAGGAGAGTTAATTCAGTCTCACTCTCTGTAATGTCCTTCAAGAGACTGAACTTTGAAATGAGAACTATAGAAAAAGGGAGAACTCTGTATCTCCCCAAATCATTAGTTATTAATAATTTTTTATCTCATAAAGAAGTCTTTGGTGACTGGGGGAAACAGTTTCAGAAGAATGGTGGGGGTAGACAGGATGGGCATAAACCAGATTACAAAAGATTGAGAAGAGAATGAGTAAGAAAGAAATGGAGGAATAGGTTATAAACCATTTTTAAAGGTAGATTGAGTGGAATTTACATTTAAAATTTATATATGAACATTTATAGCAAAGTGGGCAGGAGTCACTGCATATGGAGAGAATAAAGGGGGAAAGAATAATTTTTGCAACAAGGCTCTGGAGTCCAACACTTAAGTAGGTGCTTAATACATGTTGCTTGAAGAGCAAAGGTGTTGGGATCAAAGGTGTAGAAGTCAGTAATGCAGATAAGGAATTCTGGAAGAGATGGAGGGAGTTTTTCAGATAGTTTGAATCTCTCCTGTGAAATGAGTCACAGTATTCTGCTTCAAGAATAAGGGCCATGGTGGGACTGCCAGGTGGCGCAGTGAGTAAGAGCACTGGCCCTGGAGTTGGGAGACCCGGGATCACTTCCGGTCTCAGATACTTAATAGCCACACAGAATAACTGGCCGTGTAACCTTGAGCAAGTTACTTAACCCAAATTGCTTTAAAAAAAAAATAAGGGGCATGGGATGATTGAAGAGTTTAAGGGAGGGAAGGATCTGGACCTGCTGCTAGGACTAATTAGCTAGGGAGTCAAAAAGAGAGTAGTGGGGGATTGCTGAGCAGCAAGGAATGTCCTACTGAGGTTATGCTCCATGAATTTTTAGTGAGTGAAAGCTCAATATCTTCTTTCTCCAGGGATGCCCAGGAACAGAATTGGCAGATCCAATTTTATCATGGTGACCCAGGCATCAAATGAGCAAGAAAGGGATTCCTTCATAATGACTAGTGAATCATTAAAATGGCTGACCATGGTCTTAAGACTGGTTAAGATGACAATGAAGCCAGGATGGGGAAGATGATATGAAAGAATATGCAGGATTCAAGGGCTTGGAAGTCAGAATGAGATCAGGAATAAACTTGAGTGTGACTGAAAAAGTGAGAGATATGGCAAGATAGGAGATTATGACCAGAGGCTACAATATCAGAAATGGGTTCATCTGTGAGATTATGAGAAATGATTGGACTAGGATGTAGTTGACCTGGGGTAGAAGAGGAAGTCCTTGAAGCCATTTGTGTTGAGAAATGGGCAGCCTTTTGGAGGCATGGTTCACATAAGTTTTGAAGCCTCTGAAGATCATAAGTCAAAAACTGGAACGACCACAAAAACTATCTAGTTCAACCACTTCATTTTATATATGAAAGAAACTGAGGCTGAGAGAAGTTAAATGAATTGCCCAAGATAACTTAAGTAATAAGTATCAGAGACTGGATTTGAATCCAGGATCTCTGACCCTAGAGCTCGTGTTCTTTCCCCTGTATCTACTGCTTTATGATGAGGAGAGGGAATGGGGCAGAGAGTCATGTCTCTACTAAAGCCTTTGGAAAAGCTGAGGGAGTGAGGCAGAATGTCAAAATTGGAAAATCATGGCCAACAGAGTTTAAGTACTTCTACTTACCTGATTCTTCTACTGATTCAGATCAGGGTACTCTGTGGGGCCATGGTAGCAATGCAAACAAGTAACAAATTTCTTGAAGTAAAATGAGAACCACTTTAAAGAGATGCAGACAGTGTTTTTTTTTCTTAATCACATATATATACAACCTGTCATGCAAATTGCTTCATTGTGGTTTTTGTACCATTAGGCAGAGCACTTTTCATATTATCACAGATCATCAACCTTCATTGATTCAAATATGGCTGAACAAAAGTAACTTCCAGATTTAATTACAAACAACTAATTATTTTTATGTTTAATTTAATTGAATTATATTTCCAGTTGTGGGCTGTTGACTAAAATTAGTTAAGAAAGAGCCTGGAAGTATTCATGGTGTAGGGCCCCCTATAAGGACTAACAGTTGAAAATAAATGCATTGGAAACCATACAAAGGACTCCATTAGCAGCACTTGAGAAATGAACACTTTGTCTCCATAGATCTTTATGGGGACACACGCTAACAATTACGCTGTGCTTTTATTTATAAAAGCAATTACAATTTGATGCATCTGCTGATCTGGCTAATGGAAAGATCTCCAGTGAACTATAGCAACTAGAATATTCAAGAGGGTTAAATAATTGCTGATTTTCACATTCAGAGGGTTTTGTGACTTTCTGACTTACTCAGGTACCTTCTACCTTAAAAACTGTGCCTCTTGGGGTGGCTAGGTGGCATAGTGAATAGAGCACTGGCCCTGGAGTAAGGAAGACCTCAGATCCGGCCTCAGAAACTTAATACTTATTAGCCGTGTGACCTTGAACTAGTCACTTAATCCCAATTGCCCTGTGTTTCCCTCTCCAAAAAGCAAAGAACCCCCAAAAACCAACAACAAAAAAAACAGTGCCACTGTAGTGGAAATAGAATGGGGGATGTGTGAAAGGAGTAAAGCCAATGTGAAGCTCTTTGAAGAGTGTAGTTAGAACTTGAGTAGGTCACAGTGATTGGAAAGACAAGTAGATCAAGACAGAAGGATGGAGGAGAGAGGAACAGGAGAAAGGGAGGGAAGGAAACGGATATTAGAGACAGCAAGAGACAGGGGTGGTGGGGAAGAAGGGAGGGATAGTAACAGAGAGGGAGACACTCAAGTCAGTTTATTAAAATGTTAAGTTGTTTTCATGATTCTTATGGGCTATTTCTACACTGGTTGAAATCAACAGTTGGGGGGGAGGGTGGCTAGGTGGTGCAGTGTATAGAGCACCAGCCCTGGAGTTAGGAGGACCTGAGTTCAGATCCGGCCTCAGACACTTAACACAATAATTTGCCAACTGCACTACCTAAACACCCTCCACCCCAACTGTTGATTTCAACCTAAACCCAAACGCCCCCAAAAAAGAAAAAAAAAAAAAAAAAGAAATCAACAGTGGATAAGCTATGCATCCATGACCTGACTTCACAGTCATATAGTGTCCCCTCATTCTACCCATCCCAGAAACAGCAGCAATAACAGCTTTTTCATTTCTGGACTGATTTAACACTTTTAAATTGTCAAGATGAAAGAGTAAATAGATCTCAGTTTTCAGATGATAATATTTCTGCCTTTTTCGATAGAAAAAAAAATGTCGGGAAGTAGGGTGAGAAAAAAGAGCAGGAAGATCTTAGAGGGCCTGTGAGTGGACAGGAAATAGGCCATGATGATGAAGATGCTTCCATATGATGTAATGTAGTTACTTTGCTACACTAGCAAATCTCTGATCTCATTGATGTGGACACCCCCTCCAGTATGAAGATTTCAATCATCCCATGCCATTCTGTCTTTTTATGACTCTTGTCCTTTCTGACTCTTTCTCTCCCTGCCTCTTTCCCTTTCTCTTCCACTTTCCTTCTTTGCCCTCTTCCTCTTTTCCTCCCTCCCTCCCTCCTTTTTTTGCCCTTTATAATCTCCAAACATTAGATTAAGTGTTACCTTTTGCCACCTTTGATCGAGTATATTATCCTGCCCCTTAAGAAAGCAAACTGCAGAAAATGAACTGCAGAGATGCAGTGACTTTCCCACAGTGCCACGGGTAGTAATTAGCAGACTTGTGACTCCCACTAGGTCTTTTGACTCCAAATTAAAAAAAAAAAAGAGAGACTTAAATATTTCACGAATGTTGGGATGAGAATGAATTGTTAAGGGAAACTGATCATATTTAATGTATATTACCTTACCTTCTGAGGTTGAAATAATGGAGCACGAATATTGCCTTGTATAGCAAGTCTCTTCATTTGACTCTTATAAAGAGATAGAATCCTTGTGCTATCCCTTAGCTATTCATAAAAGATGTCTGACCAGAAGGTGTCAGTGGTTGGAATTCCAGGTAAATAACATGAATGGTATCTTTTTTTATTAAGCAGCAGAAACTCTAGTTATTTCTCTGATAATCTTAGACTTTGACAGTCTCAGGGTTGGAATGGACCTTAGAGGCTATCCAAAGCAACCTGCATTCAGCTGAGAACCCCTTCCATAACAAGTGGTCACCTAGCTTTCACTTGGATAACTTGAGTGGTGTGCAACTCACTAGGACATCCCATTGCTCTTTTGGTTAGCTTTAAGAGAATTCATTGTTGATCCTGTATTTTAGATTTGCTTTTATTCTGTAATGATTTTATTCTCTAACCAGATTCTGTGTTCTAAGTAACAAACCTAAAGCCTCTTCTCTGTCTCTCAGTGAAGGAGCTCGTTTGTGCTCATTTGGAATCTCTAGATACCGAAGGTTTAGGCTGTCCAACAATTACTGATCAGTAAAGAAAAACTCTATTCTCAGTACTCTAATAAAACATTATCTAAGCATTTCTTGAAAAGCTGGGCTAACTGACCTTTTCCCATCTGCAGCTATTTAAAAAGGTGGTCTTATCTAATCCCCCAGTCTATACATCTGGGTCCCTATCAGTGACCCTAAGACACAGCTTGAAACCCATGAAATTTACCAAAGTATTCCTTAGAGATTGAGAAAGGTAGCTTTATCCTACATGGGACCTATGCCCACTTTTAAAAAAAAATGTAACCCCTTGGAGGCTGGTTGTTTTTTGTTCTATGCTTATAAAAATGAGTTACATCTTCAACTGAGTCTTTGGCATAAAAGGAGGCAATCCATTGACGTCTTTTATTGATAGGTATAGCACCCTATTAATAAAATATTATCCTGGGGTTTTTTTTGCTTTTTGGAGGGCACTTGGGGCTAAGTGACTTGCCCAAGGTCACATGGCTAGTTTTTGTGTTAAGTGTCTGAGGCAAGATTCGAACTCAGGTCCTCCTGACTCCAGGGCTAATGCCCTATTCACTGTGTCATCTAGCCGTCCCAAAATATTATCTTGTTTGTATGGTTGCCTCACTTCATCTTTTTGTTAAATTTTACATGTGACAGCTTTATCAGTTAGGAATTTTCCCACCATTACAACAAAGAAATTATATTTGTAAAGCACTTTGAAGACTTTAAAATGTTGTATCATGTCATTTTAAGGTCACTTTGAGGATTAGTGTTATTATGTCAAGCCTAAATTTGCCTTCCATAACTTCTACTTGTGGCTTTTGGTGCTCTCCCTTGGGGTCAAACTGAACAAATCTAATTCCTTTTTCACATGAAGAATTTTCCAATATTTGAAGATGGCTACCATATTCCGCCAAGTCTTTTTTCATCTAGGCTAATCATCCCCAAGGTCCTTCAGCCTATCATCATTTCACAAGCCCTCCAGGCACTTCAACAAGCTGGTCACCTTGCTCTGGATACTTACCAGTTTATTAGTGTCTTTCTAAAAATGAGGCCTATAACTCAACCTTGTGTTCCTGTTGTATTAATAAGAGAGAGTACAGCAAGAACACTGCTTCCCTTCTCATCATTACACCTATTTTAGTTCAATCTAATATCACACTACCTTTTTTTGACTGCATCAAACTGTTGACTTATATTGAACTTCAACCATTAAAGCTTTCTACCTTTTTTACTCAATTATTATTTTATAATTATATTTCTTCTAAATTGTATTTGTGCAGTTGCTTTTAGTAATCTATACATAAATTTTGCCCAATTTTTCAATCTTTCATGATCTTTTTTGTAACCTGACTTTGTCTTCCAACCTATGAGCTATCTCTCCTAGCTTTGGGTCATCTGTAAATTGGACAAGGATGACATCTCTGACAAAGTAGAAGAACATTATCTCATAACAATTCATCTGTCACCATAAAACGTTACAAGGTATTGTTGCTAAAGGTCATTAATGCACATGGCTATATTTCTTTATAAAGTAAGCATTGAAATGAAATAGATTTTTTAAAAAATGTACCAAAGAGAGATGGCTGAACTGGGAACTGAGAGAAAAAAGTCTTATAGAAAAGAGAAAGGATGAAGTCATTCTTAATACTTTGACCATTAATTACCTTTGACAAAAATTACCAGGGAAAAACATGGACATCATTCATCCACCCACCCACCCATCCATCCATTCATCCATCTCCATACATAAACATTCAATTTATATAACAGTACATATGTACAATGCAAAATCAATGGAATTAATTCAAAGGTGCTCATTATACATGGAAAGTGTCTATTAATCAGATGTTCTAAATGATCTGTTGTGTGTACTTTTTAGGATGATAGGAACATAGATATTGAGGCCATAGGGCCCTTAGTGGCTGACTAGCCTAGTTCCCTTATTTTACAGATGTGGAAACTGAGAACTCATGGGTTTAACTGATTTGCCCTAGGGTCACTTAGTTAGTAATATATGACAGGATTAATATTTGGATCCAGGTCATGTATCTCCAGGCACAGGGATCTTTCCCCATATAATGGATATTCATTCTATACAGTTTCATTTCAGTATTCTAAACTTAGAACTATAAAGATACAGGTTACCTGGGATGCCAACATATTGCAGTTTATTCTATACTATATTTGATCAATGTAAATCAGTTTTTAATCATTTTTTATTGAGCCAAAGTAATGGAGCTGCTTTGGAAAATATAAATAATTTAAATAAATTACTTTGCCTTAGCTGTTTAAAAAAACACTATTGTAAGGTAATTAATTACTGTTCAGCTGCCATAGACAACATAGATTAAAATTAAATGCTACACCCATTGCTTTGGATTTTCAAGTTGGTATATTAAGAGAATAGGTCTTCAAAACTTTCATTGAATCTCTCTTCCCTTAATTAAAGATATATTTCTGTTTGATTTTGGAAGACTTTAATTTACTTGAGCAGATTTTAAGTGCCTCTGTTGCTTTTTCCAAAGGAATACAAATATTCAAAATTTCTTAGAAACCATTCAATCGGGAGAACAGTATAGTTCATCAATACCCATATGGTGTCATTTATGGTAAAAAGTTGTTGACTCAGGAAATTGTGTGTGTGTGTACATGTGTGCTGTTAATATCACCTCACATGTCATGAGTGAAGGAGGACATATAGGTAGCTCAATTTTTCAAATCCCAGTGATATAGTAAGAGAAGTTAAGAAAGTCTCCAGCAAGTTGTGTCAAATCTATGGGATGACATGGGTCAGAGTCTCATGGGATGGGCAAGCATGGATAGGTTGCAATCTGCATTATTGAAGGGCATATTGAATCAGTATGATCACAGATCCATTTTAGAATTTGGGTTTTTATTCAAAATTCTTGTTACCATTTCTTACTTGTGGCCAAAAAAAATTATGTAAGAAATTTATATTTCCAGCTAATGACTGATTTGAGAACATCAAGTGACTGACTTTTCCTACTTGTTGCCAAATGAAGGGAGAGAAAAAATCAGCTGTTTATAGAAACTTGTAATTTAAAAAAATGTTCCACTGAAATGGTAACACCAGTGACCTTATTTATGATTGTTATAAGCATCTATTTTGATGATTTGCATGTGTTCCAAATCAGTTGTAATACATCACAGATTCTCTTCATGATCACTGGTATTTTTAACAAGTCTGTTGTTTACTTTTGTAAAGTTTCAAAAAAAAATCCCACTTAATTCTAATACAGATCAATCAATCAATGATCATTTATTAAGCTCCAACAATGTATAAGGAAGTGTGCTAGGTACTAGGATAAAAAGATGGAAATGATACCCCAACTAAAAGAATCATCAAATCACATTGAAACTGGTGTCTTTTAAAGACTTAGTTTGAAAAGGGCAAAATTTTCTAACATTCTCTTCATCTCGAGATGACCAAGATGAATGTTTCTTTAAAATTCTGTTTTGCTTCAACACTACTTTCAGCTAGAAGAATGCTTTGTGTCTCCCCTGCTGATTAAAAAGAAACAAAAGAGTTTAGATTTCTATTTAGAGCAGCAATTAATAGATCTACGAAAAATCTTTCACATTCATTTAATATAGATTGTAAAAAGGAACATATTGCCACTTATCGGCATTAATAGAAATTTCAATAACAGCCATATACTTCACCATATGAATTTATCCCACAGAGTAACAGCAGGTAGTAACTGAATCCAAGGATCTCCATGAAAGCATAAAGTAGATTATGCTCATATATCCCCCACAATATCTCATAAAATATATGGAACAGCCAACAAAACTTGAGTAAGTGCCTTATCAATAAAGGTCAATCTCTGTAATGCAACTCAGTCTTTTATGTACAAATGCTTTAAGGAAGAAATTTTAGAGGGAAATGCAGCCCCTACTAGGTTGAAAGTTAGTGAAACATCTCCCAACACACAGAAATGATTTAACATTGATACATGGGGATCTAAATTACAAACAGCCATTCTTCTCTGGATATGACAAAATGCCAACATCGCCTCCTGGATTTTATGCATGGTATCCAATAAACTCTTCCCCAACTCTTATCTCTATTCTGAGAGAATGATCACTTTCTTATTTCTTCTCAGCCTGACATTAATTTAGAATTTGCCTGCATCTTCTTCAGATTTTAAATGAAGAGAGGAATTGTGAGATCATTGATTTAGAGACAGAGAAGGACTTAATAGTCTTGTAGTCCAATATCTTCATTTTAGAGGTGAGGAAACAGGTCTAGAGAGGTTGACTTCCCAAAGTTCCCATGGAAAATGTCAGAGTGTGGATTTAAATACACACCCTCTGATTCCAAATCCCCTGTCCCATATGACCCCTGAGCAGTATGAGTTCATAACAGGCATCCAATAAGGAATTCTATCACATTATAAGATGATAGTTATTCGGCAGTGTTTTTTTAAATATTTTCTATGTGCTGGCCATTACGCTAAGCACTAGGGATGTAAACAAAGGGAAAAACAGAATTCCTTTCCTCAAAGAATTCACAGATAGTAGTCCATAATAGTAAAAACAAAGCACTAAGTAGCTACTATGTGACAGGCACTATGCTAAGTTTTGGGATACAGAAAAGGGCAAAAGATTATCCTTCCCTTCAAAAAATCCACAATCTAATAGGGGAGACAACAGATAAAAAGAAGCTGAAAAGGGTTGGAGTTAAGAGGTGTCACTGGAGTTAAAGGGTGGCTTGATAAAATCACAGGAGCACAGCCTCTTGGGAAATGTTGAGATGACTGCTCTGGGCATCCTTCTTAAATGAAGAATATATATTATATATTCTCTCATATTTTTTCTCTCTCTTCTTCCTTCTCTCCCCCCTCTGTGTGTATGTGTACATATATGTATATACATATATATATATATATATGTATATATATAATTATACACACATATATATACACACACATATACACACACACACAACCACATTTGTATATGTAAAATATGAACAGATTAGAAGGAAGGAAAATTCAAAAGTGGAACATGCTAGCAGTTGGAGAGACCAGGAAAGACTTTCCTGAGAAAAGTGAGCTTCACTACAAGCATTGGAAGATGTCAGAGAAGCTAATAGATCAAGGTGAGGAGTGAAAGTAAGAAGTAGGTGAGTGGGGTAAACTAGAACAAAGGTCCAGAAACAGGAGATGAATTGTCGTATGAAAGGAACAGTAAGAAGGCCAATGTCGATAGTAAGTACACTGAAAAATGAAAAGAGCCCAAGTTGTGAAGAGTTTAAATACTGAACAGAGGACTTTATATTTACTTCTGTAGGTACCTGGAAGCCCTGGCATTTACTGAGTAGGGAAGTGATGTTAGATCCTCACATTAGGCAATTCCATTGGTGGCTGATTGGAGGATGAATGGGAATGAGAAGAGATTTGAGGGAGGGAGAGCAGTTAGAAGGCAATAGCAATAGTCCAAGTGAGAGACTTTACGAGATTACATCAGTATGGTGTCTGAGTGAGTGGTGGAGATAGCAACAAATAAAAAAGATATATTGAGATTTGGGACTGGGAGAGAACTTAGAGTCACTCAGTCCTATTCCTCTATTTTAAGAAAACTGAAACCCTGAAGATTAAGTAACTTGCTTACAGTCATAGACACAGCAAGTAGCAGAATTGGGATTTGAACTCAAGTCTTCTTATGACAAATCCACTGCTTTTCCCTTCTGCTAGGCACAGTTCATTCTTAAATATGAACACTGTGGAAAAACTGACATGCCCTCTATGATAGTTTCAATGGCAAGTCATTACATCAAATCATTGCTGATGAGGTAGAATTGAATGTTTTTTTAATAAGAAAATAGGCAATAATTTGTTGTAAGATTACTGAAGCTCAAATCATGCTGTATCCCACAGGAATACAGGATGATTTGAGCTACAGCAATCTGACTTTCCCCTGGGGGAATTTCAAGATATAATCTCTCCTGGTTCCCCTCCTACCTAGCTCACTTCTCCTTTTAAGGCAATTTTGCTGGATTCTCATCCAGATTACATCTTCTAGCTGGAGGTGTCCCATGGGGTTCCTGCACCAACTTCTCTGGCTATATAATTTTACTTGGTGATCTCCTCATTTCCCCTAGATTTAATTAACGTCTCTGTGCTGATGATTCCTGGATTTAACTATCTTTTCCTCTATCCTCTTGCCTTCTCTGTTACTGGAGAGGGCATCATTGTCCTCCTGTCCCTCACACTTGCCACCCACCTCCTAGACTCCTCACTCTCTCTCACCCCTCCTGTGTCCAAGCTGTTGCCAAATCCTATTGATTTCACCCTTGCAACCTCTCTCAAATACACCCCCTTCTTTTCCTCTGACACTGTCCCCAATCTGGTGCAGGCCCTCATCATCTCCCTTCTAGACTGTTTCAGGAGCCTGTTAGTGGGTCGTCCTGACATCATTCTCTTCCCACTTTAAGCCATCTTCCATTCAGTTACTACAGTGATTTTCCTGCAGTGTAGGTCTTGCCATGTCACACACCCTTTCCCCATTCTCACTCTCTTAAAAAAGTCCAGTGGTTCCCTATTACTTTCAGGATCAAATTCAATGTCCTTTGTTTGATGTTCAACTCCCTTCATAACCTAGCCTCCCACCCCTACCTTTCCAGGCTTCTTGAACCTTACTCCCCAACACATACTCTTTAATCCAGTGGCACTGGCTCCTGGCTCTTCCATGACCAAAATGCTCCATTTTTCAGTACCATGCATTTTCTCTGGTTGTCTTCCATGCCTGGAACCCCTTCTCTCCTCATCTTCCACTATTAGCTTTCTTTAAGTCCCAAATAAAATCCCATTTTCTGCAGGAAGCTTTACCAACTTGTCTTTTTTTAATCCCTCCCTTTTCATAATTATTTCCTATTTATCCCATATATAACTTGCTTGTTGGCTCTCCTATTAGATTGTAAGCTCCTTGAGGGCAAGGACTGTTTCTTGACTCTTGTGTCCCCAGCACTTAGGATAGAACCTGGTACATAGTAGGTACTTAATAAATCCTTATTGATTTACTGGGTTGTATATCATGTAGTAGACCCTATCTCTCATTAACAGCCTTGTTTTTCATTATTCAAAATCTTTTACTAAATGTTACCTACAAACTAATGGTAGTCCAAGAAGTGAGTTAAATAAAGAATCTTGCTTGATGTACCCAAGATTATTCAAAAGGAGTCAATAATAGGGGACAAGGCTGTTAGCCCAATTCAGGACTCTACTAACAGGAAAATCCACACACACTGTTATTTTTAACTCAATCTGGGTAATCAATGTGTAACTCTAGTATCCTAATTATTAGCAGTGATTTGACAAAAGAATATTTAACTCCATTGTAACCCATGCAGAGATACACAAAAGAAATTAGAAATGAACAAGAAAAGTCAAGCTTTTAGAAAGTTAGATGGAATAGTGGATAGAACATTAGACATGAAATCAAGAAGACCTGAATTCAAATCTTTCATCACTTACTTACTAGCTGTGCGACTCTGGGTAAGTCATCTAACCTCCTTCAGCCTCACTTTTGTCATCTGTAAAATGGGGCTAATAATATTTACCTCACAAGATTTGTGGTGAGTACCAAATGAGATAGCATATGCTATTTCTTTGCGAACCTTAACGTGCTATGTATATGCTAGCTACTGTTATCATTGGTATTATTCTATCACTACCAAAAGTAACTAGGCATGATAACATCCTACATGTAGTCATTCTGATGGCTACATATGTTGGCAGAGAGGCTCTGTGATATTGCTCATGGTGGGGGAGAGACACAATCAAGAGACCCAGGAACATTGAATTTGTTTCTAAGGAGGTCAAAGAGGTGGGGTTAACTGGCAGAGAAGCTTTTCTGAGGCACATCAGGGCCAAGGAAGAGAGTGGATTATTGAGTAGTTTTCATTTTAAATACTTATTCTTGTAGAGTATCTTGTAAACTTACTTTTTTCTTCCACAGAAAGAATACAAATAGTATTACCAATCCCAAAACTTTCAGTAACCTGGAGAAAGTCCTGATTCCTTACCCTGGTAAAGGCCTTGTGACCTTTCTATATATATATATATATATATATATATACCTTTATATGTATACATACATACATATATATTAGTCCCGAAGCGCTATAACATCTATTCTGCCTTTCTTGATTATCACAAACTCTTGGCTTATGTTCTACAAATAAAAACATAGTAGTCATACTAAAATAATTGATGGAAATATCCTATCCTTATGGAAAATTGATCTCTTTTTGAAAACCTGTCCCCAATATAATAAAGTTGAGAACAATAGTTTAAAAATATTGCATTCTCAGAGAGAGAATTTAAATCCATTATAGTTCTTACTGATCTTTAATCCATTATCTTTTCCAAATAGAACCAAATATGCCTTACAAATGCAGAGAGTTGAACCAAAACATCTTATTAATCATTTAATGCATTTGGATAATATAAAATTTCTCTACTGAAAAACAAATTAAAGAATTCTTGCACCTCATAGAAATCTGCCTCTATAAGATATTAACACTACATTTGGATTCTATAAGTGTAGCATTTTTAACATAGACAAGGAAAGATAGATATAGAAGGCTTCAGGCTTGAACTTAGAGGTCAAATTTCACCAGTAGATGAAGGCAACATTTACAAATACCTTGGTCCCCTTCAGGCAAGCCATTGTAAAATGTTATTATTAAAAAAGTCATTTATAAAATGAAACACAGCAGATTTTGAAAGTATTCTAATCAAAACCTGAACATAACAACAGGTCCCATCACCCTAAGGGGGCTATAGAAAGATTAAAACTTTGTCACCAAAAATTATAAAAGAAAATCGATAGACATTCTGTGAGCACATACTGAATAAATAAAACAGAAATATTTTTGGAGCAAGCAGGCATCACTTCAACAAAAATAGCTTCTCATGTATAATTCTAACTACCAGGTCATATAGGGTAGGTATTTGGTGCACGCTAAATTTTTGTGGCCTGCAGTTATGTGTTACAGAGTTTATACCATTTCTTTGCGGATTCTGTATTCATCACAAAGTCCTATCTCCTCTAGAACAATTGTCTGTGATTTCAGCTAGTAATGACCGGGGCCTGAATCACTATCATAAACAGCTCCATTTTAGCAAGCAAATCTGTAAGAGAGCCATTTCTTTGCAATTACTTCTTTGTTGACATATTCTCTAAGTTTCTACAAATACACACTTTAAATATCCTTGAGAAGTCAACCATTGAATTGTACTGGAATTGAAGCATTATTACAGAATGAACAGTTGCCTACAACTGAATAGAATCAATATTGACCTATTGAGCCTCTAGGTGACACCATCGTGCATAGAGTGCTTAGTATGGAGTCAGGAAGACTCATCTTTGTGAGTTCAAATTTCACCTCAAACACTTACTAACTGTGTGAATCCTTGGCAAGTTACTTAACCCTTGTTGCCTCAGTTTCCTCATTTGTTAAATGAGCTAGAGAAGGAAATGACAAATCACTCTAGTATCTTTGCCAAGAATTTCCCAAATGGGATCATGAAGAGTTGGATACCACTGAAAGTGACTGAACATTAACTTCTTTATCTGAGTGCTTCATCTACTCCATCATGTTGCCCAGGAACTACGGTTCTGCCTATCTAGAGTCCTATTTCGAAGAAGCTAGACTTCTAGAAATTTAGAAGTATAGTTTTAAGGCAGATGAAAAAGATTTTAGTGTTATTACCAAGGGACTTAGATAGCAGAGTTTTATCCATTAATGCAGCATCATGAACTTCCCATAAGACTTCCTTTCCAGTCCTAGATTAAAAAAAAAAAGGATAATGGTTTATTGCCACATAAGAAAGCATAGAATCAAAATCTTCAAACTAATCAATATTCATGTGGTCTGAAATAATTGCTGCCTGTAAAACAAAGCCACACCATTTTCCGTCTGTAATAAAATTCAAATCAGAGCCTGGCAAGGTTCCAATGCTTGCTTTGGAGTTAGCAGTTTTTCAACTAATTCCTCACTCCACACAAACCTGATCCCCAGATTCATTTTGCTGATGATCAGAGAGTCATTTTATTAGTTCACTTTTCCATCAAGACCGATATTTATGAGATCTCATTCTTCTTTAAGGTGTTTTAAAGTTGCTAATGGTAACTGAGGAGTAGAATACAGATCTGTAAAAGTACATAAATATCCTATCCACCAGGACACTGGTTAGTAAGCCACTTCTTGAAGAGAAAAAACAGGTACTCTATTTATAAAAGAT
Organism: Petaurus breviceps papuanus; assembly: GCF_028583685.1. NCBI lineage: Eukaryota > Metazoa > Chordata > Mammalia > Diprotodontia > Petauridae > Petaurus > Petaurus breviceps. Next base: position 4,741,248 of record NW_027185777.1, on the reverse strand, counting down.
TCCATTTATAACCTGAGAGTCATACTTTTTGTGGGCAATGGAGGAGGGAAGGAAGTAGAATCCAATTTAGGATCCTCCTTCTACTTTTCCAGGTGTATGAATTCTTTAGCAGCATAAATAAAGATCCCTGAATTGGAACTTTAAAGCCAACTTATATTCCCTAAACAAAATATTCAAACTTGAAAAATCAAAGAAAAGACCTTGTGGTTATTTTTCCTTCCTGGTGCATCTTTTGACTCAATGGGCCATATTTTTGACTTGTTCATCCCATCTTCCAAACTTTGTCACCAGACAAAAATTTAGGGTCATGTGTGCCTCATTTGTGTCTTTGTGGGTTCATGGTAATGGTTGAGGAGGAAAGTAAATGCCTGCCTACCTCATTCAGAGAGCAGCAGCTTTGGATTGGAATAACTACAAAGTGTCATGTTCCAAAATGTAGCTTTCGAAATCAGCATGACCAAGACCTTGGCCAAGAGTATAATATGGTGATTCACAAACTTTCCATAATAAATTAATTGAATATGAAGCAGAATAGATTGTTGATGGTAATTTTATAGCTAGAAAGAAATGACTTGTTACTAGTTATTTATTAAAGTAACTTGTAATGAGTTAGGTAGCCTAGTGGTTAAGAGATCTGAACTTAGAGTCAGGAAAACTCAAGTTCAAATTTTATGTCACTTACTCTGTGACTGTGGGAGAATTACTTAATCTCTTTATGCTTCAGATTCCTTATCTGAAAAGTGGGGATGATAACAAAATCATCTACCTCACTGGGTTATTGTGAAGATCAAATGAAATAACATGCATAGTGTTTTGCAAACTATAATGCGTTATTAAATGCTAGCAATTATTCTTATGACATACACATTATATAGCATTATAACATTACTATTTTAATGAAAAGTCGACTACCTCTCTCTCTTCCAAAATGGTTCAGATATTTGCTTTTGCTCTTTACCATTCATTTTAGTTACAAAACTATTGGCTTTGCCTTATACATTATTTTAAATTAAATGGATTCTGATTTTGGGTAAGAATTTTTCCAAAGATGTTTCGGTGTCGATTTTCAATAGCAGTAGAATGGATTTCCTTCTGACAACAAAATGAAGAAATAACATTATTTACACCCAAAATATGTCCTCATTTGGTATTAACTCTACATCTCTTTGTAGTTATTAATTTTTGATTTGACAGACATTTGATATCTTGTGGCTAAACTGGGAGTTGTTCCTGGTCATTTTGTTTCTTACATCAAAACTTCTCCACTCTATAGAAAGCATACATCAAATAGTTTATCCTATATTAGAAAGTCGGGAAGAGGAAATTCAGACATAAAATATTCATATCCAATCTCTATAGCAGTTAAGATTAAGAGTAATATTAGCAGCTGCAAACCCATTTGTTACAAGAAGCAAAGGAACTTTTAATATAAATCTTATTATTTTAGGCAATTCTTTACCAATTCCCCCTGCCCCAAGACATTCCTGATTATCTATTTGTTATATTTATCCTTCTTTCCTAAGGTTGTAAAGGTGTGAAATATCTGCTCTGACTTAGACGAAACCCAAGAGTCTATAATTTAACTTTTCATGCTAAGAAAGGGATGAAAGAAGTAATGGTGGTAATGATGATGGCATTTACTATTTGAATGAATGGTTTGGGCTTTTGTTCATTTAAAACTACAAAGAAGATAAAGATTTAGTGTCCCAGTGCTGGCAGAGAGAAGTGTCTGAGGCTAAGTTTAAGAATGCCTTGTTCCCAATTGATAAATGATCAAAGAATATGAATGGACAGTTTTCAGATGAAGAAATCAAAGCAATCCTTAGTCATATAAAAATTAAATCACTATTGTTTAGAGAAATACAAATTAAAACAACTCTGAGGTTCCACCTCATATCTATCAGATTGGCTAATATGTCACAACAAGCTGGACAGTGCCCAAAGGGCTATAAAACTGTCCACACCCTTTGACCCAGTGATACTACTTCTAGATCTATATCCCAAGAGATTTTTAAAAAGGAAAAGGATCTATGTGTACAAAAATATAGCAGCTTTTTGTGATAGCAAAAAAAATGGAAATTATGGGTATGTCCATCAATGGTTAAACTAGTTGTGGTAAATGATTGTGCTATGACGATGATGAACAGGGTGGTTTCAGAAAAACCTGGAAAGACTTAACATGAATTGATGCAGAGTGAAGTGAGCAGAATGAGGAAATATTGTACACAGTAATAGCAATACTGTATGATGATCAACTGTGAATGACAATTCTTCTCAGCAATACAAGGACCTAAGGCAATTTCAAAGGGCATATGATGAAAAATGCTGTTCACCTCCAGAGGAAAAAACTGATGGAGTATGAATAAAGATCAAAGCATACTTAAAAAGAAATTATTTTTCTTGGTTTGTGTTTTCTTTTATAACATGACTAATATGGGAATATGTTTTGCATTACTGAAATATATAAACTATATCAAATTGCTTACCATCCCAGGGAGAGGGAGGACTAGGGTGGGATGGAGGGAAAGAAAGAATTAGAACTCAAAACAATTTTAATCAATGTTAATACATGTAACTGGGGGAAAAACAATAATTAAAAGGTAATTCTAAAAATATTGTTTAAAATTGTTTTACATATAACTGGAAAATATTAAAAACAATATTTGGAAGGGCAAAGCTAAGTTAATTGACAGAGTGCTTTTATTTTTTTATGCTTAAGACAAAAAAATAGGAATGGTAGAATGAAAAAAATATTTCAAAGTAAAAATATAATATCTTCATTTAATTTATGGTGATGTGTGCATTTGCAAAGAGGGGAGAATTCTTGACAAATTATAGTAAAGTTATTTTCTAAATTGAATTAACTCACCTAGTTCGTTAGTGTAAAGATAGTTTTGATGTACTTCTCAGATGATTTCTATTTAACTCAACAAACATTTGTTAAACAGCTACTTATGCCCGACAATGGGCCAAGCTAAGGTAAAAATGTAAACAATATTCATTTATGTTTTCTTGGATTACAGCTTCAAATACAAAGTGTATACAAAGAGGTTTTCAACAGCTGGGATGGGATGGAAGAGAAGAGCTATGACTTACAGCAGAATTGAGAGTTATCATTAAAAGCAGAATAAATATAACTTGGTACAGTTAGAGAATATAGTTTTTAATATATATGTGTATTATATATGTATAGATAATACATATATATGTATATACAAACACACACACATATAAAGCTAGTGCTCAATAAGCACAACTTGAGTTGGTCCTAAAATGGAAACAGAAATTCCAAAAGTCAGAGGTAAGTAGGAAGGACATTGGGATTGGTATGCGGGTAGGGATCTATACAAAGCCATGCAGGCAGGGGACAGAATGTCATATACAGAGAAAAGTCTATAGGCCAGTTTTGCTAAAAGTTTTGTGTGATGGGAAAAATGGGAATTAAGTCTAGAAAGATTGAGTGAAGCCAGGTTGTAAAGATCCTTAAATGTAAAACAGGGAGTTTATATTTATTTCAAGGCAATGTGGAAACACTAAAGTTTCCTAAGCAAGGGAGAGGTAGGATCAGACCAATCAATGCCTTAGTAATATCCATTTGGCTACTGTATGAAGGAGGCAAAACAACAGCAATAACAACAGGCCATCCTATGAAGTCATATGTGATATGCACCTTGAAGCACAACATCTCTCATAAAGTCCTCTTCTGTCCACTTAGAAAACAATAATTTTGTATAGGTCCTCACATGGGGGTCCTCACATCCCCATGAGGGATGGGAATTGTTACATTCCTTCCTTCCCTCCCTCCTTCCTTCCTTCCCTCCTTCTTTACTTTTCTTTCTTCTCCTTCTTCAGCAAGGCAATTAGGGTAAAGTGACTTGCTCAAGATCACACAGCTAGTAAGTGTCAAGTGGCTGAGGTTTGATTTGAACCCAGGTTCTCCTGACTCCAGGGCTTGTACTCTATTCACTGTGCCACCTAGCTGCCCCATGTCTCCTAACTGATCTCCCTGCCTCACATTTCTTCCCACTGCAATTCATTCTTTATTCAGTGACCAAAGGGATTTTCCAAAAGCACAGATCTAACCATGTCCCCCCATTGGTCTAACAGTTCCCTATGACTTCCAAGACAGTATGACGATGACAATAATGATGTTATTATTAATTATTAAATAATTATTAAGTATGTTATTATTACTATCCTTTGTCTCGAACTTTAAGTCTTGCAAAATGGTTTACGTGTTTTAACTAGTTTGACTGTAGGTACTATATCCATTTTACAGATAAAGAATGTGAATCAGACAGAATAATTGCCCAGGTTCACACAGTTGAGAAATGTCTAAGGTAGAATTTGAACTCAAGTGTTCTTGGCTCCAATTCTTGTACATCTTACCACTATGCCCTAGCACCAAGTCTTCTCTTCCTCAGGTTTCAGTGCATTCTAAATTGGGAAGGCAGTCACTTTTTTTCTGATGCAGAATAAAAAAATATTGGTTTCAAATTAGTCTGTTCATCTGCTATTGGTGCAGTTAAAGGATATGGTGTGTCTGTGTGTGTATACACATATATTTGTGTGTATATTATATATATACATATGTACACACATATAATTTATGTATTGTTTCTCCATATATGTATGTGTTTATAAACACATATGTGTGGGTATGGGTGTCTGTGTGGTGCATGTATGCACACAGGGAGGGGGGGGTTGATGAGAAGAAGCCAGCCAATAGCAAAATTTTAAAAGAGAGAAAAAGAAAGAAATTACATATTTCATTCAGTAATGTTGAAAAAAAAAGTTATGCATCTAATACAATCAATGCCTTAAAACTGGGAGATTATGTTTAAGGATAACACTTGCAAAAGTTTTAGTCAGTAAACCAAGAGGAGGGAGATGCAATGAGTATTTCGATGGAAATTCCTTAAGAATAGAATTAAAATTTTCAAATGTAAGCTATGGTATTGCTGTCCTGTGTAACACAGCAGTGACTACTTAGATGAATATAAAGAATAAAAAGGGGGATACTTGGATGTTGTTATAAATCTTTTCAATGGAATGAAAAAAGTTGGGCTGGGAAATAAGGAAGGCTGTAAAAATGTCAGAGAGGCAGTTATATGGGATGTTAACTGTCCAGATATTTACTAGTAAAAGGATACTTATTCTTTGAGAAAGGAGAGAATTATTTCATTACGTTATAAGTCATATGGTCTAGAAGGGCATAGATTATTCTCAGTCTAATAACTGGAAATGAGCCATGTATGATGAATAATCCTAAGACCAGAAAGTGCCTCAGATCTAGCGAGTGTCATTTGTCAGGTTTGAAAATGCCAATATAGGTCAGGAGACAGGCTAGGAACTAGAAAGAATTGGATGATACAAAAGAGAACATGGAGGAAATGTAAAAGTTTTAAAATTGGATGGACTTTTAAATCAAGACTTGAGAAATCTATGGCTTGGGAAAGAAGGAATGGAAAAGTGTTGAAAATAAGATTCAATGCCATTAAGTTTTTTTTAATGATTACATTTTTTAAAAAAAAATCAACAAAATTATATGAAGTAGAAGAGAGAGGTGAATACCTATATTATATTATATTCTTTTTTTAATCATTGATAATCTAGAAAGAACAATTGAAAGCATAATTTAAAGTGTTTTTAAAACTAGTAATATAATGACTAACAATTAAATAGCACCTACGTGTTGTTTTTGTTCACCCTCCATACTCAAAGAGGACCAATGACATCATGATGTTAAGGGCAGGGTACAGTGCGTTTGACTGTGGCTGATCAGTCCACAGGTCAGGCGCAAATAGTTCATTTGAGCATTTGGGATGGACATGTATCTAGATTTACTTATTTTGGGTTTCCTTTGTGCTACTGCAATTCTTCTTTGCTCACAGAGCACAATGCCTTCTTTGATATACCAGTACGCCATGGTGGATGGTCCTGATCTAGCATCAGCCATATCTCACAGTCAGTACTAACTTTCTTCATAGAGACGTTGAGAGTGTCCTTCCACCACTTCTGATTTTCATGTGAAAATTTGCCTTGTGTAAATTCTCTGTTCAGTAGTCTCTTAGGCAGATGCACATTTGACATTTGGTCTATGTGGCCTATTGCAGTTGTTACATAAGCATTACAATTGAGATAATTATAACTATTATCTTACTTGATCTTCACCAAAAAAAAAAAACCACCATGATATAGATGTTATTATTATTCCCATTTTATAGATGGAGAAACTGAGGCAGAGATAAAAAAAACACAAATTGCAGGAAAAAAGAAACATGTAAAACACAGAATATTTATAAGAGAGAAAAATGGTCATCTCCCAAAATAGAGAACTGATTCACCCTTCCCCTAGCAGTGACCTAGGAAGCACACTGTGGGTATGAGAATGCATTTAAAATGGTTTAGTAAAAACGTGATACTTTTATGCAGATTTAGCATTTATTCCAATTCAGGAAATGTTTGCTACATCATGGTTATGTAGGGTGTATAGTCTAGGTGCTGAGGAGAAGCAAAGATGAATGTGTTTAGCTGGACAAGTAAACCTGAGTGATTTTCCTAGTGTGACAGCATCTATTCCCCCTGCCATAGTATCCTTAGGGAAGACACTAGCTCTAAGAGCATTTGGAAAAGACTTCCTGTAAAATGCGGGATTTCACTTGGGACTTAAAGGAAGTTAGGAAGCAGAGTTGAAGAGGGAGATAGGGGACAAGCCGGAGAGGATGCTGGGAGCTGAGAGATAGAGTAACTAGTTTATTTGTGGAAAAATTCATTGTCCCTGGACTGAAGAGCTAAACTATGTTTTTTTTTTTAAGTAGAAACAAGTAGTTGATCTGAAAAAAATACCACTTGACTTGAAAGAAAAAAAAATACAGGGCTACAGGCTCTTCTCCAACAATGCGTCTTCTGTGCATATATTAAAATCATATGAGAGTTTATGACAGATGTAACCAGAGAGATAACTTTGTTCAGCAATCCACCGAGTATCAAAATCGAGTGAGGTATGAAAGAGGAAGACATATGTTCATCTAATGTATTTTCTACTGTCAGGTGAAGATCATGTAAAGAGTTCAGATGGGAGAAGGATTCCCTGTAGGAGAGGTCATTGTTCAGAAGCTACTGTTGACAGCTGGCATTGCCTCCAGAACCCTGGAAGGCCTCTTGAGTGAGATCCAGAGTCACCCGAAACATATTGCACTAACTTTCCACAATAGAAAAGCATTACCACCGCCACCCCCACCACCAAAGCAGATGTAAAATGCATACAGCCTAGATTACACATCTGTACTTAAGTAGGCTGTGGGCCAATTTATACTTTTGATAGACACTGAACTGGGCTCAAAATTCAAAAGAAAGAAGAGGTCAGGCCAGACTTCATTTCAAAAAGTACATAATACATTTGTGTTTGTTTTGTTTTAAAAAAAAATTTAATGATGTCTTTTGGCTATTTTTTAACATAGCTCTAAGTTCCCCCAGTACCTATTCTGCTCCCCACTCCCAGAGACCCAGCCCCTATAAAAAAGTGTATTTTGTAGACAAAGAAAGGAAAAGAGGGGGAAAAATCAGCATGTTATACAGAAAATTCTGAAAATGTGAGCAATGTACATATTTGTAAAACTTCTGCCTCTGCAAAAGGGTAAGGTGGGGCTGCATTCTCATATCTGTAGGCATTAGAACCTAGTCATTTTTTCACTGTGCTCAGAGTTCTTAGCCTGGGATCCATGAAAGAAAATATTAAAAGAAAATATTTTGATAACTATATTTTAATGTAATTGTTTTATTTTATCTTTCTAAGTATTTTATGTTCTTAAAAATCATAATTGTGAAAAGGGTTCTGTAGGCTTCCCAGACTGTCAAAGGAGGCTGTGGCATAAAAAATGGTTAAGAACCATTTGAAGGACACCAGGCTAGATAATTAATTGTAGTTAAGTGGAGAGAGGGAATTTTCCTAACTACTATGAAGAGGGGGTATCATGGACCTGGGACACTGATGACATTACAGTATTGTCTTTGCATTCCTAATTTTCAGTTTTAACTAAGTGGCTTATTCTTCAAATGTCTTCCCAAACTGGCATCCCACATTGCAGCTAAGCTGATTTTTATTTGTTTGATTGCAGAGAATATGAATGCTTAGGCCTGATTTGATGGCATTTGCTTGTAAGCCCTGTTACCTGGGGGGCTGGGACTGGTGGGTTGTGTGAGCTTTGGAGTCCTGAGCTGCTGTGAGCTAAGGTGTGTGCACGAATGTGGCACCAATATGAAGGGGATCAGGGCCCACCAAGCTGCCTAAAGATGAGTGAGCCTGTCTAGGTTGGAAAGAGAAGAATTTAAAACTGCCATTGCTTGTGAGTAATGACATTGGGCCCATGAGAGACCTTCCAGCCTAAGGGAGATAAAAAGAACTAGTCTCCAAAATAATAATAATAATAATAATATCAACAACAGAATTAGCAATAACAATAAAACTAATGACTATCAACACAGCTCTATGCACTTCTACAAGAATCCTATCAAATGAAAAAGGCATTAGAGGCAATGCTTTCCCTCTCAGCAACTGCCTCTCTAGAAAGGAAAAAAAAGAGTCATTTAGGAAAGGATAAGGCAGGAGTAGAGTTTCTCCTAATGGAGTCCAAGAAAAGGACAGAGAAGGTGTTCAAAGTGTTGAGGAGATGAGTTCCTGGACTGGGGCATCTTAACTTGCCCATGCTGGGGATGTAGGCAAACAGAGGAGTGTTGAAATAAGAATGTTAAAATGTTAAATTTTCATATATATATATATGTATGTATGTATGTATACATATATAGATATTCAGATAAATTGATACACATATTCACATATGCATGTATGCCGACCTAAAGTAAGTGTGTATATATGTAGTCACATGTATGGATATTTATATTCACATTATGTACATAAATTATACATACAATTATCATACATGGGAATATATGCACATATGTGCATACAGTATGTGTATATACACATATGCACACAAATATGTATGTGTGTATATATATACACATATATGTGTGTATGTGTATGGCTAAGACATTTCCTCTCTATGTGACCCTGGGTGAGTCACTTAACCACTGTTTGCTTCAGTTTCCTCATCTATAAAATAGACATAATATTAGCACCTACCTCACAGCATTGTTTTGAGGATCAAGTGAAATAATAATTGCAAAATGCTTAGCACAATGCCTGGCCCAGAGTAAGCGCTATATAAAAGTTAGCTAAAATTAAATTTAAGAATTAAAATACATCTAAGTAATATCCATATATCTATAGCTATGTATTTCAGATTTAACATGGTCAGTCCAGTGCTACCCTATTTGTCTGCGGGTTAGAAGATTCTAAATATAACGTCAGTCTAAGGTTAACAAAACCATGTTGAGTGCCTTAACGTATTCATGTCTCAGGGTCCTGTCTCCCATTTCTCTGGGAAATAGGGGTCTCACTAGATTGGTTTCCCAGGAATGCCATTGCTTACTGAGATCATTTTCTCCTGCTCAGAGGGAGTGTTGCTTTCATGGGTTCTATGATCTCTGTAGCTAGTTTCATTCACCATGGCCTGCCTGATTCCCCTAAAACCCAAAACTTATCAAGAAGAAGGTTCTATGCCATAACCAGTAGAGTAGGTCCCTTGGGTTCTAGACTTCCATCATCTAATCAGGGAGCAATGAAGGAGACAAACATGCTAAGCACTTTTTACATGTATTATTTGATCATCACAATAATCCTGGGCTATAGGGATTATTATTAGCCCTATTTAACAGTTAAGAAAACTGAGGCCAACAGAAATAACATGACTTTCCCAGGATCACATAACTAGTAAATGTCTGAGGTCATTCCTAACTATAGGCTAGAACTCTGTCCACTGCTCCATCACAGTAAAGCATCCCATTTACTAAGTGCTTCCTATGTGCTGGCACTTTCTGAAAGACACCTGCCCTCCACAAGCTTAGATTCTAGTTGTCAGCAAAGCGTTTTCCTTACCACAAACCTTCGAGGTAGAATAAATATTTTTACCTCTGTTTTTTTGCAGGTGAAGGAACTGAGGTTTTCACTAGTAGAATGATTTAATCATAGTAAATGCATAAGGCTGAATTGAAACCCAGCGCGTCTGACCACAAAGCCAGGGCTCTACTCACTAGGCTGAATGGTCTAACCCAATATCTGCATAAAGTGATGCTTCCAAGTCCACCCTGCTAATGACAACAGAAAGGGAAACAAAGCAGATGTTTTGTTCTTTTTTAAAAAAATCTGGTGTAAATATGAATCTGGTAAAGTGGTCACATTATTCTGATCTTCATTGCATATCTCCATTAGACTGGAACCAATTAAGATATTTTGCTAATAATTATATCTTCAAATAGTACCCATTCAAATAAGGTGATCACTTTATGGAATTCATCATTTGAACTAATTAGTTCCTCACTATGTTTGTTTCCAGCCTTCCTGGGTACATAAAATAACCAGAATTAGTTTCATAGGTGCCTGAAGAGTTGGGTCCTGATTGGCTGTTCTTGGGTTAATAGTAAGATTCTTGTAATATAAAAGACAGGTATTTAAGCAGCAGGGCAGGAAGAGAACAGTAGCTGCATGTATTTTTGATGAAAATATCCATCCCTTTCCTATAGTGAGGTTGCCAGATTAGAACCAGTTGGAGGATGAGTTATCATTATGGGCTTTCAGGAGAGTGAAGTCATGGCTATCTGGGAGATGGGTCAATTTATTTGGACAACAGGCTGTTGGACAGATGTCTCTAATTTGGGTGAGATGCTTTATCCTGCTTAGCTTCTTAAAGTACCTCCAGTTCCACCATCCCTACTCTGCTCTTTACCTTTGGCTTAGTTAGAATGTTCTCAACTATTCTGTAGCAAAGTGGAATACTTGTATTTAGTCATAGAACCTCAGTTCAAATCCTGACCTCACCACCAACTTTGTGACCATTTGTTTTCTCCAAACCTCAGTTTTCTTATCTCTAAAATGGGGGGATCAGGGGCGGCCAGGTGGCTCAGCGAGTAAGAGCACAGGCTCCAGTGTTGGGATCGACCTGGAGATCGAATCCCGGGCTCAGACACTCAACTCAGCACCACACCCAGAAATAACTGGCCGTGTAACCTTGAGCAAGTTACTTAACCCTGATTGCTTAAAAAGAAAGAAAGAAAGAAAGAAAGAAAGAAAG
>NW_027185777.1:4551839-4730046 GCF_028583685.1 Petaurus breviceps papuanus | reverse complement strand
AAAGAAAGAAAGAAAGAAAGAAAGAAAGAAAGAAAGAAAGAAAGAAAGAAAGAAAGAAAGAAAGAAAGAAAGAAAGAAAGAAAATGGGGGGATTAGATAACTGCAAAGGTGTTTTACAACTTTCAATCCAGGATTCTGTGATTCCTGTGCATTCCTGTGCATTAATATATATCAATGATTCATCCCTTCTCCTGTTCCTCCTACCTAAGGACAAGATAAAACTATAGGTGGAAATTAAATGAGAACCATTGTGAAGGATAGAGGACTGTTAGAGCATAGACCCAAGGGGATTATTATTAAAAATAAATTGAGATCATGAGTCTGTCTCTGCATATAGAGTAAAAGGGGAAATTGAGGAATTTATCTTGATATTTATGAGGAAGGACACCAGGGGATATAGTGCTCTCAGAGGGAGGCCTATTTGTCAAGGCGGCTGGTTTAATGAAAAGCCAAAGGAATATTAAAATAGTCTCACATTTTGATTTCTGTCTTAACACCCCTTGCTGGCTGGGGCTTGATTGGCAATGGCATGGCTGTCTTGTTCTCCTTAGAAAAAGGCTATGTTAAAGGGAGAAGGCTACAAATGATACATGGTGTTGTCCTGGGGGTGAGAAAATACAGTGAACTTTTAAAATGGTTTAGGTAGAGTAAAGGTTAATGGTTCCAGTGACGTCTTCATAATTACTGTCTTCCCGCCTCTACTTTAATGTTTTTTTAATTGTTAAAAGATCATAAAACAGAAAATTTAGTACAAGCTAGCGAAAGAGCTTTTATGATGTAACATAATTTTATATCGATACTATCACCATAAAAATGATACGCAGAAACATTTTAATGGATTTCCCTTTTTTTTTTGTTAACCCCACACCTATTTAATCATTATCTTTTACTATTGTTATATCTGGGAATTGGGTCAATCTTTGGGTGTTCCTGCTCAGCAAACTTAACCCTGATTTTACCTAAAGAGGTGTTGTGTGTTCTTAAAATTCTCAGTACCTTGGTCTTTATGATAATGTTTCTCTAAGGGAGGAGGGAAGCCTGGCTGCACGCTGCAGTTTAACAAAGAATGGCCACACTCCATTGGTATAAGACAACATGATGTACTTTAACAACCTCCTAGGATTGCTCTCTCATGGCCAAATTGCTCTCTGGTGACCAGATGCTCATTCCCCTTGAGTTATGCTGAATAGGGACCAATATTCATGAAACTACTCTAGCAGGGACTCCACAGGTATGTGTGGTGGAGGGGGCAAAAAGGAAGATGCAAATGGGGTGTTTTGAAGCACAAAGTAATCATGGGGGAATCAAGGGGAGCTATGTGGTGATAATTAAGATCCCATAAAATAACCCACTACCTACCGTCACCATATTAGTGGACAAAAAGTGCAATTATCGTCTAAACCTCCTCCAGCTCTAAATTTAGGATTCTGTGGACTCTGCAACATACATTAGTGTGGGTGAGTGGCAGGGGAGGCAAGGAGTATGCAAAATAACACATCCTCCCTGGTGGTTTGTAGTGAATTCTAGTAGACATTTTTGTCTACTTAAATTGAAAGCAGGAGTAAGCATTGTAAACACATACGTACATATATTGCATATATAAACATTACAAACACATGCATACATGTATGTGTATATATGTATGCAGTATACATATTATCTTTGTGTTGACATACAAGTGCATATATACATGCATATAAATGTATATGCGTATATACGCACACATGTACGTGTTGTGTTTTTTTATACACATATACCCATGTGTACTGCATGAAGAACTGGTCTTAAAGCCAAGATGGCCTGGGTTCAGCTCCTTCCTCTGACACATACTAACTTTGTAACCATAGGTAAGTAAGTTAGTCTCTCAAAGCTCTAGGTAACTTCCTAAAATTCTAAGTTAAAGAGAAGTTGATGGCCTCCTTGAGTAGAGGGATTTGCCTCACCTGGGAGTGATGTGTACCAGAATCTGATTGACTCTATCCTATCCATGAGACAAAGCACTAGTTCAAATTCTGTCCATTCCTTCCATTTACTCTGTGACAATGAGCAAGAAACAAGCGTCCTGAGTTTTGGGGTTTTTTTTTTTAATCTCTAAAATGCAAATAGTGATACTTGTATTACCTGTCTCACAGGTTTAATTTGGGCTGACTGTAGTGCTTGCCATAGCCAGTCTATGTCAGATTCAGGAATCAAACCCAGGTCTTAACTCCAAGGTCAGCTCTTTATCCATATGGTCACACTGCCTCCTAAGAACACTGACAATGGAGTCAGAGGACTTGAGTTCAAAACCTACCTCGGTGTAACTTTGGAGGATTCATTTAACCTCCCTGAGCCTCAGTTTCCTCACCTGTAAAATTGGAAGCATCGGAAAAGATCTCTAATTCTAGAGCTATGATATTATATTCATGCAAATATCATTGGGGATGAAATAAGGAAACCAGAGAGGTAACTGTCCTGCTCCTGTTGGTAGGGGATCTCACTGTTTCTTGGGGTAAGCAATCCCATTGTTCTATAAATCTAACTGGCAGGAACTTGGGATTCTGCGAGTTTCCATCCACTGCTCCTCCTTGTGCCCCAGGAACAAACCTAATCCCCCTTCCATATGACAGATCAACAGACAGTTGGAGGCAGTTAACATGTCCATCCTTGCCAAGTCTTCCCTTTTCAGAGAAGTCCTTTTGCTCTCTGCCTTCCTTCTCTTTTCACTCTAATCTATACTGCATTATCACTGTCGGGTTAAACTCCCTAAAATGTTCCCTTCATTCACTAACAATAGTGACAGTAACAATAACAGCAGCAACTCATGTTTATTAAGCTGTAAAAAGCTCTTTCCTTGCGGTAATCCTGTGTTAAATATATTGAGAAACTTATTTCCAGTTTTATAAATGAGGAAACTGAGGTTCTCTTCATTCTTTTAATAAGAATTTATTGATCTCCTTTCTTTATTGAATAATTTAGACTCCTCTGATTAACTTTCAAGACCTTTCATAATAGAGTTTCCCCTTCAATATTTAAATTTAGATTTTAAATTTGTTTTCCATCATCCTAAACCTGAACCTTCTTTCCTCAGGGAAGCCTTCTTATTCTTTGCTTACGCTGTTTCCTCTGCCTGGATTGCCTGTTTCTCCAGTCCATTTATTTCCCATCCTTAATGAACTAGCTCAAATTCCAGCTTCTCTGCAGTTTTCTAGGAAAGCTGTAGTCTATACAGATTTCTTTTTTGTCTGACTACACATGTACTTTCTTTTTTGGGGGGAGACAATTGGGGTTAAGTGATTTACCCAAGGTCACACAGCTAGTAAGTGTCTGCGGATGGATTTGACTTCAGGTCCTGTTGACTCTAGGGCCAGTCCTCTATCCACTGTGCCAAATGTACTTTTTAAAATTAAATTTTATTGCTTTGCTTTGTTTCCACATCTTCTACATTTCCTGATACCCTCACTCGATCCGAAGTAGATTTTGGTTTTCCCAAATGCTAGTGCTATTCTAGTTTGGTACACTCTACTAATTTGGTATACCCTCTACATTTGAGAAGTGGGTCCTTAGGAACTGTTTGCTGAACTGAATGAAACTGTATATCCCATAGGTTCTTGCAAAAGCTTTCTTTATGTCTCAAACTGTCTTCCTACGGAAAAGAGTGATGGTAGTGTGCCATTTTCTTCAATTTGGTAACAAAAATTAGTTGCGCTTAATGAACTTTAAAATATCTGAGGTTAAATTAAAGTGACAATAGCCATTCACTGGCTACACAGCCTGCTCTGGAAAATCTCTGAATGATTATCCTTTTTATCAGTTTTCTTCATCAAATTTTCTTTCCTAGCCTGTCTTTTGCAGCTCATCTGGTGTTTGTGTCCTCAAGGAATTAAAAGCTATTTATCTAGAAAATTGATTAGAGAAAATAGATTATGTGGAGGTAAGGAGAAGAAGAGAGTATTTCTCTAAGCTATGCAGGAAAGATTGTATTGTTCTGGGCTTCAAAAGTTGTAAACATCCTCCTCATTTATTTTTTATTGACAGAAGAGTATTGAAGATGGAAGATATGAATCCTATCATCGTTTGGTTGGGTATAGATGAGACAAAAGAACATTGTCACCTCAGGATAATAGCCTCATTGACTCTGAAGGCTTTGTTACAGCAGAAAGAGGTCTGGACCTTCAGGATCTGCAAAGAGACCCAGCATTGACACTATTACTGTGATTCTCAGTTAATCACTTAAGGTTTCTGAATATCAGGTTCCTCATCCATTAAATGGGCATAATAATGTTTGCCATAAATACCTCCCAAGGTGATTGTGAGGACAGCAATTTGGGAGTTATATTTTCTACCAGCATCTGTTCTTCAGTTCTTTTTAATTCCTCTAAGTCTGATCAGCTGATTTGCTTTTGGAATGGGAAATCTACCTCAAGAGAGAAGTCCCATACTGACAGATATCTTTTATAATATAATAGTTAACTTTTCCTGCATTTGAGTTTTATTCAATTCTATTCAACTGAGCAACCAAATATCATGTGTTTATTTGTATAGCTCATTAATAAGTAGATAGGTGGTTTAGTGGATAGGACATCAGGTCTGGAGTCAGGAAGACCTGAGTTCAAATTTGGCCTCAGATATTTATTAGCTGTGTGACCCTGGGTGAGTCACTTAATAGTTTGCCTCAGTTTCCTTGTCTGTAAAATGGAGATAATAATAGCACCCACCCCTCATGGTTGTAATGAAGACCAAATGGAATAATAGCTATAAAGCACATAGCATAGTGCCTGAAAGAATAGTCAACATTATATGTGATGTTGTTGTTATTATTATTATTAGTGATGGTAGTAATGTAGTAGTAGTAGTAGTAGTAGTAGTAGTAGTAGTAGTAGTAGTAGTAGTTAGTAGCAGCAGCAGCAACAGTAGTAGTAGGGCATGCAGGTCACTTCCTGGGGAGATGAGGACAAAAATAAAGCAATTTGCTTCTCAAAAAGCTTAAATCTTACTAAAAAAGGAATGATGGCCACTGCTTACAGATATGTGGTCAATATTTCTTCATAAACTATGATTTCACTGATATCAGTACACTTTTTGCTCTCACAGATTCTAATCACAATGTCTTCATGTCTAAGTCATAAACAAAGCAAAAACATTTTGAATCATCGGGATTAACAATATGGAGTTCAAAGGGACTTTTAAGTCAACCACTCTGCCCCCTTCTTTTTATAGATGAGAAAACTGGAGCAGAGAGATGTTAAATGTTACATATGGTCACATAGCTAGCAGGTAGCAGTGATAGTATTTGAACTCAGATCCCCCTGACTTTGTTGGAGAATTTTTAAGATTGGGTTTCTAGAGAGCCCAGGAAGAATCTCATTTAGAAGTGGATAGGAGGTGAAAAAAGGCAATGCCAAATTGAAAGGATGCTTGTTAGTGTACCAAGGAAGCTTGCACTCTGGGTAAATATTTTGTCCTTTATAACTTTTTCAGGCCCTGCTTCAAGCATATACAGAAGCACTTATAATTTGAATGGACTAATGGGATGCAACCCATCCCTATAAAGTAGTTGGTCTGGATAGTTCCTAGTTGTGTGTTGGGTACAATATTTGTAGAGTTGTGTTCCACTAACAAGTACTGTGTGTGTACCCCACCCTCCTGACTCTGTTTTCAGCCTAAACAAGATGGTAGTAGTTTTGTGTATTCAATATGTAGCAGAATGGGGGCCATGATTCACATAGGCTATTCCTGATAACAAGGTTGAGTTTTCTCCACAACTCCAGTGCTAGAATTCTTTCTACTGCCTTTCCATGTATCAGCAATAACATGGATGCATAATGCAATTCCTCAAAATCAAGGTCTATATCACATGTGTATTGTGTCACATACCACACATCACCAAACCCTACTCATAAGGCAGCCATAGCATCATCTGTGAAATTTCCTAATAATACTTTGCTCTACCACTTCTAAAAGTTTTTGCAGATAGGCCAAGGTTATATGACTTAGAAATATGCTAGAGGGGTAGGTAGTTAGTCTGCAGAGACTTTAAAGGGGAAGAACCAGACATTTTAAGAAGCCTTAGAAGTCTACAAACTCAGGTGTTTAGGGGGTCGCAGTGAATAGAGCACTAGCCCTGGAGTCAGGAGGACCTGAGTTAAAATCTGACCTCAGACACTTAACACTTACTAGCCATGTGACCTTGGGCAAGTCACTTAACCCTAATTGCCCTGCCCTCCCCCCTCCAAAAAGCGAAAAAATAAAAAAGCCTACAAACAGGCCTCTGGAAGTCTATTGTAAAAATTTAGTTATAACAGAAAAAAATAAAAATAAATCTTTATTGAGATCTAGGCTTTTTTATGAAGAACTATGTGATTCTCCCCTAAAATAAAGAAAAGTGAAGTCTTTGTCCTAAAGCTCATTGATTGGGACACTCTTGATGCTGTTGGTGATTGACCTAGATAAAGGATGGACTATACCAAAGATGGTAAGGTGGACATTTTCCTAATGGTGCACAAGAAGCAAAACCATAGCATAGCCAAGAAGACAAGAGCCAAAGAATTTAAATTTCCCAGAGTTCATCCATAATGTTATAGACCCATAAGCATCACTATGCTTAGGGAAGGGAAAAAATCCCCACTTCTTTCAGAACTCTCCTCTTTCTGTGTCCATCTATAAGAGGCTTAACCTGTGGAGATGTTGTGTTTAGGGCTTGGCAGTACCTGTAATGGGAATGTAAATTTTGAAGATCTTCCCTGCCCCTAGGCTAAAGTGCACCTGGAGCCTGGGGTGGGAGGCTTGTTTTTCAATAGATACTTCTTGATTGGCCAGTGAGTCAATAAGGTTGTTACATTCTCTGAGCCAGGAGAAGGCTATATAAGCCCTGATGTGTAGCTTTGTTTTGGGGGGCTCACTTTGAGAAATGTTCTGTGATTTGATCAGATGAAACTCTGGGAAGCCATTGTCCAGAGCCCCCTGGCTTTGAAACCCAGATGTTGTTTGGTATGAATGCAATGGTTGGACAGTTTGGAAATCTGTCTACTTGATCTGTTTCTGTCTTGGTAATTCTGTCTGTATATTCTGAAGTTTGGGGTGCTGACCTCTTTCCCCTGAACTAGGTAAATGATACATATTTGACTGATTAAAGTAAGCTTGTTAGCCCATTTTGAGTTGCTTTCCTTTATCAAAGCAGATCCAAGAACCTGTGTTGGCAGACACCCTGGGGACGCTGGGGTGCTTGCTGCTACGGTACCCAAGTCCTGTGTTCCTTTCAGGCTAGAGTTGTCTCCTTAAGCTCTAAGGATACGAGTTCTTCCTGTTCTTGCATCATCGCTTGTTTTCTTAGAAGACTTTTAAACATTTTTACACTGTGCAACATAAAACAAAGCAATTCTTTTTTTTTCCTTCTGTCTCTTAGTGACTCTCCATCATATTCTCTCCAATGACGCTTCCAAACCTGCTATTTTCTCTCCCAATTTCTAACTTCACATTCAGGCCTTGGAACTCTCAAGAGATGACTTTACCTCCTCTGACTGGAGGAATTGTGCAGTATAAGTGAAAAGTATACTGGATGCGCAATCAGAAGAAAACTGGATTCAAATCCTAACACTGATATTTACTCCCTATAACTGAGCCCCTATTTCTTCATTTATAGAATGTTTTGCAAAACCTACCTCATAGGATTGCAATATATATGGCAATCTGTAAAACTTAAAGTACCATATAGATGCTGACTATTACTGCTTTGGCATTGGAGAGGCAATATGGCCTAGTAGATAAAGTTGGAAAGATCTGGGTACAAATTTTACCTCTTGTCTTTTCTCCTTTGATACCTTAACCTAAAAGATTATATGTGGTGGGCAACTTGGCAACTTGTATTAGTAGAGTTCCCTCATCTGAGATGCCCTCTACCAGTCCTTATTTCTCTAGTCAGAATATTGATGCCGTTCCCTGTGAACTCACCCCACTTCTTTCCTACCTTTCTCAATGGACATATCTGACCTGCCCTTATTTCTTCTGACCCCAAAGGTTGGCCTCCTTTTGATTAGGGGACCCTCCCTACCTTGACATCATCCTTTGCTCCTTCCTCCATTATCTTATTCCATACTACTGTAGTAGAGTAAGAAGAGGATTAGAATTAGAATTGGAGGATCTGGGTTCTCATTTAACCTCTGCTCCTGCCCACCTACATAACTCTGACCAGATCTCTCCAATTCTTTGAGCTTTAGTGTCTTCATGTAAAAAGCTGTCAATTTGGTATCCTTAGTGACTTCCACAGTGCCTATGGTATATGAGGTTATTTACTGTGTTTCCCCGATAATAAGACACTGTCTTATTATTTTTTTTGGACAGAAAAACACCAGAGGGCTTATTTTCAGGGGAGGGCTTATTTTAATGAACATTGACAGCAATTTTAATAAACAGGTAAATGTGAACAAAAAAATGTACCTTTATTCAATAAGCAAATCACTGGGGAAGAACAGGATGACGCACTCACTGCTGCAGCTCGGAGCGCGGCGTGCGTTTCACAGGGCAGGGGGAGGACGGTGCATACAGAGGGTACCGTAATGTAGCGTGTAGTGCAGGGGATCACCTTCACTACAGTAGCAATCTCAATAGGGCTTATTTTCAGGGGAGGGCTTATTTTAGAGGAATCTTAGTAAGGGAAGGGCTTATTTTCGGGATAGGTCTTATTATCGGGGAAACACGGTAGAACAGGGACTTTGTAATTGATTGAATGAATGGAAGGTCCTGGGGTGGGGTAGTACTTAATTATATGTGGGGTAGTACCATGGGTGAAATAAGCTTGATTTCCTTATTTTCTCCAGCAACACTCAGCAGTCTGAAAGCAGAAATATGGATGATGAGTCATGGTGGTAGTGGGTGTAGAGTAGACACCTAAGGGTAACCAGAGTAGGCAACAGCAGAAGGTCTAGGGAGTAAGTGAATCCAGGGTGTTAGTGAGTAAATCATTAACAGGGTGGTCCATGGGTTGCAGCTAGGCATGGATTCAAAGGATTACAAAGTAGAGAAGACTAAGAAGAGGGAGGGGATAGGATGCTGGAGAGCGTAATTAGGGTAAATGGCAGGGGGTGAGAGACTGGAAGAGATAGATGAAGGAGGAACATTGGAAGGATTGTTTCATGCCATAAAGAGACTACTCTACTTCAAAAGAAATTACTGGGGCGGCCAGGTAGCACAGTGAGTAAGAGCACCAGCTCCAGTGTCGGGATGACCTGGGGATCAAATCCAGGCTCAGATGCTTGGCACCACACCCAGAAATAACTGGCCGTGTAACCTTGAGCAAGTTACTTAACCCAGATTGCTATAAAAAAAAAAAGAAATTACCAAATAGGGGCAATCAGATGGAACTTCTCTTTGGTCATATGATCTTTCTATCATAGTGATCTCTGCCTTGATAATCCAAGAAATCAATACTGCCATTACTACTGGGAAGGATGCGTCAGTCTACTCCCCTGTGGCTTCACTAACCATCCCTTCCTGACTTTCCAAGTGAAAGCACACTTGGGTGGCCCTTTATGTATTTATGTATATTATGTATATAATATATATATATATATTTGTATTTATAAATTATATACATAATATATATTATGTATTTATGTATTCCTATATGTATTCCTTTATGTATTGTTTCCCCCACTAGAATGTATGTTCCTAAAGGACAGGGACTGTCTGCTTTTTATATTTCTGTTCACAGAGTTTAGCACAGTATTTGGCACATAGTAAATGCTTAATAGTCTTCTTCCTTTATCCCTTCCTTCATTCTCTCTGTTTTGTTTTCCTCTCTCCTTCCCTCCCTCCCTCCCTCCTTCCTTCCTTTCTTCCTTCCTCCCTTCCTCCCTTTGTCCCTCCCTCCCTTTTTTCTTCCCTCCTAAATTTCCTAATACTAGAGATAGTGTTGCTGTGTAACCTTGGGCAAGTCTGATCTCTCTGAGACTCAGGTTCTCCATTTGTAACATTAGGGGTAGGAATTGAGAATTTCTAGTCTAGAAATGGAGGAGGTTCTCTTTTCCAACCCCTTCATTTTACAAATAAGGAAACTGAGTCTTGTGAAGGTTAAATAATTTGACTAAGGTCACATAGATAATGTCAGAGGAGGGATTTGAAAACATAGTTAGTGCTCTTTCTAAAATTTGGATCTACATGAGCCTCTCCAAACTGTTTTCTTGTGCTGGATGATATCAGATGAATATATAGTAGAAAAAGGAACTGACTCTATCCCCAAATTTAAAAGAGAGGAGCTGGGGGACTATAACTACTGTAAAGGAATATTTCATGAGTTAGCAGGAAGCTTTACTATGGCATTCCAGTGAAACTCACGTGGCACAATTAGTTAGGATTAGGCATATATCTAGATATCTTGCTTTAGATCTAGAAAATATCTATATCTGAGATATATACCGGATATATCTATATCTCTCTATATATAAATATATCCGATATAGGTTTAAGTCTGATATATATATATATATATATATATATATGTATGTGTGTGTATCAGGATATATTTCTCAAAGACGTATATCTCAGATAGATATATGTATATGTCTGTATATATATATATACATATCTCAGGTATATGTATATATGTGATATTTATATGTGTTTTATACCAGATGTGTGTATATATATGCACACATATATGTATGTGTGTATGTATATATACATGCATATTCCCAGTTAGAGTCAGAGTTCATATTCTGCAACTATCTCCAACTGGAGAGCTGATTGTTGAATTTTCAGTGTGAACATTTATACCTCACATATTATCGCATACTACAAATTGGGGCTTGATTTATTACTTTGTTGGTTGTCTTGACTTACAGGGATGGAGAAAATTAACAGATTAAATTTAAAAGTATGTATCAGGTATTTTTTGGAGAGCATATAATTAAATATTTACCCATATACTCCTATGTAAATGAAATCAATAAGAACCCTATTTAGAAGTCTTCTTTTCATACCCCTTCAGCCAAAGAAAGACACCAGGGTATGATTTCACCAAGTATCATCAAATGTTTACAGTCCTATTAAGGTCAGAATGAGTGAGAGTCTCCATGATGCCCATAGTAAGTTAGATACACACTGAGCAAGGCATATTAACTCTTTCAAGCCCCCAAGGTCCCCTTCAGTACATTATTGCTTCAGCAACTTGGGCACTGAAGAGAATAAAGTTTAATCAGCACATTATGTGGAAAGAGAAGAGAACACACTACATTTGGATTCCCTTTGGTCTTTTGTGATCTCAATGGAAATGCTCAATTAAGAGTCTTAGAATGTGTTGATCTTACCGCTAACTTGCTGTATGCTCTGAGGACATGTGTATCAGTCACTGGAAATAATATATTAGGGAGAAAATGCAATTGTTTGTGATTTGGGGGAGCTGACTACATTAGACTTGTTCTGTACACATTTTGATATGCCATTATTTCTGAAACACTAGGGAAATATATGTAATGAAAACTGGGTTCGAAGTCCACTCTCTTCCCCTTGGAATATTAGTGAAAGCTTGGTTAAATTAATGAGTAAATTATGTATACCAGTATACATATCAAAGGAATATTATTATTTAGCTAAGTTGTATTTTCTTTTCTTTTTGTCAATACTTAACTCATCACAGCATTTTCCTCACCATCTATCACTAGAGAATTTTTCTGGCTTTGAGATGTCTCTTATTTTGTTTCATCCTCAAATTGTATGACTGGAAAAGGGGTATAATAATTGAGGCTTGGGAGGAGGGATCCTAAATAGCCAGTTCAATCTTTGTCCCAATCCTTTTCCTTTACCTACTTTTCTGATTCTTTGGAACACATTTAAAAGTGGACATTTATTGTCATGAGACTATCACATGTGCATCATGCCTTTACTCACCCTATTACCTCTCAGATGTGATCTTCCTGTAAAAGAACTAGGAGAAGCTCATCAATTTATGACTCAGGTTGTGTAAGAGTAAATCTGATTTTGTAGATTTTCCTCACTTCTCTGTTCATGTGCTCTAGAGTTGGGATCACCAGGACCCAGAGGAGATACATTTTCTCTCCTTGCAGTTAGTGGTGCACCACTGGGGGTACATCTCTGCACTGGTCAATGTGTACCCTGATGTCCTCCCTGCTCATCTCCATCCCTGCCTCATGTGCAGCCTGGGTCACGCTATGCTCTTTGTCATTGTCAGAGCCCTTTCAGATTGAATTCAAGCCCTAATCATGTTACCATTCACATTCTGAGCACCAACTCTTTTAGTCTGATCCCAGAACATAACTGTCTTTCCATACTTCTATATTCCCCATACTTGAGCCAGTATGACTGTTCCATGAAACAAACACCAGGTCTTATGCTACACTTCGATGTTCTTGAATACACCTGGGGATTAGCTCTAACCTTTTTCTGCGACCTCCCTGATTTAGCTGATGCCCCTTTTTCTCTTGACCCCCTCAAATCCCTATCTCTTGTCAGTAATACAACTTAAGTGGGCCCGCTCTTGACTTGGGTCCTTTGTTTCATAAGGTCCAAAAGACTTGTTCATCAGGCAACCTGGATAGAATGCTGGACTTGGAGTCAGGAAGACTAGAGTTCAAATATTCCCTCAGACATAATACTAGATGTGACCAAGGCAAATTTCTTAAACTCTCTCAGCCTCAGTTTCTACATTTGTAAGAAGGTAATAATAATAGAATCTACCTCAGAAAGTTGTATAAAGGAACAAAGTACTTTGTAAAGCTTTAAGCACAAATGTTAGCTGGTGTTTCTCTTTCAGGGCTGTGTGTCCCCATGAAGATATTGAAAGATGAGGTGACCTTGACCATTTCAGTGATAAAACTGGGAGTCCAGTAGCTTTTGGCAATTATAACATAGAGGTACTGGCCATGGGCCGAATTCAATATTCTTCCCAAGGTATTTTTATAACTTGCATGGTGTAAACACAGTAGATGAAAGAATTTCTTCAGCCTTGTGAACTTAAAAAAGGATGAATGGCTGACAATGGGAAATTTTCTTCCTTCAGTTCAATTCGATTAATGTTATTTATTTAGCATGTCCTTTGTGTCAAGTACTGTGCTGGCACTGGATCTGTTAGATCAGTTAACATTTATTAAGCCCTTACTATATGCCATATACAGTAAGAAGTTTCTACTCTCAGGAAACTCATATATAGAGTTCACTTTCTCTTTCTCATACAAACTGGCTCATTGAGAAGAGAGGATTCAGATTTACATTCAAATTTTGCTACTGGCTACCTATTTGACCAATAAATAAATTACATGACCTTCCTGGGGCTAGAGTAGCGTATTCTAGGATAATTATGCTTGGGGGAAAGTTCACAAGTTTTGGCTGTTGCCTAAAAAAATTTCTGCCCAGACCTGAGAAACATCACAATTTCTGAGAATCAATGGGTATGCCATCACGTCGAGACAGAATTGTGTTGATATATAGAAATTACCCAGATCCAGGAGCCTGACCTGCTCACACATGGCTCAGTTCAGTCTTCCTTAGGCATGCAAGACTTTGGCCCCCATTCTGAGGGGTTATCACATTGTTGCACAAATATCAGAATGTCTTTATTCTATTGCACCTCAGAACTCCCAAGCTCAGGCTATCCACCATACTCAGCCCTGCCAAAAGCAGGACCCTAACTTCAACCTATAGATGAGGAAACTGAAGCCTGGTAAGTTTAAAGGTCTTATTCAAGGTGACATAGATAATAAACATCAAAGGTCATTTTTTTTCCTCAGTGAATTGTGTAGATAACTCGTTATTCAAATTTAGTCATGTCAGAAAGCCAGGAGGGACAATTAAAACCCTGGGTGATAGGATCCAGTAAAATCTTGAAAGAACACTGAGCTTCATTTAACAAGAATAAATTTAATAGAGACAAATGTAAAGTCTTATACTTGGGTTGAAAGAATTAACTTCACAAGTATGATTGTGATGGGGGAAATTCAGGCAACCATTTTAGCTGAAAGAGATATGTAGCTTTGGTAAGCTGTGTGTTTACTACAAATAGTATGGTTTGGCAACCAAAAAAAAAATCTCATGTGATTTTGTTAAACATTAAAAGAGGGAAAGTTTCTAGCAATCAAGAGACAGTAGTAATCCCATAGACTCCCTTGGTCAAACCAAATCTAGACTAATAGGTTTTGTTCTGATCATCACACTTTAGAAAATACAATGGTGACCTGGAGAGTGCCCAGAGAAAAACAGCCAAAATATCGAGGGATTCTGAGTTCATTCTGTATCAACATCATTGACTTAAATAGAGATATTTAGCCTAGAGGAGACAAAGGAGGGGAGGGTGTTCAAGTGGGGACATGTATGATATTAAACATATAATCACTGGGGAACTTCAAAGAACAGGAATAAAGATTTCTTTAAGTAGTTTTAATGACTGGAAAGAAAATGAGCTGGTCATATGACAAGAATTAGAGATGGTACCAAAACAGTCAGAAGTACTCAAATTGGTACCTTTGGATTCTACCACATTGGACAGACCACCTGTGGTAAACTTTGGAGAGATCAAGGAAAAGAGTTACCTAGAATAGGTCAGGCATGGTGGGGGTTGCCATATTCATCCTTGGAGGGAACTCCTCAATGGATGAGATTACAGATCCATTGAAAAGATAATGAAGGACCAGCATTCATACTATCAAATTTATTGTGGTTATTTGCAAGTGAACAATTTAAATTAATATTTGTTTCATTATCCAAAATTTCAGTAATTCTGTGATAAAAATATGGAATCCTTTCCTTAGAGTTTGAAGTTCCTTATATCTGTCTCCAGCCTATTTTTATGGCACTATTATACATTATTCCTCTTTGCTTACTTTATGTACTAATGAAACTTCCTCTGGTTCATTCATTATTTTCCACCATCTGTCTAAAGAGACAGGAGATGCCTTTTCATAGGCCATCCTTCATGTTTGGAATGTACTTGCTTATCTTAAGCCCCTAGTATTAATTTATCAACAATACATATAAACATCTCATTAAATCCATCTATTCCCTGCCATGTAGAATATACATATCTTGAGGTTTATATTTTTGGGGGTCTTTGTCCTCAGTGTCCAGCACAGAGTTTGGCCTGTAGTAGACAATTAATAAATGACTATTGATTAATGTTTCTGTTGGCTATTAATTTTAAAAATATTCAAACTAAAATACTTCTTAGTACAAGGTAATATGTTATTGATTTCCAATTGTACTAAATAGCACGCAGCAAGCTTGGAACATAACAATTTCTGTAAATAGTCATTTATACCATCATTTTATTAGAATGATAAAAAAGACAAATATTGACGTTGGGGGGAAAAGTAATGTGGCTTTCTCATTTCAAGGGAATGGATTGATTTAGTACACCATTTCATTTTCCCTGGTTTTCTTCTTCTGCTAATCTTCATAAATTAAATTGCTTGTTCAACATTCATCCTGTGCGTTTAGAACATGACTGTCAAAATCAAAACCTGTTTGAAGAATTAGTGCTTTCTCAATTGTGGCCAGTAGTTATCAATGGACACAGTTTGCACCTTAGGGACATTCAACTTTGGTGACATATTTTTCACCCTCTTCAACATTTCTGTCATGTTTGTAAGGATGAAAGAATGAGGATTTTTTGTTTGTTTGTTTGTTTCCAGACATCAAGCAAGGGAAAAGTAACTTGGTGTTTCCTTTGGACTGTGTGCTTAAAATTTTTAAACTCTAGTGGTCTTTTCCACTACATAAAACTTTTGCATCATTAGGCCTTTATTGATGGTGAAAGATAGTTCTTGGTAGTGATTGATAAAGGTGGGATTGAATCTACTGATAATTGCCTCCTTTCTCTGGTATGTCCCATTTGTAAAAATGATGTGAATGCAGGGGAGGCCAGTTGATTGTTTTTTGTAGCTTGTAAACATTTGTAGAAGTATAGACCATGCTATATACAAAGCTCCAAGATGAGGCAACTTCCCAGTGCCTTTATGGCACTTAGTAGAGGCCTTTTTCTCCACTGAGAGAAACAATGCAAGAGGCCCACAGCTGCTAATTGACAAGGTAAGTAATAATCCTCTGATTACAGTAGCTAAAGGCTGTTCTCTAATGGATTTTACTTGTCACTTTTAATTCTTTTTAATCTTTGTCTGCATTTCATTAGACCAGCTTTATCATCCTGATGGCCCTCCTGTCGTTATTCTGATTGAGTTAATGGGTTGTCTTCATACCATGGAAATCCTGCATAAAATATAATCGAGGGATATTTATAGTCTTTGGGGACATTTTAAAGATGATTACTTTTCCAATCAGCTTTTCCTGTTTTTCATGTTACATATTTGTGTCTATGTGAAGGGATTGTGTTTGCATTTTTTCCTTTTATATATGCCCTGAGCAAGCTTCTGTTCTAATCTTCCTTGACTTAATCTACCTACTAAATATAAGACAGTTGGAGAGGCAACTAGCAGAGAACCTGTTACCATTTCCTCTTCTACATGTCTGCTGTGATTTGACTTCTTGTTTAAAAGCAATAGGCTCCCTCTGTGCCACTCAGCTAACAGATGATTCAGGTATTGAAAAAGTATTTGTAAAATTTGTCAAGGTCTGTTGTATTACTGTAAAAGTGTGTTTTGTTTCAAAAACCCAGCTCCTTGTGTTTTCAGCCTATAGAAAGACCAGGTTTAGGCCTTCAGGCATCATTTATTTGAGAAAGAACTTATGTAGGATCCTAAAAAGCTATCTTTGGAGGAAACTAGGAACTTGGGAACAAATGCATGTCCTGTGAGCAGTCGGCTTTCTTGTACCACTCATGTTAACCATGAGACTTTTATAGGCTACATGGTCATTGCTGAATTTTTCTAGAGATCAGGGTAAGGCGTTCTCATGTTTTCATAGCTGCAAGGTAAAGGAACAGAGATCTAGAATTGAGTTTTTCAAGAAGAAGAGAATGTTAAACATCCATTTCCAGGGTTCAGTCTAATCCATTATGGAGACAAATATCTAGGATGCATGTTCAACTGAACTATTTAACAACGGTATCTGGCAGTGGTTTTATGCTTGATACGCTACCAGCAGATGGTAGAATTACAGGATGCAACCTTTTATGAGGCTCTTTCCCCAAAGTTCTATAAAGTGTGATCTATTGCATGTTTGTTACAATGAGTTAATTTTGCTGGGAAGCTTGTATATGAGTAATTCTGTTATGCAGTTATAAGAGGCATTTGTCTTCATATGAAATAGAATTCATGCCAAATTATCCCTTTACTGTGCACAGCAGAGAACCTCAGAAATGAAAGAAGGCAGACTTTTCAAAGAAGTAGGTGTATTATTGATTTTTAGCCTTGCTATCAGGAAAGTAACTGCCTGTTGAAGTATACTTGGTAGATTAAATAGATTTCATTTTCAGTAATGCAACTAAGAGGATTTAAATTATAGAAACTTGTTAGTAAAATATTGAAGTGAATAAGATCCTGGTCTTCATTACAACTACTGTTTCCATTTAAAGTTCAGTAGAAAGATTTGGTGATCTTATCGGCATGTTGCTTATTACAACTTTTCTGTTTATGAGCAGTGGAAAAGTACATTAAAAAGAAATGTAGATCGAATGAAATTTTATATCTACAGAATGTTTTCCTAATGGATATTTTCTGAATGTGCAAATAATGATAAAGAAAATTGTTGATTATATTCTGGTTTGTTTTAGATAATTTTGACTTGTTGTTTTCCCCAATTTTTCAGTTGAAAGCTTTGCTATGACATAATTTTGTTATGTTATCATATTGTGTGATCTTTTTTTTTCTTTTTTAAGCACAACTATATAACTAATAGTACTATTAACTATACTGAGAGGTTTGGTATGGTACATGAATATATTCATGCTCATATGTTCCTTTTATTATTTTCCTTCTTACTCTATAAGGCTGGCTGGTAAGCATTGAGCCTAATTCCCTTTTGCCACTAGCTGCTTCTACTTTCATCTCCACCCTCCACCTTTTAACTTTCACCAATAAAGGAAGTATGGAACTGATAGAAAGAATGCTTGGCTTAGATTACCAGGAGACCGTGTTGAGTCTTAGCTCTGCAATTCTACTACTTGAAACAGATGAAATATGTTTTATGATGGGAAAAATGTGATATTTCAATGACTAAGACTTGAAAAAATGTGCTAATCATTGATAGTGAAGACAACCTAGATGAAACAGATGGGTCAAATGAAATCTGACCCCCCCAAAAAAAGACAAACTTAGCATTCTTAATTTCCAATTTCTGTTCATTTGCACTGAATCCACCCATCTGCCTAGGATGTAATCCATCTATATCTTTCTCTCTGCTTCTCAAAAAATCTTGTCTTCCTTCAAAAGAGATCTAAGCTTCCAATTCTTTCATCAAGCATTCTCTGAACCATCTAATGGTTATATAGCTCTCAAGGAGAGCTGTCCCCTCTCCCTAAAATTACCTAATATTTACTTATCCGGGCACTTGCTATATCTTCTCCCTTTTTTCTTCTTATTTTTCTATCTCTTGTACCTTGCAGAGTGACTTTCCTTCAATTTTGACTTCTATGTTTCTCATTAATTATGTCACTTTGGTAAGTGATTAAAATGATACTACTGTCTTTCTTTATCTGTCAAACTGGAATAGTTACATGATCTCTGCATTGTTTCCCTTCACCTCAACAGGTATTTGATCTGTATGTTATGATAAAAGTTCATTGTAAAGTTTAAAACAGTTTTTAAGTGTGACTTGTTATGATTACAAAAATAGCATCAGGATACTGATACCTAAATCAGGAAGAGATGAAACAGAGAAAGAAAATTATAGACCAATCTCCCTCATAAACATAGATGCAAAAAATTTAAATAAAATATTTGCAAAAAAAAACTATAGCAACTTATCTCAAGAATAATACACTTTGATCAGGTAGGATTTATTCCAGGAATGCAAGGATGGTTTAATATTAGGAAAACCATCAGTATAATTGATCATATCAACAATAAAACTAACAGAAACCACATGATTATCTCAATAGATGCAGAAAAGACTTTTGAAAAAATACAACGTCCATTCCTATTAAAAACACTAGAAAGTATAGGAATAAATGGAGCCTTCCTTAAAATAATAGGTAGCATCTATTTAAAACCATCAGCAAATATTATATGTAATGGGGATAAGCTAGAAGCATTTCCAATAATGTCAGGGGTGAAATAAGGGTGTCTACTATCACCCCTCTTATTCAATCTGGTACTAGAAATGTTAGCAGTAGCAATTAGAGAAGAAAAAGAAATCAAAAGAATCAAATTAGGCAAAGAAGAGACAAAGCTATCACTCTTTGCAGATATAATGATATACTTAGAGAATCCTAGAGAATCAAATAAAAAACTACTTGAGACAATAAATAAATTTGACAAAGTTTCAGGATATAAAATAAACCCACATAAATCCTTGGCATTCCTATATATTTCTAATGAAATTCAACAGCAAGAGATAGAAAGAGAAATCCCATTTAAAGTTACTGTAGACATTATTAAATATTTGGGAATCTACCTGCCTAAACAAACCCAGGATCTGTATGATCACAACTACAAAACACTTTTCACACAAATAAAGTCAGATCTAACTAATTGGGAAAAAATCAATTGTTCATGGCTGGGTTGAGCTAATATAATAAAAGGACAATTATACCTAAATTAAATTATATATTTAGTGCCATACCAATCAATTTACCAAAAAAACTACTTTATAGAGCTAGAAAAAATAGTAACAAAATTCATTTGGAAGAACAAACGGTCCAGAATACCAAGGGAATTAATGAAAAGAAATGCTAGGGAAGGTGGACTAGCTATACCAGATTTCAATCTGTATTATAAAGCAGCAGTCATCAAAACTACTTAGTACTGGCTGAGGAATAGAGGAGTGGATCAATGGAATAAATTAGGTACACGAGATTCAGCAGTCAATGACTATAGTAATCTATTGTTCGATAAACCCAAAGAACCCAGTTTTGGGGATAAGAACTCACTATTTGACTAAAACTGCTGGGAAAACTGGAATATAGTGTGGCAGAAACTGGGCATAGATCATTATCTAACACCATATACCAAAATCAAGTCTAAATGGGCGCATGATCTAGGTATAAAGGTTGATACTGTAAGCAATCTCAGAGAACAAGGAATAGTTTACCTGTCAGGTTTGTGAAGAGGGAAAGACTTTATGACTAAACAAGAATTAGAGAGAATTATAAAATGTAAAATGGATAATTTTGATTACATAAAATTGAAAAGCTTCTGTACAAACAAAGCCAGTGTAACCAAGATTAAGAGGGAGGTGGGAAACTGGGAAAGAATTTTTACAACCTATGTCTCTGATAAAGGACTCATTTCTAAAATATACAGAGAATTGAGTCAAATTTATAAGGATACAAGTCATTCCCCATTTGATAAATGGTCAAAGGATATGAACAGGCAGTTTTCAGAGAAGGAAATTAAAGATATCTATAAGCACATGAAGAAATGCTCTAAATCACTATTGATTAGAGAAATGCAAATCAAAACAAATCTGAGGTACCACATATTACCAGTCAGATTGAGTAAGATGACAAAACAGGAAAATGACAAATGCTGGAGAGGGTGTGGACAAATTGGAACACTAATGCATTGCTGGTGGAGTTGTGAACCGATCCAACATTTCTGGAGAGCAATCTGGAATTATGCCCAAAGGGCCATAAATAATTTCATACCCTTTGACCCAGTAGTACCACTTCTAGGGTTATATCCCAAAGAAATCACAGAAGTGGGAGGAAGACCCATATGTACAAAAATATTTATAGCAGCTCTTTTTGCGGTAGCAAAGAATTGGTAATTAAGGGGGTGCCCATCAATTGGGGAATGGCTGAACAAGTTGTGGTATATGCATGTTATGGAATACTATTGTGCTATAAGAAACAAGGAGCAGATGGACTTCATATTCACCTGAAGAGGCTTATATGAACTGATGCTGAGTGAGAAGAGTAGAACCAGGAGAAATTTGTACACAATTACAGACACAACATATGTGTGATGATCAGCTATGATAGACTGGACTTTTCTCAGCAATGCAGTGATATAAGTCAATCCCAAAAGACTCATGATGGAGAGAGATGCCTATGTCTAGAAAAAGAACTAGAAAGAACTGAGTTTGAATCCAGGTTAAAGCAAACTACATGATCTTTTTCTTGTTTGGTTTTATTTTCTTTTTACCATTTTTCATTCCATCTGATACCATCTGTCTTTATAACCTGACTAATGTCTAATGTGAAAGTATTTATAGATCCTATACTTGACTGTATGCTGCCATGGGGGGGGGGGTAGGAGGTGAGGGACGGGGACAGAATGTAAAACTCAAGGAATTGTGAAATTGAATCTTATAAACTAAAAGTAAACAAACAAATTAATAAAAAATAGCAGCAGGAATAAAAGAATGAGAGCAGGCTAGCTGCTTGGACCAGGAACATTTCCACCTGAAATCAGATGAATAAGATGAGGGTGATTTTTCAATAAAGATAGCAATATAATGAAAAACAACATTTATTAAGTATTTTCAATGTACTAAGAACTGTACTAAATTCTAGGGATAGAGATAGAAAATCAGTACAGCTCTCAAGGAGCTAAAATTCTAATTGAAGGAAATAACACACATATGAGAGGTGCATAGCTGCAGGATAAATGGAAAAGAGGAGAGAGAGAGAGAGAGAGAGAGAGAGAGAGAGAGAGAGAGAGAGAAAGAGAAAGAGAAAGAGAAAGAGAAAGAGAAAGAGAAAGAGAGAAAGAAGATTTAGGCATTGTGGTTTTACAAATCTTCTCCAGCTCAAATCAGTAGCCAATGAATAGGAACAAAGTCATTGGATGGTAGAAACAAGCCAGGGTTGGCCTTTGGCAAGGCATGATTGATAATAGTAGGAAGGTCAAGGGATTCAAGAGTAGGAGGTAGTATGTAGTTGAACTAATACATCAAGGAGTAAAATAGTTAAGGGTCAAGAGTATACCCGATATAGGGATAATGCCCTGGGAAAAAACTGAGGGATTGGTGTTACTAGATGTCCCAGTGAGGATAAATAAAATGGTTAAGGATAAAATCTTATAATATTATATAGGAATTTGGGGGTTCTTGATATACAAGAGAAACACTTATAGGTGATGGCAAGGTCAAGGGTATTGACCATCTCTCTGTGTAGCTCAACTGGAACAGAGGGGTAGGTGATAGGAATTTATTATACTGGGGAACTGGGAAGTTAAGGTTTATTAAAAAATGTATCAGTATGTATGTTGAAGTCTCCTAGTTTGAGGGCAGGAATAGGGATGGAGACATACTAGGAGCCAGAGACAGTACTCATTGAAGAAGGAAAGAGAAGGTCCTTGAAGTTACTATAATAGTCAGGATCTGGAATAAGTTTTAAGTTTGATTATCACATATGTCTAAGGTGGGTAGGTTTCTGGTAGAGGGAGGATCTAGAAGTAGCAATGAAATCACAGTATTCTAACTCAACCAGGATCAGTCAGCAAGGCAGAGTAAAAGTACGAGTTATTTAAAAAGTGTCCAAGGATAAACAGCAAGAGGGAGCCAAATCTCAGTGAGTCCAAGAAGATGGAAGGAATGCAAAAGGGAAAGGTTTAAGATGAAAATCAGTTTGTTAATTGTGGAATGGTCATTCTAGAGAGCACAGCCTAAGGGGCAGGTAGACATAGAATGGGAAATTTGGTAGATACAATTGAAAGCATGGGAGTATGAGGGTGGGCAATTGATGGGAGACAGAATTCATTACATCTGTAGCTGGTTGTTCAGAATCTCTGGGAAGGGCAGAGTCTGGAGGTGGGGGAAAACTCTACCAACATTGAGGTATGATTCCAAGCAGAATATCCATATGTTGATAGAAATCTATTAAGAGAAGCAAATGATTCTGTTTAAGGTGCTCCTCTAGGTCTGTCCTCATGGTAGAAGTAGTTTTTTGTTGTATTTGTGTTTTGTTTTTGTTTTTTACCTTATAGAAAACATAACCAGGTCTGGTGAGTTTAGGCAGTTAGAAAGTCAGTCTGCAATTTGCATTTAAAGCATTACAGAAGTCCCTGGAGTTCAAAAATATGTAGCCTGGATCTGGGACTGCTGCATTCCACAGGTATAATATAACCAATATATGCAAAATCCCAGATTTGTGTTTAAGGATCTGTCTAGCTTAGTTCTCTGTCATGGTGACTTAGTCTGAACTAGTCACTTCATAAGAAGAAGAAAACACTCACTTTTTTGCCCATGCAAAGGAAAGGTGCTAGTGAGGAAGGGAGATAATAAGGTCTTGCAGAGTTGGAAAAGGAGGCTGCAAAGCGACCTTCTGTATTAGAAACCTAGCTTGGAAATTGGAAGAAATGACCAAATACCAAAATAATTAATTTGGGGGATTTTGTGGAAAGACAGACTAATGTCTTATTACAGTCTTAATATAACCATTCAGGAAAGCAATTTGAAATTATGCAAATATAGGAGCTAAAATGTTGACAGTGTCTGACCTAGAGATTCCCTTGTGAGGCATATACCATAGTAAGTCTGATAAAAAAGAAAGCTTTGACATACACCAAATATTCATAGCAGCACTTTTTTTTTTTTTTGCGGTAGTAAAGATCTGGAAACACAGTATATGCCCAACAACTAGTTAATGCCTAAACAATGAGTGGTAGATGGATGTGAAAGAATATCATTGTGAATACAGAGAAGCATGCAAAGATATAGATGAACTGATACAAAGTGAAGTAAGCACATGTAAGAAAACAACAGAAGAGTTGAAAGTAATTTTTGCAAAAGTACAAAGAACAAGTTAAGAGATTAGAGAAAATACTTCCTCTCACTCATTTGCAGAGATGAAGTGGGGACTTACAACTGTGGAATACTGTATATGTATTCAGATATATTCAGTGCATTTATCTGTTTTTTCTCTTAATTTTCCCTTTTTCTTTTCTTTTTACAATCTTTATTATAAAGATTGACTTTCTGGAAGTAAGAAGGTTAACAGCAGATAGAAAAAGAAATTTAGGTAACATAAAAACAAAAGATATCATTAAAATGAATTTTAAAAAAAGTTTAATTGAGGTCAGTCCCCTTCAAATATAGTTTACACTGGGTAGAAACCCCTTGTGATCCCTCACAATTCATAAACACAGGCAGGTCTTACATAGAAAGTATACCATGACACCCACTGGTGACCATTTACGTCTTCTGAGAGGAAGTGGAAAACTAAAGAAAATGAGGATTGTAGAGTATTCCAGCAAACAGATCTTGTAGATACATCTATCCTCACAACTCAAGGAATTCATGTAGAGAAAAAGTATATATGCACATTACAAAAAAGGAAGGAGGAAAGCAAAAGAGTGAGGGAGGAAGCTGCAGAGAAAAGCTACTGGGAATGTAAAAAAAGGATGAAAGATGAAAAATTTAAGAGATTGGACATATGACTACACCTCAAGTAAATAAACCCACAAAGAGAATCACAAATAAAGAAAGAATTAATGAAAATCTAAAATGGACATAACATTGTACAGATATTAAACAATAAAGAAAAATTTACCCCCAAGCCTCAATAACAAAAATATTTCTGCAGACTTCCAAGATCTTATGAAATAATAAGAAACTTCAGAATGGTTCAGAAAGAACACCACCACCTTTAAAATGAGACATTAAGGTGGATATTTGTCCTAAACTTGTAGTTCTCAAAGCTTAAAAAAAAAGAAGACATAAAATAGTGTATATAACTTAAATGACAAGATGGAAATTTCAAACAAAGAAAAGCTCTGAAAAAGTAACTGATAAATTTGGAACTCAGAAATAGAGAGGTAGCAGGAAATTGGACAAAAGAGAGACAAAACCCAACAATATTAAAGCACACACACACACACACATACATATAAACACAGACATACATATGAACTCTATACCAGCTAAAGTGACAGACCTTGGAAACAGGATTCATGTAGATAGCTTGAGTATGACATGTCCCAGAATAATAATAAAGTTACAAAACCCTGATTCCTGTACTTTGGGGGAAGTTGCCAAAAAAAGCAGATGCTTTGAGGGGACACTAGGTAGATGGGTCAAATATACAGACATGCTCAAGAGAAAGCCATGACAGCTGAACCATCAGTAGTTAAATTTGAAAATTTCAGTGCTAAAAGACAAATTTTGCAGGCATCTAAGGAAAAAGAAAGGTGAAGGAACATCAATTAGTCCAGTATTATTCCATAACCTTAATAAATCAGAGGAAAAAAAGACCTAAAGTAGGATATTTCAAAAGCAAAGAGCCCATTCTGAAATCCAGAATCTTTGCAAAAAAAATTGCCCAATAATCAATGAAAAAGATGAATCTTCAAGGATATTCAGCAGAAACAACATATATCAAGGAATTCTTGCAAAAAAGTAACAATAGCAAAGAAAGACTTGAGAACATTCAGGTTACAAAGACTTCAAGCAAGAGAAATATGAGCAACCTAAGTATGATTATCAAGAAAGGATTAAGCAATGAAATATATTTATTCATTTTTTCAGCATGAATTTTTTTCATTTTTTAAATTTAATTTGGATTGAAGGGTAAGGAAAAGCATAAAGATGTATCATAAAGGGACAAAGGGGATCAAAAGGGAGAAAGCTTTAAGGGGATCTAAATAAGGTGGATGATAGGAGGAAAAAACAATAGTACATTAAATTTCACCCTCGGGGTGGCCAGGTAGCACAGCGAGTAAGACCACCGGCTCCAGTGTTGAGAAGACCTGGAGATCGAATCCCGGGCTCAGACACTTAGCACCCACCCAGAAACACCTGGCCGTGTAACCTTGAGCAAGTTACTTAACCCCAATTGCTTAGGGGCGGCCAGGTGGCTCAGCGAGTAAGAGCACGGGCTCCAGTGTCAGCATGACCTGGATCAAATCCGGGCTCAGATACTCAGCACCACACCCAGAAATAATAACTGGCCGTGTAACCTTGAGCAAGTTACTTAACCCCAATTGCTTAAATAAAAAAAAATAAATTTCACCCTCTCTGATAACCAAATATGTACAACACACACATTGCCTGCATTATACATTTATATATTATGCATGTACAATATGTATGTATGCATTTTGTGTGCATATAGATGCATGTGTGTATAGTGTTTGTAAATACAAAGTGAAATCAACAATGATAATAATGATAGTATTTATATAGCACTT
Organism: Petaurus breviceps papuanus; assembly: GCF_028583685.1. NCBI lineage: Eukaryota > Metazoa > Chordata > Mammalia > Diprotodontia > Petauridae > Petaurus > Petaurus breviceps. The sequence continues at coordinate 4,703,878 of NW_027185777.1, read as the reverse complement.
TGAGTTTTGCAAAGTATGGTGAAAATACCATCTCATTTGATCTCACCACAACTCTTGGAGGGTGGTGCAATTGGTGCAATTTTACAAATGAGGAAAGTGAGGCAGAGGTTAGGTGAATTTCCCAGGGTCACACAACTTAGTCATTGTCTGAGGTTATATTTGAACTATAATCAAATTCATACATGGTATATGCATATGTGCAAAGATGGAAATGTGGAAAAGGAGAGAGCTTGAATTTGATACTTTAGAAGTTTTGTATCTCATGAAGAATAACAGAAAAGAAGTAGCCCCATATATGGTGGAATAGAATCCAAGTAGATTAAAAGAGGAAAGAAATAAGAAGAAAAAAGGAAAAATTATCAGAAAAGAAAAGGTGTTACCATAGTATGTTCCTTGAACTAAGAGGTTGAAGGAAAATTAGTAGGGTGAATTTTGAAGTATGCATTTATCTGGAGAGAAAAAGTAAAGAGTTCAAAGGGGTGGAAGTAAAGAAGAGAAACACAATCAAATATAAGAAAGGAAGAAAAGAGAAAGAAAGCAAAAAGGGAAAAAGAAGAAGGAAAGAAAGAAAGAAACCATACAATTTTCAATATTTCCAAGGAAGTTGAAATCAAGCAAGAAAATAAGAGGGGGAGCAGAGAGAAAACCTGTGAGAATCAATAAGTGACAAAATGATTCAACTAATAATAATCATAGGGACAAAATGCTGACTTAAAAAAAGGATTTGGATAAAAATCAATAGAACAGAAATAAATGTGAGGAAACAGTAACCTAATAATCATAATCCTAAATGTGAATTGGTTCCACAATCCAATAAAACCAAAGATAATGGCAGAATGTATTAGAAAACAAAATCCAGAAATTTGCTACATATAAAAAATAAAAAAATAATGGGGGGTGGCTAAGTGGCACAGTGAATAGAGCACTGTCCCTGAAGTTAGGATGACTTGAGTTCAAATCTGGTCTCAGACACTTAACAGAAAAACTAGCCATGTGACCTTGGGCAAGTCACTTAGCCCCAATTGCCCTCCAAAAAAAAGGCAAAAAAATTTATAATAATGGTACCATAAAAACGGTAAAAATAGTAGTTAATGCAGTGATCACAAAGAAAAGAAAAGATCCAAAGTAATAAACACATCATATAAAATTATCATATAATAAGACAACAACTATAAGTCAAGGTACCAAAATTTGTGTGATGAAATTACCAGAGCCCCGAGAGGAAAATTACATCTCTGAAAATATACATTAGCAAAACAGAGTAATGAATGTTGTGAACTTAAAAATCAGCACCTTAATAAAAGCAAAATAAACACTAGAAGTGAAGTTTTGAAAATTAGAAGAAATACATGAAAAGTCAAATGATTATAAAAACAATAAGGCTAAAATTATGATTCTTTGATTAACAAAATTAATAGTTATTTCATTCACTTGGTTTTTGAAAGACTAGGGGAAATTGAATTATCAAAAGCAGTTAAGGTGAATTCTTAACAGAGAAGAAAGGAAAAGAATTATCAGAAACTTCTACATGCATATGCATGTACATATACATAAAATTCAATTCTTCAATTTACATACATATACATACATAGATGTGATTACCTATAAAACTATTATTTAACAAACAACTTAAGCAAGGCATAGAGGTGTATTTTTTTTTTTTACTCAATCTCGTAATGAGATTGAAGAATGTAAAGAAACTACTAAAGAAAAGATACTTTAGACAAATTAACAGTTTAAGCTTTGAAAGAGTAATTAATACTTATGCTGCACAAATTAATCGCTGTGATTGTGGCAGAAAATACTTTCAAACTACTTTTATGAAATAATATGATACTAATACCTAAATTAAAGTGTTATAAAGCAAAATAGAACAGTAGAAAACTAATGGATATGGATGCAGCAACTTAAAAAAAGTCTTAGCCAAATATGCAAAAAAACTCACCTCTGACCAAATTGTTTTTAAAATTAGAATGCGGAGTTGATTGAACTTTAGGAAAATAATATATGTAATATTATTAAAAGTCAAACCAACCAAAATACCATTGTCATTTCAATAGACTTGGTAAAAACCACTTGACAAAATTTAGTGCTCATTTTGCTGGAAACCCCAAAAAGCATACATATAAAAGGGCTAATTTAATATTATTAAAAGTATACATATAATATCATAACCTATCTTTAATTTCAATAGAGAAAATTACAATATTTAACAACAGAGATAAAAATCCTACCTCTTTTATTTGATATTGAATGTAGTTCTAGAAATGCAAGTGATAATAGAAAAGAAAATGTAGGCATAGACATAGCAAACAGAAAACAGAAATGCCCTTATATTAATATGACACAATGGCTTACTTAGAAGACCCCAGTAAATCTACAGTAAACTAATTGAAATAATTTGTAGACTCAGTTAAGTAACAATGCAAAATAAATCCATAGAAACTATTAACATTTCTATATAGCAATTATAAAATAAAAGGGGAGATCCCAGAGAGATAAATCCTTTTCAAAATGGCAAACTGAATATCAAAATAACTTGTAACCATTCTGCTAAGACATACCCAAGACATATAAATAAAATTACAAAACACTTTTTAGAAATAAAGGCAGATTTAAATAACTGGAGAGACACAGTCTTTGTTCAGTTTTAAATTATATCAATATAATGGAAATTATTATAGTATGTAAATTAATTTATACTAATTAATATCATCATAAAACAATAAAGGTACTAGCTCATAGTACTAAAAGAGATAACTGAATTCATTTAGAGGAAGAAATTATTTAGAATCTCAATGGAAATAATGGAAAAAATAGGAATGATGGGGGACAGCACTTTCAGATATCAATATTATATTTTAAAGCAGTAAGCATCAGAACTATAATATATTAGTTTAAAAATAGATCAGTAGGTCCATGGAATGAACTACATAAGCAATAATCAGAAAAAAAAATTAACTCAGTAATTCCATGTTAGATAAATCCAAGGATATAAATTACTTGGGGAAAGGCTCTCAATTTAGAGATTGGAGGAATGAGAGAAAGTTTAGAAAGCTGTTTATTGCAAAATAGTTTTAGACCAGAAATTTATGTCATGTACCACAATAAATTCCAAAATGATGAATAAACTCAGTATAAAAGGTTATATAACTAAAACAAAAACAAAAAACTAGTGGAAAATGGAGGAATTTATTTCTCACATCTATAGCCACTTGGAGAATAAGGGAAAATATAAATTAAATGTAAACTCTGAGGTTTCACATTCAGCAAATTGGCAGTGATGAGAAAAATGTGAAAGGTCAATGTTGCTAGGGCTTTGGAAAGACAGGCCACACCCTCTGTAGAGCTATCAATTGGAATTATGCTGAAAACCCCATTTGAAGTCATTAGAAAACAGTGACTGAACTGTTCATACCTTGTGGACCAGAGCTCCTAATGCATGGTATGTGCCTGAAAGACGTCAGAGGTGCAATATATACCACTGCATCACCTGTTGTGGCAGCAAAAAAAAAAAAAAAAAAAAAATGTTTATTTTAAGTTATTATTATTATAATTATTACTATTGTTATCAGGGATTGACGATGCAAAGTATCTTATATGAATATAACATTGTACCTTAATAAGTAGCTACTATGCTGAATTCATACAAACATGGAGAATTGTACATGAATTGTTACAAAGTGAAATAAAGAGAACCAAGAATAGGTATTATTATTATCATTTTACAGATGAGGAAACTTAAGGCAGATAGGAGTTAAGTACCCAGGACTACACTGCTAGTAAACGTCGTAAGTCAGGTCAAGTCTTCCTGACTCCAGGTACAGTCCTTTGTCCACTGTGCCATACAATGACTACAACAATATAAATTAAATAGATTATAAAATAAAACTGGATGTTTTATGACAACAATGACAAAGGTTGCCCATATAGAAGGTTTTTTTGAAATACCTTTACCTCTTAGATAGAGAGGATGGGGGTCTATGGGAATGGGCTATTCTATATGCAGTCTCTCAGTTAATTGATTTTGCTTAACCTTTTTCCTTTGTTACAATGGAATTACCAAATGAGGGTGGGATAAATATGTCTGAGAATGGTTGATATAAAAAACAAAAGATATCAATAAAACTTTTAATATGCTGAGAATAAATGAGGGAGCTAGGATAAAGGCTGAGAACTCCTCTTCCTTCCTACTCAAGCAAAGCTGACAACCACTTGCCTCAAATATAAACATTCTTGGTCATTTTGTTCCAAACTTCTCTTTTTTTATATTCATCTTCCTTTCTCACTTCTCACAGGTACCCAGTGTTCTTGCTATATACTCTGTCTTCTCAGAGACACCCATTACACTGACCCACTCAGGACCATCCTCCAGTATTTCCAACTATCTTCTTTCTTCTGGGTCTTTGATGGAGGCATTACCTATGATTCCAAGGTATCCATATGGGCATATTTCTAAATGGATTCCACTGCCCTTTTATTTTCTGATGCCCAAATTATTTCTGATGATAGTGCTTTTAGGCAACTTGATGGACCATTTAAGAATGTTGGGAATATTTGAAAACTTACCTACTATATGTTCTTTAAATAATAGTGTATTTTGCCAAAGTATCTCATTGACGAGGATGATTGGATTGGATTGCTTCTATGGCAGTTGCCTTCTAGAGCAAGCATGTATGTGCATATAAATGTATGTATGTATATTCATGTGTGTATGAATACATACATACTTACACATGCATATATTTGTGTACACATGTGTGTATGTGGAGAGAGAAGGAGCACATTCTGGAATGATACTGTCATGTAGAAATATAACTTTTTTTGGATCTTCTTTTAAAATCAATTAATTAAGATGGCTTAGGATCATGGGTATCTAATCCAACCCTGTCATTTAATAGATTTGATAAAAGAGATTCAGAGGGTTGCCTCTTGCCTCCATTCTGTCATAGAATTATTAGAAAAGCTAGAATTTGACAATACAAATTCAAACTATGTAATAATGATGATAATAATAGCTAGCATTTGTACAGTGCTTAAAGGTTTGTAAAGAACTTTCCTTGTTATCTTATTTGATGAGATCCCCACAAAAAGCCTGTGATACAGATATATTATTATTCCCATTTTGAAGATAAGGAAATGGAGGCCAAGATCCATTAGGTGATTTTACCAGCATCAGAAGCATGATTCAAATCCAGGTCCTCCTGGCTACATCTGATGTTCTATCCCACCATGCAATCTCAACTAACTGCTCCTAAATCTTCTATTTTTTAAATCCAGGGCACTTTATAGTAAATTCTCAAGAACTTGGTCATTATAATTCTTACTTTTATATTCCCTCTCCTACACCATCCTCATATCTCTGGTGATGAATTATTTGTTCCCCTATAATTCATCTTTAACATTTCTGATCTCTAATCTGTACATAAAGCAAAAACCACCTCAACTGTAGGACTAACTTTCCAAATGCCTCCAAGAAGGCCTTGGGCTAAATGCTATATTGGAATTGAAGCCAAATCCTCAACTCAAATTAATGGGAAACGTGAGGGCGCATCTCCAGGAGGAACGTGTGTCTTGGTGTTCCCTGCAGCTAGCCCCATTTATCAGCTGAGCCCTCCGGGTTTGTTGCAATTGCTTTAAAGCAGGCTCCATATTTTCTTTCATTTCCTCTTTATTTGCTAGCTCCCCTTGTCATTCCATGACTGACTTTTCTGTACTTGGATTAAAGATCAATTTGAGTAGCATGCATGTTTATAATATGCATAAATGAGCTGGATGAAGGTATTGAAACAAAAATCTCTGAAACTGAAAATTAGCCTCAAATAGGAAGCAGAGAAAATAATGAGGGACAATGAAACCTGATTCAAGGAGAAGAGGGTTTAGGTGACAGGGACAGCCGACACCAAATCATCTTAAATGGAGCCACGCAGAAAATGATTTGTCTGGGAGCAAAGAATCAAGCTACAGAATGTTTGCTAAGTGGAACAATGATTAGCATGCTGAAAAGGTAAAGGGGTTGACAGTTATTTTGGCATATCACCAAAGCTATTGGCAACAGAAAGGGCAGCTGATGTTGAATATAAATAAGATTATAGTTTGTGGCTTGAAAAGGAGAAGATACTCATCAAAAAGGTGAAAAGTGATATGACGTATAATACTGGTTATACCTCTCTAGAAATGTTCTTTACAAAAACTTGGAAGGAATTTTGGTACCTTGGTTAGTATTTTCAGTGGGGCAAAATACAATTGATGTTAGGAGAAATCTTGTAAAGGAATAACCCCTCAATCTAATACATGGCCCTTTTTCTCCCCAGCTGCAACCCTCCTGGATCATCTTCATGATAAAGTTCCTTATTTTAAAAAAAGGGGTTAGTTCATCATTCACCTTATTTTCTTCTGATTCTTTGGGAAATCTATGATTTTATTATTGTCAATACTCCTTCTACTTATGTGGCTCATGTCCCTACCACACTTTCTCATCTGATACTGCTCTTATGCATGACTGTCTACACCTTCTATCAATGATAGTCTTCATGCCATGGAGACCTTGTTCGTCACTGTCTGCATAATAGCAATAGAACACTTAGATTATTGATTTATTGTTTCTCATTTTTTCCACATGAACTGGCTGTCTTTTGTTCTGGGTGGATACAGGCACGGATGTCTATTATAACATTTTTCAAATATAAATCATTTTTGCAAGTATGTCGCAACTTACATTGTATCTACCACTTGTATCTTTCCTTGGTATTTGAGTAAAATGTAATTTCTTCTAAGGCTGTGGTGTTCTATGAATGGAACTCAAGTAGCATCATTGGGAAAACTAGATGTTTAAAAACAGGGACAGGGTCTTTAACAGCAATAGGCAGTTTAGGATCCTTGAAAGCAATATAATATTTCCCAAATTAAGATTGGGTCAAATTTGAGAAACTTCCAAATGCTTTCAAGGATTGCAATTTTATCTCCACAAACTATTAATTTTTGGACCAAGCTCATCATCTAGTAGGACACTCATAAAGATATACATATTTTGACTGACTTACTTAAGAGATGATCAGTACTGCTGTATGTCAAGATATGAACAGAATGTGTATGTATATATACACTATATGCATAGATACTGCTCATTTATAGGTGTATATATGTATATGCATGTTTAGACAGATATAGATACTTAGGGCAGCTAGGTGGTGGAAGTGGATAGAGTGTCGGGTCTGGAGTCAGGAAGAATTACATTCATATCTGACCTCAGACACTAGCTGTGTGACCCTAGGCAAGTCACTTAACCCTGTTTGCCTCAGTTTCCTCATCTGTGAAATGAACTAGAGTAGGAAATAACAAAACATCCTAGTAATTTTGCCATGAATACTCCACATGGACTCACAAAGATTAGACACATCTGCAATGACTGAACAACAACAAAAAATATGCATCTGTATATATAATGTATAATACATGCATATATAAAGTATATGTTTATGTTTAAGTATATAAAATAAACATATAAATATACATACAAACATACATACACAGTCTATGTTCCCACTATATGTGGCCAGCTCAGATTTTTTCAGTGTTCAGTGCAGTGAGTCCAGGGTCATCTGAAAATACATCATGTGAAACTTTTGTCACCAATGAATGCTGCAGCTTGTGTTTGAACCTCACAGAGATCACCTGGAAAATATTATTCCTTCCTTGATATCTCTGCTTATTAAATCGTTGAAAAAAATTCCTTCCCTGGTAGCTTCAGTAAAGCTCTTATGTAACGTTATGGTTCCTTTAAAGGTAGCCAAGGAGAATCTGATTCCCATATAACTTCTCAGTTGTACTCTCTATCCCTACCCTTACCACCTCCAGTAGTCTGTTTTGGCTGAATTGTGGCTGTTTGAAGAGCTCATTAATACATTTCCAATGTATCTGCTTCAACATAAGCAATCACCCTTGCATGGAAGCACTCCTTCCTCTTCCCAGCCTGGAGAAAACTTTGCATTCCTTTAAGATTCTACTAAAGTATGACCTTCCTGGTTAAGCCTTCTCAAACTCTTCCCTCCCCACCCACCAGATGTCAGTGCTCTCTGGCCTCAGAATAACATGTATTTACTTCCTCAACCACATGATCCAACCTTCCCACTCAACCAAATGAATGTAACCCCCATGTGGAACTCATTGTCTTTGCATTCTCACCATCTAGAAAAATACCTTGCACATAATGAATACTTAATGAATGATAGCTGAATTTGAGAGCTTTCAGATTTCTTGAACAAAGGAGTTATGACTTTATATTTATCTTTGTTAAAATTCATCTTGTTTGAATAAGCACAGCAACCATCGAGTCAAGATCATTTCATTTACTGTCACCTATCATGTTGACTATACCTTGAACATTGTATCTGTAAATTTGAAAAGCATCCTATGTCTTTATCTGAGTTATTGAAAAAAATGTTAAGGGGCAGTTAGGTGGTGCAGTGAAAAGAGCACCGGCCTTGGAGTCAGGAGGACCTGAGTTCAAATCCAGCCTCAGACACTTTAACACAAAACTAGCCATGTGACCTTGGGCAAGTCACTTAATCCCAATTGCCCTACCTTTCCCTCTCCAGAAAGCAAAAAAAAAAAAAGAAAGGAAAGGAAAAGGGAAAGGAAAGGAAAAGGGAAGGGAAGGGAATGGAAGGGAAGGGAATGGAAGGGAAGGGAAGGGAAGGTAAGGGAGGGGAAGGGAAGGGAAAGGAAGGGAAGGGAAGGGAATTATTGCAAGGAATTATTTTCTTTAGGTTTGCCTTTTAGCTAATTCTACTTTTTAAGGAATTCTTCTCTTCAGTGGATTTTAATGTGTCTTAATATTTGGCCAATTCTGTTATTTTAATGCATCATTTTCTTCAGTATTTTTTGTGCCTCTTTGGCTGAGTTGGTCATTTTCTTTTCATAATTTTCTTGCATCTATCTCATTTCTTTCCCCAATTTTTCCTTTACCACTTTTGTTTTTTTCTTTAACTCTTCCAGAAATCCTTGTTGTATTTAGGTCCAAATAACATTATCTGGGGGGCTTTTTGGCAGCTTCTTCCACATTGTTGTCTTCTTCTGAGTTTATGTTTTGATCTTTCCTGCCAAAGTAGTAGCTTTTTTTTAAAGCAATTCGGGTTAAGTAACTTGCTCAAGGTTACATGGCCAGTTATTTCTGGGTGTGGTGGTATCTGAGCCCAGATTTGATTCCCAGGTCATCCCAAAAGGGGAGCTGGTGCTCTTACTCACTGAGCCACCTGGCCGCCCCTCAGAGTAGTAGCTTTTTATGATCAAATTATTTCTTTGTTGTTTGCTCATTTTTCAGCTCGGTTCTTGACTTTGAACTTTATATTGAAATTGAACTCTGCTCACCAGTGGATGGGGATGCACTGTCCCATGCTTCAGAGCTTTCTGTGCTGCTATTTTCAGAGCTAGTTGGTGTAGCAGCAAGCACCCCAGCATTCCCAGGGTGGCTGCTAGCACAGGTTCTTGAATCTGCTTTGATAAAGGAAAGAAACTCAAAATGGGTTAACAAGCTTACTTTAATCAGTCAGACATATATCGTTTACCTTGTTCAGGGGAAAAAGGTCAGCACCCTGAACTTCAAAATACGCAGACAGAATTATCAAGACAGAAACAGATCAAGTAGACAGCTTTCCAAACTGTCCAAGCATTACATCCATACTAAATCAGCATCTGGCTTTCAACATCTGGGTTTTTCAAAGCCAGGGGGGCTCTGGACAACGGCTTCCCAGAATCCAGATCAAATCACAGAACACTTCTCAAATTGAGCCCCCAAAACAAAGCCTCACATCAGGGCTTATATAGCCTTCTCCTGGCTCAGAGAATGTAACCACCTTATTGACCCACTGGCCAATCAAAAAATATCTACTGAAAAACAAGCCTCCCACCCCAGGTTCCAGGTGCACTTTAGCCTAGGGGCAGGGAAGATCTTCCAAATTTGCATTCCCATTACAGTTGGGTCTGCAAATTTTTGGTGCTTTCCAGGTGATTCAGTTTTGGAAGAGGTATGGTCACTGCTCTTGTGGTCTCTATCCGGGTCTCTACCCAGTAAAGGATCCCTGGTCACCTGCAGTCCCAATTGATAGTCCCCCTCTTTACCCTGGAATTGTGACCATAACCCCTGCTTTCTTGTGACCAACTCCTCTCCACCCTCGACCTGTGAACCAGAACTGTGTATAGACAATAGATTTGTCAATCAGTTCTCAGTGCCAGCAAAGGGTCCCCTGTAATTTCTTTCTTATCAGTTGTTTGACCCCTTTACTATCTCTGGGGTAAGAGATTATGAAGCTTCTGCTGCTGTTGCTGTGATTGCTGTTGCCATCCCTTCCCACATGGGTTCCAGGCAGACCTCCTCCCCGGTACTTCAAATGTCTCCTGCTGACCTCTTAAAGTTTTCTTAGACTGGAAAAATGTCTCACCTAGATTTTGGGGCTTTGCTGCTCTAAAATTTGCTTTGAGACATTATTTCAATGTTATTTGGAGGGAACATTGGAAGAATTCAGCCAGGTGGCCACACCCAATGGGCCATCTTGGCTCCGCCTCCCCATCTCTTTCTTCTTACATTTTATATATTCTATTCTCCATTGCTAATGCCCTTTCCTTGCTCTTCCTTGAACGTGTCTTCTAACTCTGGGTGTTTTCACCTACTGGCTTTCATTCCTAGAATTTTCTCCTTCATCTCTGCCTCCTGGTATTGCTGGTTTCCCTCAAGTTCCAACTAAATTCCCTCTCCCTTCTACAAGAAACCTTTCCCAATTCCCCTGAATTCTAGTGCCTTCCCTCAGTGATTATCTCTAATTTATTCTGTATGTAGCTCTTTTGTATGTAGCTGTTTTCATGTTTCCTGTCTCATTATAAAAGGGAGCTTCCTGAGCACTTGGACTGTCCTTTGCCATTATTTGTATCCCCAGTGTTTCACATATTACCTGACACATAGTAGGCCCTTAATAAATGCATATTGTCTTTCTGACTGACTGGAAATAGTTGCCTCACAGGTTTCCATCTCATCCACAAAATTGTGTTACTTCCATTAACTACCTTTATTTTTAAATTACTTTATAAATTTTACAGGAATGTATCTAAATAAGAATAGCATTCACCTTATTCTCAGTAGGGCATAGCCATTTAGAGTTGTGTCTATAAGACAGAAAAACACCAACTTGAAAACAGACTAGTTTCATCTTAATAATCAGATTGAACCAAAATTCTTAACTACAGTAATATGGACCAACTATTTAGTGCCACTTTATATAAGCAAACAACTACTTTACTCATTCCCCCTCTGAAATATGGGGACACTAGCACAAAATATTGAATGATGGGTATGGTTGAAGTAGGTCCTCCTCCTTTGGGGAGAGGGAAATGACTAACTTTTTGTGGAGAGCACCTAAGACCAGGAGACTGGGCAGTAGATTTCAGGTTATTGCACATCTCAGTTATTTAACAACATGTAACAGATAACTGGATAATTACTTTGTAGATGAGGACCTTATTGACATTCTCAGGTCTCTGTCTACTGCTTTTAGTGCAATTACCTCCATCAGTTTGGTTCCATTTTGTACAATTGACAGAAAGGAGGAAAGGTTAGAATCTAATCTTGGAGAACATCTGAACTTCATGAAGCCTTAAGGTTCTTTAAAAGCAACAGTAGAAAGGAAAACATTAGACTGGAGAAAACCCACAAGATTAAAAGGCAAGAGACCCCAGACTTATTGGGGAAGAGAAATATTGGCCTAGAGCTCCATAGATGATGCCAACAAGGATCTAGAAAAGACAAAATGGATGGTCAAATAATAATGACAGAATAAAAGGATCATGCCTACTAGAGAGGTCCCATTGATAAAGGAGTATGAAGACAGAAGGGGGAGACTGATCTGGAGAACATGTCAAGAGATGTGGCATCTCTAAGAGTAGGCTAGGTTTCAGTAAGCCTCAGAAGATGGAAGGACCTTGAAACAAGGGATCATAACTTAAGATCATAACTCTAGAATAGGAAGGTACTTTATAGGAAGCCTAGTTCATCTCCCTCATTTCACAGATAGGAGGAAACTAAGGTCCATTGACATTTTCCCAGGGACACATATGTATTTAGTGGCAGAACTTGTTGATTTAAATTCAGGGTTTTTTGATTCTAAGGTCAGTGATTTTTCTCTGCCTCTTGAAGGAGAAAGGCTCTTATTGAGTACTCTAGAAATAGAGGTCAAGATCATCCTTGAGTGAGTGGGGCAGGACTAGGCAAGTAGTGGAGAGGGTGTGTTAGTTTGGCTCCTGTATTTATCCTGCACCAATCCCAGTTGTCTCCCTGAGGAGTGGGAAGTTAGGATGGGTATTACAGCAGGAGAAGTGGAGAGAGACAGGAAGCACTTTTCCTCTGATCTTTGTGGGAAGGTTCCAGAGAGGCATGATGGTCATGGGACTCTGGAGGTTGGTAGGAAGTTCAGAGAAGGGTGAAGGTTTAGGCCAGAGGTGGGGAACATGCAGTCTCAAGGTCACATATGACCTTCTAGGTCCTTGTGTGTGACCTTTTGACTGAGTCCAAGTTTTACAGAACAAATCTTTATATTAAGGGGATTTGTTCTGTGCAGTTTGGATTCAGTCAAAGGGTTGCACTTCAGGACCAAGAGGACCAGGCAATCAAGTAACTGATAGCTGTGTGGACACAGTTTAAGACTTAATAATTATGTCTTGAAAAGTAGATACTGTGAAACAAATGGGATTAAGACGACTAGGCGATTAGTGCCTGGATTTTTAGATTTCTCTCTTGTGTACTACATGTTCAATATGCTATATTCAAGCAACTTGGCATTTATTAAAGTAAGTTTTCCAGACATATGCATTTTACTCTTGAATTATTTATCTTTCTAACTTTGTAAAAAGCCCAAGAGTATATTATTATCAGGGTGATTCTACTGTCATATGCAATCTATATATCAAGTTTATATAGTAACTAGATTTATGATTTGCTTTTGCTCTGCCAGGAAATTTCCACTGGGATTCAGATCAGCCAATGTTCAGGAGATATGAAACTAGTTTTTTCTCTTTTTTCTTCCCAAACAAAAATTCATTAATGAATAAGAAAATGCAGTGCAATTTTAGAAAGAACTACTTTAATGTCGCAGTTTTGCTAATGTACATAAGATCGTTCAAAGATGCTGTGTTCGCTTACAGTCACTTACTGAAAATCATGGTAATCTGTATTCATTACATCAAGCAGCCTCCTATGGTAGGCACACTCAGCTCTCAAGAAATGGCTTTTAATGGTGTGCACTTCACCAGTTGGGTGAAGTTGGTATTCAAAGCAGATGCATCCGAAGTGAAGATTTTGCATTTTTATCAGATATGCTTAGTTTATTACCATATTAATTTTCCTTAGAAACTCTTAATATGAAATACTATACCACATAAACTTCTTTTTTCTCTGGCTGGGCTTTTGGTGTAGTTTTAATGGTGGCCCTGTGCACTTGCCCTCTCCTTTAAATTATATGGTCAGTAATTTTTATACCTTTTAAATTTCTTAATCCTTCTCTACTTTTAAAAACTATAAAAATTCACCAAGTGTATGCCTATGAGGAGCAGAAATTCCTATTTCCAGAAACTGATTTTCCAAAGAAGGACTAGATATTGAGACAATAATCTCTGCTTATAAAAGCAGAAAATGACAACCTTGATGCAACCATATTAAGGTGAAATGGAAAACACATGCCCTTGCTTCCTCCAATTTGTAGCAAATGATTAGATCTGCAGTATCCTAGCTCTAGTAATAATGTGTTAGAGGGGATCAGAAATTTAGAGCTAAAATGTATCTCAGAGAAGATCTAATCTGATCCTAATTTTTTCAGATGGGTAAACTGAGGCTCAGTGGCATTAATTTGTGGAAAGTCAAACAGGTAATAAGGGGTAGGTTCAGGACTTAATGATGGATTCTCTGTCTTTGAAATCAGACCTCTTCCCACTATCTTACATGGTTCAATATATTTGCCATGCAGTCAGGAATATTTATTGAGTGTATGTTCTTTACATGGAGAGGCAGCTCCTCACTTTATAGAGAAGGAAACTGAGATTCAGAGAGGGTAAGACTTTCCAGAGGTCAGGTAGATAATCCGTTTAATGGCTCCTGGATCTAGATGTTCAACCCCCGTCATTTTACAAATGAGGACAATGAGGAAGTGAAATGACTTGTTCAGAGTAAGTTGCAGGGGTGAAAGGTGAAATTTGAACCCACAACCAGAACTCCGATTCCAGAAGCAGTGGGTGTCCTTTCTGCTATGCATATCATTGAGACCTTACCTTTGACACATACACTTTTTTTCATTATGCTGATTTCCATTTACATATCATACATTTATGTTATATATACACACAGATATCTATCATATATATACTTGCATTACTCTATTTTGCATTATACTTTTACAAATCAAGCATTTCTGTTACATACATATACTTGGATGGATGGATGGATGGATGGGTAGATAGATAGATAGATAGATAGATAGATAGATAGATAGATAGATAGATAGATCACATATATTATATATCATATGCTTACATTATGCTGTTTTCTGTGCTTTTCTATAAAATTAAGACCTGGGTTCATGTATTAACTCAGGCACATATTAGTTTGTAAATATGAAAAAGACACTGAAGATCTCAGTGTTACCAGGAAACTCTTGAAGTAGGAGTTTCCCTTGCTGAAAGTGCCAGATACTGATGAAATCCCAGATTCAAGCAAAGTAAACAAATAACATGGTCTATATCTAGTACCTGGGAATATGTAAGAATTATGACATACAATATAGAACATATTAGGGAAATAGAGAAACATAGACGACAGTGAAGCAGCATTGCATGGTGGAAAGAATATTCAAATAGGAATCAGAAGACATGAGTTCATTTATGGTCTCTACCATGGAGGAATTGTTAAATCTTGGGGAAGACACTCAAATAGAACAAGCCTAATTCATCTAGGTGGTGCAGTGGATAGACTGCTAGCCCTGGATTCAGGAACGCTTGAATTCAGACTTCGTTTCAGACACTTACTAGCTTTGTGACACTGGACAAGTCACTTAACCTTTGCCTCAGTTTCCTAATCTGTAAAATGGGATAATAAAAGTATCTACCTTTAAGCTGTTGTAAGAATCAAATGAGATTATAATTACACAGCAGTTAGCACAGTGCCTGCTACATAGTAAATTATATTAAAACGGTTAGCTAAAATAATGATAAGAATATTTTTATTGTCATTGTTGTTGTCCTAGAAATATTTGAAGACAAAAATATGTTCTCCTTTAGTTCTCTTAGTTTCTTGTCTAAATGCCCTTGTGTCCTTCAGATGATCCTAGTGTGGCAGGCTTTTCTCACCATCCTATCCCTGTGTCCTTTCTAAAATGAGGTACATTGACCTTAACACGGTACTCCATACTGTAGTATGATGAGAGCACAGTATAGCTAAATCATGATTTTGTGCAAATGACGAATGAGGAATCCTGTGAAGTCTTTGCATTCTTCAAATTTGAACTATTCAGAGTTATCAGAATATGTAAAATATAGTAATTGGTTCCAGCCCAATGGAAATATGCAATGAATATTCAAATAATGATACTTGTTTTATGGCATTCATCTGGACATTATTTCTCTTAGTGCTTCCCAAAAGAATATTTACTTTTTTCTGAGATATGATACTGTTAATTGCACTTTCAGACTAATGAAATTTACACATAGTTTTTCACAGGGATTCTTTCTGTCCAAGGTACCTACAATCACAATTTTGAAGTTGATTTTTTTTTTTAACTCTGGTGCAGAACTTTACACTGATCCCTATTCATTCTAGTATAGGAAGAAAGGCACTATCAAACACTTTGCTGAAGTTTAAAGAGGTTATGCCATTTCTTTTGATCTAATATCCCTTCTTCCTTCCTTCTCCCACCTTCTACCTCACCAAAAAAGGAAATAAAGTAGGTGACAATCATGTGTCGTTTGATGAAGCTGGGCTGAATTTTAATGATCACTGCTTCTGTTTTTAAATAATAAAAAAAAATCGCTTTAACAATGTGTTCTATAATTTTGCCAGAAAAAGAGATAAAGTTCACTGGCATATACTTTAGAAACTTTATCCTCTTCTATTTTTTGACTTTTATCATAACATTTGTTGTTCTTCAGTCCTGGGAACCTTTCCCATTCTTCATGATTTATACTACAGCAGAGTGACTACATTTTAGTGCTTAGTTTATATCTTAGAAGTCATAGAAATCAAAGATGAGGACTGCAATATTCACTGAAAACTTTGTAAATGAGTTGGGGCTAGACCTAAGTCAGGAAACATGGGGTTTAATTTCAAAGGGAGGAGAGGATGGTGACTAGCTCTCCAAGCAGGGATAACATCACAGGATTCACATCTTGCGGTGTGGACTGGACAATAGAGCAGAAAGTAATGCCCCATAACAGCAATGGTTCTAGCAATGGGAGTGTAGAAAAAAGGGTGGCTGGGAGATATTTCATAGAAGAAATATATAGGTCTTGGTGACTAGCTAAATTAGAATCTAAAAACTCCAAAGTTTCAGTCTGGGGAACCTGGAAATGTGGTCTAATATTGATATAAATGAAGAAGCTAGGAAAGGAGGATGCTTTGGAGGGAAGGAGGAGGAAGAATTAAGTTTGATTTGGTATGCATGAGATTTAAATGTATAATGGAGGTATAACCAATAAGAAGATTGAGTAGATTAATTAGAAATAGATTGAGATTGAGCTCAGGAAGAGTTCACAGAATGGTGATCATAGAAATTGATTTGGAAAGGACCTTAAATATTTTATTGGACAATTCATAGGGAAACAAGGATCTACTCTACAACAGCCCTTCTAAGTGGTGATCCAACCTTCACTTGAAGGTTTGTAGTGATGGAGAACCTGCTCCCTTCTAAGACAATCTATTTCACTTTTGGTTAGCCTTAATGTGAATGCATCCTTTTTTATTTTTAGTCTGAACCTAAAGTTTTTCTGTGACTTGTACAAATTTTAGGGGTCCTATTCTCTGGGGTCAGCGAAGCAAAATTAATTCAATTTAATAAGCATTTATTAAGAAACTACTATGTTCTAGGCACTTTACTTGGTCATGAAAATGGAAAAATATCCATTCCCATCCCCAGAAAACTTACATTATCCAGGCTGTAATTTCTACTTTACATGGTAGCATTCACATATTTTAAGGTAGTTATCTTTTCCCCCAAAATGCATTCTTTTGATTTAAGGTATCTACCTCTGGCATAAACACCAGGTGGTCGAATTTCTCTCCATACATTCCAACTTTCAATCAATCAGTCAACATTTACTAAGCACCTATTATGTGACAGACAGTATACTAAGCTCTGGGGATACCAAAAGAGTCCAAAGATAGCCCTACCAACAAGGAACTTACAATCTAATGGAGGAAGCAACATGCAAACTTAAAAAAATTATGTCTAATCTATGTTAAAAAAATGGAAATGATGTTAGTTTGGCATACCGTGTTTTTGATAAAGAAATACTAGTTCCTATTTGTCACCATTTTCCTATATAGTCAATAACCATTCTTTTGAATGCCATTTCAGGATTTTACTAGGAATTGTCATATTTTAAGAGCTACCCTTTGGAGCTCTTAGCATAGAAAAAATGTAATCATTGAGAATTACTAAGATCTCCAAGGATAACATATAGAGGGAGAAGAACAGAACTATTTGACTACAAAGCCTTAGGGGATGTGCAGTTTGTGAAAAAGAAGAAATAGTATATTCAGTAGCCTATGGAGAAGAAATTGGAGAGGCACAAGAGTAAGACAGTATGCAATAATGGAACCCAAGAAAGGAGAAATGTTTCAAGGAGGGATCCTTAAGTAGTGTCTAATGGCACAGAAGGTTGAGGAGAATAATTCTACTGGATTTGATTAGGAAAGCATCACCAGTGACCTTTAGTAAAGCTATTTCAGTAGCGATGATGACAACACCTAGCAGACTGAGTTCTAAGCAGGGAAGAAGTGGTAAGAAAATGAAGGTAATAAGTTCAACTCAAGAATTATTGCAGCAAAAGCTTCGATGCTAGATGGGGTTGCAGAATCGGGTGAAGGAAGGTGAACATAAAATTAAGGAAACCTGTGTATCTTTGAAGATTAAAAAGAAAGAAACCTATAGAGGGGAAGAGACTGAAGATGAGAAAGAGGTATGGTGTTAGAAGGTTGAAGAATTGCTTAGCTGATACCTTAGGATTTTGAAAAGAAAAATAAAATGACATCTAGCTAGAATTATAGCATTAATAAAGGTGGAAGGTATCTATTTAATAGTTGTGATATATTAATAAGTCAGATAAATCATTTGGATATAATTAGTAAAAAAGAGCATTGATCAAGAAGAAATATTTTTAATCTACTAATAGCCCTTGCAATAAATCATGCATGGGGGTACAGTGACTGGCAGAATTCCTGGACTACTGCAAAGGAGACAAAGATATGTCTTTTTTTAATTTAGCCAGCTCTTTCAAATTAAAACTAAAGTTTGAATTTTATATTATCATTTGGGATAGCGTTGAGGTAAGACAGGGATAGAAATTAGATCTGTGTTTTCATTGTGATAAGGAATGCCATGATCAGGAAAACCCTTCTACCAATGCTTAGTAGATAGAGCCCCAGGCTTGGAATCAGCAAGACTCATTTACATTAGTTCAAATCTAGCCTCAAACACTTAGTAGCTGTGTGACCCTGGGCGAGATACTTAACCCTGTTTGCCTCAGTTTCCTCACCTGTAAAATGAGCTGGAGAAGGGCATGGCAAACCACTGCAGCATCTTTGTCAAGAAAACACTGAAGGGGGCCACAGTGAGTTGGGCATACCTGAAATGAATGAACAACAATGTATGACTTTAAGGTTTTGCAGTGTGCTTTAAAAATACCTTATTTGATTCCCACAACTCAGGGAAGGAGGTGCTATTATTATCCTCACTAGAGAGATGAGGAAACCAAGGCAAACATCTTAAGTGACTTGCCCAAAGGCATACATCTAGAAAGTGTTTGAGACAGGACTCAAACTCTAATCTTCCTGACTCAGTCATGCTTTATCCACAACAACACCTACCTTCAAAATTACTGCCTTATAAAAATCTCTCTTCAGGATTAGTGGGAGGGTCATTGAGGTGACCCCCAATAGGCCATAGACAATCTAAAATGATGATTGCCTAAATCTCAAGATGTGTCTTTAATTCATGGCTAATTATAACCTTGAGTAATGTTGGCTAAATCAAGATGTCTTACTCACCATTCCAGGGTCTAACTCTCTCTGAATCCTATTACTCTTAAAGCAAGGAAGCACTACACAAGTATTTTGACTTTTCTTTTGTTGTTTCATATTGCTAGTTTTGTCTTCCCATATTGTTTATAAATTCCATGAGGGTCCCTTTGCAAAGTTTGGTACCGACCTGACCATCTGTATGACTAGAGCTCCATCAATACTCATCGGTTGGCCTCTGAATCACAGAAAGCAGGCTAAAGAGATCTGATGTGAAAAATCAAGTGAATTTAAGTATGAGAGAACTGGATCTGAACCCCAGGCCTGTAGCTTAGAAAATGATGATCATATTACACCTATTCCTTGTCTCTCTGTTTCTTCCTCTATATATTCAGAGTAATCGCTGCACTACCCACTTCAGATTGTGGTTGAGAGAAACTATACAATTATATAAGCAAATAATTTTGTTAAATGAAAACTAATATAGAGATTCCAGCTTTTGGAATATAGTTAAACGAATGTGTTTATTCATTACGAGTCTGAAGCAATAAAAACAAATATTACACCAGTAATTCGGTGAACAGTTTTGCCAATAGCAGAACTAGCAAAATCAGAAAGAGGAAGTGGGTCAGGGAATATGATGGTTTTTTTTTAATCATTTTGAGCTGGAGCTGCCATTGGGAAATGCAGGTGCTATCCTTAAGTCTGGATCTCCACTGGAAGATCAGGCATGGAGATATAAATATGGAAGTTATCCTTAAAAAATTAATGGGATTGTTCTGATAAATTGTGGTCTAAAGAGTGTGGAGAGGGAAGAAGAAAAAAGTGCGAAGAGTAAAAATAAAAGGGTCAAGGACAGAAAAGTACTGAATGCTTACTCTAAGGACTCAGGAAAAAAAAGAGAAGTCAGCAAGAGACTGAGGGACAAGGAAAAACTCAAAATATGATGGCCCTGGAAACAAGAGAGGATTAAAATCTGGAAATCAGGAGTATCAAATGTTTAAAGTCTTAACAAAGAAGTTACAGAAACATATCCCCAAAATCACATACAATGACCAGATTGGATTTATATCAGGAATCCAAGAGATACAATATTAAAAACACAAACATAAAATACTATATTAATGACAAGAATTTTAAAAATCACATGTTTATATGCATCAGTGTAGAAATTTTTTTAAAAATTAAATACAGCATTCATTTAAGAAAGTTAGGGTAAGATGAAAACCAGAAAGAAGCCCTCACATTTAGCGATTAGTGGGTGATTATGTTCCCAGGCATTTCCAAAATTATAGACTTACCTCCATTGCAGCAGAAGCATGTAATCCTGTACTAAGGATGTTAAGATGTATACATCCTAACCTACAGGTGGAATCATAGTTCTAGAGGAAAATGCATTCAGAGTCAATCCAGCACAACATGAACATTTTTTTTTCCTCCATCACAATGGGATTGAAGAATACTTTTCCTACCTACAAAGTGGACTCCTCTGACTCTTAAGTCCCTGGTGATAATTTCAATTAAGGCTGGATGATTTAAGGCAGGTATAAAAAATATTGGGATGGGTTTAGGACCAGGTGGGTTGAAGGATCGGGACAGAAATTCCATTTGGTTGGAGACGAGGAACTCTTAGGGGGCAGAAGACCTTTCTGTCAATGGAAAAGCTCCTGAGGATACTTTTAGGTCTTAGTTTTTTTCTTAGGCTAGGGTTGGAGGATATGGTAGAAGGAGGCTTACTTTATTCTTTTATCATCACCAATCACCAGATCAACTGTGTGGAATCAGTTTACCCCAAAGTGTACTGGAGTGGTCTTGGTTCAAGTAAAAACTGGTAAATGGTAAATTGAATAAGATTTGCACTCAGGTAACTCAGGAATAATGATTAATTCTCTACAAAGTTTTTTTTAATAGGTTGTGATTTTATTGTTTTAGGGAACATCTGATTGAGAAACTTCCTCCATTAGTATGGCTTGGCAGCTGCCTTTTGATGTACAATCTTAGACACTTGACAGGAGAACTGGTGGTTTAAATGACTTGTCACACAACCAGAATGTATTAAAGGCAGGACTTGAAGCTCATTCTTCCTGATTCTAAGGCCAGCTCTGAATGTGCTAAAGTGTTTCTCTCCAAAGCTTATGATTAAGTTTTATAGGTATGAAAATAGGACATTATTCTGCTATATTTACAACATAAATATTAAATATTTGCTTACTCTCATATGACACAGTTCTCACATAGCATTGGTTTATTTGAAAGGAGTTTAGGGAAACTTGAAGTAGGTCATGGTGTGTAGGAGAAAAACATTGAATTAATAAATTGTCATTGAGCACCACGGATATAAAAATGTCAAATGGTTAAATTTGCGTTAATCAGCTGTTAGGCCCAACATCTGGGCCAGAAATAAAAAAAAATCAGATGCTTTGAAAGAGGCTATAAATGTATTATGATTTGCATCCAGGAGAAGTATATAAATTAAGGAGGGAAGGATTTTATAGATATATAATGGTAGGAGTTTTGAGTTTCTAAATTATTTGGCATAAGATAAAGTATTAATGAAAAAATCCTCGAATAAGAATACTACAAATGGAAATAACCTGTTATTTAGGATCCATTTTGCATTCTGTGGAGTTTTAAAGAACAGAATTCTCTGGGGAGAAAAGAAAAAAAACACACAGGGTTCATTGGGGATGCATTTAGGTGGATATTTGAAAATGACTGTTATAAAAGCAAAAACATTACAAACATTTCATTTGTGCCTGTGTGTGTGTGTGTGCACGCACGCTTGGGGAGTAGGTTTCATACATGTTTTCTTGTCACCCTTTTATGTGTACAACATTTTACTGATGTCCTTATGTAGCTGTAAAATCTTACTGCTCCTTAATTTATACAATCTTTTTAGATTGGAATTGCAGTGCATTTATAATCTCTTTCAAAGCATCTAATGTTTTGTTTCTATCGCTTGTCCAGATGTGGACTTAATAGCCAAATGACGCAAATTTAACCAGGTCTTGATATTTTCATATTTATGGTGCCCAAGCGCAATTTATTAAAATGACTGTTTTTCTCGAGCATTAACAGGAGTGATTTTATGTTATTTAGGATGAAGCAAGCTTCCAAACACATACATGCACACATGTATAGACATACACCTATACACACATGCAGATCTTTATACATGCATGTGTGTATAGATAATTGTTCTTGTTAACTAGATAATAAACGCTGTTATTCCAAATACTCCTGAAGGATAGTAAATATTGGCAGGGGTTTTAAATCTGGTGTTCTAGGGCAAAGCCTACATTACCTCACCATAGTTATTGGTCTTGTTCTAACATTTAGAACAAAACAGTAGGTAGTGGGAAGAGGCTTCTTCTTCCTGTGTACATAAACATGTAGATACACATGTGTATCTACATGTGTATACATACATATATGTTTGTGTTCAAATACATGTACACACATGTAGAAGAATATTTTTGTAGGATCTCATCATCCCCAATCAGAACAAAATTATAACTCTCATGAAAATGGTACACATTCATACACATCCATTTTTGGATCATATTTGTCTGACTTCTCTTTGACTCATACTTTGACCAATGATGAATACTACTCTTGGTAAAATTTTTATCCTCTTTGCATCTTTGTATTTATTGTACTGTGTTTTCCTTTTTCTGGGGGAAAAAAAGTATGAAAGAAATTTTCCGAAGCATATGTCTTCACTTGCCCAAGCTATCAAAGTTTTATTTCTTTCAACCCCTGTAGTTGTAGGTTTGATTTTTCAATAAGAAAAATGGAATGATTCCTCATGTGTGCAATCTTGCATCTGTTTCTCTCATTTGGTTTCTTTCTATTTTCCTTAACATAAACAAACTCACTGCTATTACAGATTTCTTAAGAAATTGAGATAAAGGTAAAAATCTAGAAGATAACCCTCAAACTTCTAAAGTCTGGGGTCCATAAGCCAAATGTAGGGTCAAACTTAGCTTATTACTGTCATCATTAGTATTTAATATTACTTAGAAATAGTTATTAGAGGTTCAAAGGCCACAGTCAAATTTAAAATAAAAAGGGTTGAGAGAAGTGAGAAGACCATGTTTATTGAATAAAATATTTGATCTTCCTATGGCTCAACAAGTACAAGGGTTGTGACATGCATAATTATTAAGAATCTTAGGTTACTGTGTTAATTAAAAGAATTGGCAAAAGACAAGCTAATTTAATTTTGGCTAACTGAGTATGCAAAAGCAGCTGCTTCAGGGCCTGGAGACTTCAGCAGCAGTGTTCCCAGATCTAGCGTTTTTCTTTAAAAATGTTTCCTGGAGCTTCTTTTAAGATATCTTTCCAGTCCTTCTCCCTTTACTACAATGGAAATCACCCTTTTAAAAGTGATTGTTGTTGTTCAGTCATTTTCAGGCATGGCTGATTCTCCATGACCCCCATTTGGGGTTTCCTATGCAAAGATATTGGAGTGGTTTGTCATTTCCTTCTCCAGCTTATTTTTACAAATAAGGAAACTGAGGCAAACAGAGTTCAGCAACTTACCCAAGATCACAGTAAGTGTATGAAGCCAGATTTGAATTCAGAAAGATGAGTTTTCCTAACTCCAGAACTGCCACACCATGCCACCTGACTGCCTTTAACTGTGAAGCAAAGAAGAAATCAACACACTGAAAATGTGTGCCTCATTCTACATGGATAGCTCACCACTTCTTTTTTGAATGGAGGGAGACATGCATCACCCTAATTCCTCTGAAGTCATGATGGGTCATGGCATTACCCATAATTCTGATCTTTCACTGTTATTTCAGCATTGTTTGTATTCATTTCATAAACTGGTTTCTTTCTTCCTATTTTGCTCTATGTAAGTTTGTCTCCCTGTGTTTCCCTGAATTCTTCATGTACGTCATTTCTTAAGGCTCAAGTAATCTTCCATTCCAAATCATCCATAATTCACAGTTGGTACAGTTATTTCACTACTGATGGGTGCTCACTTTCTTTCCAAATTCTTAAGTGCGATAAAAAGTGCTACTATAAGTATTTTGGATTTTTTTTTTGCCTTAAATGTACCAGTAGTATTATCCCGGGGACAACAGATATGTACAGTTTAGAGACTTTTCAAATATAATTCAAAAGGGTTTTCCTGAAGGATCAAACCAATCCTTAGATTCATCAACACATTTGTGTTCTTGCTTTCCTACAACTCCTTCCACATTTGCCATCCCATCTTTTGTTATGTTGGTTCATCCATTCCTTTTTCCCAAACAATGCCTTTTCTTTTTTACACACTTCTAAATCACAAGTCTCTAGAATAGTCATGTGATATAAAAACTCTGCAAAGTGAAATGAAAATTTACAAAGAAGTAATTTTTATGAGATGTATGCATACTTAAATCAAGAGTGGGCTAAAGCATGTACTTAGAGCATAGCTTTGAAGTGTTGACACCTGGGGTCTCAGTTATGTGACTATAAATTTATTCCATCTCAATTATCACGTGCATAGGGGAGATTATGCCACTGTCAAACAAGTTAAGTTCTTGTATCTCTGATCTTAATTCCTACTTGGCAGGCCAATGCGTAGTTAGCCACTATTTCAGAAATGTGTTTTAAAATGGATGAGACTCATGTGACAAATATGAAGAAAAATCACACTTCCAGGGCACAGGTGATTATTAAATGGTTCATTATTACACTTCTCTTGTGTTTCTTTTAAATTTAAAACCACCTGGATGAGAAAGGGCTGAAGTTTGCCCTACCATTTTAACTGTATCATCTACTGTCATTCTGGGAATGAGGTAATTGATCAACTCCAGGATACCCTTTTAAATAATTAAAATTTTGTCTTATGAAAGATCTTTTCAATCAGAAGCATAAAAGCAGCCATTATTCAGAGAGACATTTGGTTGGCCAAGTTCAAGTAATTTGCTTTATAGGATTAAAGTTAAAAATTCTCAAATTGCAATTGCTTTGAATTCTACTACTAATGCCCTAGTTCATTAATCATAGTGATATAGGTATTACAAAGTTATGGCATCTTTGACTATTGTAGTTCTAACTCAATATTCACTGCACCGATGGCCACTGTAAATATGCTGGCATACTGTTCAATCACAAAATATAACAAGACTCTCCATAGAGAAGACAGAATCAAAAACATTTATTCAGACACCAGAAAACCAAGTCTCAAAACCAGTAAGATTATTCAATCATAGTATCAAAGAAGTTAATAAGCTGTAAGAGCACAGAGAACCACAGCATCCTTCATCCTTCCCACAAACCAACATTTACTCACAAGCCTGTCTCCCTGGGTGCATCCTCTCCTCCCTTCAGTCTCTAACTGCTCTGACTCCCAGCTTCCTGTGGGCTCTGCTCCACCCTTCAGCAAACTACCCCACCACATGCTCTATGTGATTACATTCAGCCTATTAGGGGGCAGGGTATATTTTCAAAGCAGGGAAGGTCTTCAAATTCCATTAGGCTTATTAAGGGGGAGGGAAGATCTTCAAATCTCCATTACTATTACAGCTATGCAGATATTTCTTAATTACCTTACTATATGCATGAAAAATACACATACACACATATACATACATATATAGGCATAAACATAGATATATATGCATATGTATATATATATGTTTGATTAAGAGGATGAGATTTCAAAGCCTATAATATCTAAGTTCATGTTTAAAACATAATGCTAGTCATAGTGCTAGTTGTTGAAAACTATACAGAAAGGTTTTGAAAATGTTATGCTGTTGATATATTCTCAAGATTCAACATCTGTTTTTCCCTTTCCCTTTCTCCTTTTTAAATCAAAATCTTAATATGCTTTTATATTTGGTTATTGGTTTGATATCAAATGGAAAATATTATTGTATATAGGACTAGATCCATAAAAAAATATGGCACTCACCCTCCCATTTCCCCTACATATTTTAAGCCCTCACTGTCTTTTCCCTGGCTCTTATTATCCTCCTAACATATTCTCCCTTCCTCTAGTCTCTACTGTCCAGTCTGTCCTCTGCACACTTGCCAAAATAATCTTATTTTGCTGCCTCTCCCTTACTCAGAAACAGTGATTCCTTATTATCACTAAGGAGCAAAGCATACTCCTAAAGCTGCTGTTTGAGGCCTTCTACAACTTTTCTCTGACCTACCCACCCAGAATTATTTCACATTAAAACCCTCCATCTCTTCCAGATAAACTGAACAACTAGCTTTTATCTAACCTTGGAGTGTTATTTACCTTCTCTATGGATATATACCAGTCATGCCCCATGAATAGAATGTATTCGCTTTCCATTTCTGCCTTCAGAAACTTCATTTTCCTTGGTGACTATTTCCATGAAGCCTTCCTTGATTCCATCAGATAAATATAGTCTCTCCCTTTACAAAGTTTCTAAGAGCACTTTGACTGCTTCTCTCTTTTGCCCATCAAAACTACTTTGTGTTGTCCTTAAAATGTGATAAGTCAAAGAGATGCAGAATGGAAAGAATCCTGAACTGAGAACTCAGAAGAAAACAGTTTTCTCATCCCACTTCTGACACTGTATGTGCAACTCCGGATAAGTCATTTTTTAGCCTCAGTTTCCTCATCTTTAAAATGTGGGTAATGATGGTATCTACCTCACAAAATTCTAATGAGAAACATGTATATATATATATATATATATATATATGTACCCACATATGCATATATATGTATTTGCTTTCTATACCTTTTAGAACTATGTATATAGTTACTACATGTCTTGGTTGCATGTCCTATCCTTACCACTGAAAGAAGAATTTGGTTCTTTGAAGATAGAGAGTGTAATTTAATTATTTCTGTCTTTTCTCTTCCCCAGTGTAGAACTCATATTTTGTTCAGAGTTGGGATTGCATCAGGGTGGGGGAAATCCCAGAATGAAAATTCCCTTCACTAATAAGGATCAGTACCTCGCCTGTAATTTAGAGCCTTAAAGGATAGCCTGTGTCACCGAGAGGGTAAATGGCTTGTCCAAGATTACATATACCAGATCATCCCAAGGTCAACCTGAAAGCAACATCATACAGTATGTGTGTGTGTGTGGCGGGGGGGGATGGTGGTGTGTACAAAAATCAAAACCAAACAAAAAAAACTTGTACTTGAGTCAGAAGATCAGAATTTAAATCCCAACCCTGAAATCTTCCTTTGGGGGAAGACTGTTAATTTTCTTGGACCTCAGTTTCTTGGCTATAAAATGACAATTTGGCTTCTGAGGTTCCTTCCAACCCCAGGTCATTGATTGTATTAGTAAGTAGGCACCTAAGTGGCTCAATTCTGAAGACTCATCTTTCTTAGTTCAAATCTGGCCTCAGGCACTTAAGTAGCTGTGTGACTCTGGGCAAGTCACTTAACACTGTTTACTTAGGTTTCCTCATCTGTAAAATGAACTGGAGAAGGAAATGGTAAACTGTTCCAATAAATCTGCCAAGAAAACCCCAAATGCGGTCAAAAAGAGTTGGACATGATTGAAAAATGACTTAACCATAACAGAAAATGAGATATTTGTAAAGCATTTTGGCACGCGTAAGCAATATATAAATGTTTGGTCTAATAATTATTATAGCTATTGTAATAATGATAATGTTGGTCCTTAAGCATTACACAGGGCTGAATCTTCCTCTGCAAAGTGTAAATAAATATTTCAAAAACTCTTTATTATGTACCTACTTGGGCAGCCAGGTGGCTCAGCAAGTAAGAGCACCGGCTCCAGTGTCGGGATGACCTGGATCAAATCCGGGCTCAGATACTCAGCACCACACCCAGAAATAATAACTGGCCATGTAACCTTGAGCAAGTTACTTAACCCTGATTGCTTTAAAAAAAATTAAATTAAAAAAGTATTATGTACCTACTTTATGAAAAGCACCATCCTAGTTATTGAGGTTACAAAGATAAAAAGTGACTCGGACCCTGCTCTCAGGAAGCTTACAGTCTTCAAAAGGGATGAGATTCATGTATAGCAATGCAATAATTCTAATATAACTAAATATCTATATATAACAGTCTGGTACCATTTTACTAGTAGAGTAACCCCATTGCTTCTAAGACTCTTTAATTTTTATTTTACATTCAGGAGGGAAAAAATGGATTTCAGTTCCCTGTGTGCATTGCAATTTCCAGCTTCTTTTTGAAAAAACAGGAAAAGAGTCACCATATTCAGCATACAGTGGAGCAAGGGCACAAAGTTGATTAAATGAAAACAACATGAGATCTCCTGAGCTTTCAAAGGCAATGTAATGAGTTTCTCACAGGAAAAATAGCCACCACATAATGTGCCTCTGGCCCTTTCACTTTTAATATGCTATTAAATTAAGTTCCTTAGGTCCTTAACCAGAAAGTTCGATCCCAAAGCCACTCAAAAATTAGGGATTACTTCCAAATGATTGGAATAGTTGCCTGAAATACCAACATGTTTAAATTCCCTTTTGCCAGAGATTATAGAATTCTGAAATTATATGGGGAACTGCAAAATTTGTCCCCCATACTGGTTTGTTTATAAAGTACTTTGTCGCCCTATGTGTGGAGCATGGCCCATACATTTTTATAATGGTAATAGACCCAGGTATCTATGAGAATCTAGGCAAGTAACTTCACTAACTTAGTCCTCAAGTTCCTATTTCTAAGACAAAGACATTGAACTAGAACATGGGTTCCTAACTTGCAATCCATAACCTGCTCTGTGTTAAATAATATTTTTGATAACTGTATATGAATATTTTCTGGTAATCCTATGTATTTTATTTTGTGTGGACTGACAAAAGGTGCCTAAACCAGTTAAGAATCCCTGGGCTAAAGTTTCTAATAGTTTATGGTTCTGGGCTTCTCTGATAATAACAACAGCCCAGACTTTCTGAAAATTTTGCTATAGAGACAGAGATCTATTTTCTAATCCTATTTTGGGCATTAACAGGATAATTAAGACCGAGAAGAGAAATCAAAATAATTTCTGTGTATTGTAGCACTTTACATGTTTTTAAAATTATCATCATCAATAAGTATTAAGTACTCACTATATGATAGTTACAGTGCTAAGAAAGGCAAAAACATGGTCCCTAGCTTCAAGAAACACATATTCATCTAATATTATATTATTTTATATAGCATTTACATATGCTATATTTTCTTTTTTTTTTATTTTTGGAGGGCAATTGGGGTTAAGTGACTTGCCCAAGGTCACACAGCTAACAAGCGTTAAGTGTCTGAGGCTGGATTTGACCTCAGGTCCTCCTGACTCCAGGGCTGGTGCTCTATTCACTGTGCCACCTAGCTACCCCCTTATATACTATGTTTTCAAACATTCAAACAATTATGTGCCTATAGTACGTATACAGTATAAATTGGCAGATATGAAAAATCTCGGAAGGGATTTAGCAGTGGAGATTAGAGGGAAGGAGAGGGTAAGAGCAAGAAAGGCCTCTTGAAGAAGGTAGGATTTGAGCTGGGTCAAGTCTAATCACCAAGCATTTATTAAACATTTGCTATTTTGGGGACACTATGTAAAGCACTAGAATTAGAGAGAAAAATAAAACGATGCCTGCTCTTAAGGAATATTATATTTCAGTTACATTTTGAAGGAAACCAGGAATATTTTAAGTATTGACTCAGTTTCCTCAGAATTTAATTGAGAGGACTTGTGCTCTTTCTATATAGTATTCTATGTAGACACCAAGTGCTTGACAGAGGTAGTTA
Source organism: Petaurus breviceps papuanus (assembly GCF_028583685.1). Lineage (NCBI taxonomy): Eukaryota > Metazoa > Chordata > Mammalia > Diprotodontia > Petauridae > Petaurus > Petaurus breviceps. The sequence continues at coordinate 4,673,894 of NW_027185777.1, read as the reverse complement.
CATATTAAATCTAATTTGTTTCACTAATAAAAGTAAAAGAAAATTTAGCCATTGAAAAGCCTCACTACAGAGTATTTATTTGGGATATTTTTGTTTGTTTTTGGTCATTTATGCTCCTCAATCAAAAGCCCAGATGATCATTGTTCATTGGTCTTTCCTTCTTCCTCCTTTTCAAATTAATCATTAGAGTAACATCTCCTTATTCCTAGGAGAAGATGGCAAATGAAGGCACATGACTAAGCCCATCTACATTATTGCAAAACAGTAAAACAAGACAAATAAAATAAAACCAAATAGAAATGAAAAGGAAAGAAGAAGACTATCACAGAAAAAAATATTATAGGAAAACTAATAGACAGATTAAAGAAAAGAATAAAATAAGTTCCCAATACAATGAAAAAATACTACTGGGGGTAAAAGAATGAGAATTCATCTATATCTCACTGAGGAAATAGTAGTCATAACCCAAGAACATCCAAGAAGTTGTGAATCACAATATGAGACATAAAAGAATATAGGAAACCTATAAGACTAGATAAAAAGGTCACTGAAAGAAGATATTGAGAAGATGGACATCAGAATTCACAATCTAAGAAAGAGAGGAATCATTCAATAAAGTAGTGGACTGTCTGAGGAGCAGTGTGGTTCAGACAAGAAGAAAGGAAATGCAGCGATGGAGGAAATAATAGAGATTGAGATGAAAATGGCAAATTTTAGATTTCTACAAACCAGAGTACTGGAGATAAAGAATGGAGCTTGCTGAGATATTCTGAGAATTATTGATTTCCCAGAAAAATACAAGGAAATAAAGATTCATTCAAGTAAAATGTCTGGAAGCATTGTAGACAGAATGGTCAGTAAAAATTTATAGAATTTGTGCTATAATGACAGGGAGAAACCCCAAATTTAACTGATCTAAAAATGCCCATGGGGTGGCTAGGTGGCACAATGAGCACTGGCCCTGGAATCAGGACGTCCTGAGTTCAAATGTGATCTCAGACACTTAACATATACTAGCTGTGTGACTTTGGGCAAGTCACTTAACCCCAATTGCTCCTCAAAAAAAATAAAAATGCCTATATTTCAGGGTTTTTTGTGTTAAAACAGTTTTTAATATACAGGAAGACAATTTCAATATAAGCAAACATTTCTAATTTCACAAAACTGCTAAATCATACTAATGAAAAATTGAAAAGGTTGGAAATATATGTATATCTGTACATACTTAACTTTGATAAGATTATTTATGTATATGTGTACTTACATATTTGCATCTATATGAGGGAAATTAACCTGAACTTCCAAATTACCTGTCTTTTAAAATGGAGCATACTCTTTCATGAGAGAGGAAAGCTCTTCAAAACAGTTAGACTTTTCATTGTTTCCTATCAAGAAATGGACAGATGATTGGTAGGGTCTTTAACATGCAAAGAGACTAAAGCAGCTAAAACTTAAGACAAACTGAATTGGTTGGCAAATAACAAGTAAAAGCTGACGCTATTTGTAAGCTATAAATATTCTACAGCTTTTAATTCATGCTTAGTGTGATGGTCATAAAAAATATGAAAGGTAGGAAACTGATGGAGGAATTTCTTGAAATTGGAAATGGTATCATTAGATCATCTGGAGGACCAAGGAGAAGGGAAGAGTTGACAACCAAAATGATAGTTTTTAAGTGTGTCAACATAGGTTACAAAGAGTTCTAGGATGTGGGAGAGAAGGTGACTCTTTAAACCACATTTGTATGTGAGTTAAGCTAGGAAAAACAAAACAATGTTTTAAGAAGATCATATCAGTAAGAGAAGAAAAAGTGGATTGTGTGTGGTTTCAGGGCTGAAAACAGCATTGTAATAAAGATAAACTCTGTTTGTATTATAGGTGAATGAGGATTGGTAATAACTGTGTGTGACTGCAGACAGTAAGATTAGGCTGTTAAAAACAAAAGACATAATACCTTAGAATTTAATGGAAGTGAATAGAAACTTTAAAATCATAACATTGAATGCTAATGTATTAAACTTACCAATAAAAGGAAAAGCTATTAAAAATTTGTACAAATCAGAAAAATGCGACTAGAAAAAGAACATATGTGGAATGCAAAAATTTTGCACAAATATCTTCAATAAAGCCTGACATTGAAAAGTTAACTTCAAAGATATCCATAAAATTAAGAGCTATTCCCCTACTGAAAAATGGTCAAATTATATATGTGTGTGTATAAATATATATATATATGTATATATATCTCAAAATAAGAAAGACAAACTATCAATAGCTCTCCAAATGCTCAGGATTGCAAATTAGAACTCAGATAAAAATTGTACACATTAAATTTGCAAGGACAGCATATGATTTTTAAAAGAAAATATCAATATTGGTGGCATGTGAGAAAATAGGAACACTAATTCATTGGTGGAACTGTGCATTGATTCAACAATTTTGGAAAACAGGAATAATACAAACTGACTTATGAAATTCTTCATGCCTTTTGATCCAATGATTTCACTATTGTATCTATGTTCCAGTGAGGAAGTAATTTATAATAAGAAATAAGTATTTTTAAACTATATCTTCAAAGAGCCCTTTTGTACAGTAGCAAAGATTTAGAAGGAAAATGTACTTAATAATTGAGAAACGACAAAAAATTGTGGCATATTAATGCAATGCATTATTACTAGAATAATGACTATGAGGAATTCAGAGAAATGTGAAGAGATCCCTTTGAATGATGCACAGTTTTAAAAGGTAGTTCTGAAAGAACAGTGTTTTCAATTACTCTGACCATATAAACAAATCTGACTTTAAGCAGTAATGAAACTCATCAGAAACACTGGTCAACATTGGAACTATTTGTATAGTAATAATATACATTTCTATCTTTTAAATAAAGTAAATGAGAAACCACCAAGGGGTAAGGTTTCATGTAAAGTATAAGCTTTCAATGTGTGTATTATTGGTGTTTTGTGTTGGGTTTTGTGTGATGTACTGGATAGATTTTTATTTTTAAAAACCCACTTTGCATGACTACACATGTATAATCAATGTCAAATTGCTTACCTTCTCAGTGAGGGGGTAGAAAGAGGAGGAGAATTTAGAACTCAAAATTTGAAAAAAATAAAAAGAATGTTAAAATTATTTTACATGTAATTAGGAAAATATTAAATTAAACACATACACACACACAGCCAAAATGAATGTTTCTCTGAGATGACTAATGACAGTGAATGTTATGGAGTATAGTGGAGAGAGTACTCAGCTTTCAACCCCAATATATATGTTTGATTTCTTGCTTTGCAATGTATTAGTTAAGAGATCTTAGTCATTTCAACTCTCTGGCCCTCAGTTCCCTTATCTTTAAAATAAAGAGGCTTTACTTGATGACATTTAAAGTCCTTCCAGTTCTGTTGTGCTGTGATTTTCTTCCCTTGTCTACACACCATAAAATCATAAGATTTTGCACCTGGAAGGGACCTTAAGGATCAACGGAATCCAACTTTGGGTCTTGTGGTAGTCCACAAGGAAACAAAGAAATTGACAGAATCTCTGCCCTTAAGGAGCTTGTATTATCTTCAGGGTGGAGGAAGATATGTCATGTTGGGGAAGGTTCAGTGATTTCTACTCTCCCATATCCCTCCCACCTCTTTAAGCCCAGTTTCCATGAAATCGGAAATCTGGTTGCCTTGATTGAGTGAGTAGATCAAAGCAGGAGATGTGATGATTGTTTGACAAGAGCTTGCTCATGCCAAAAAGTCAGTTACTCCCAATTCCTTTGTAAAGGAATAAGAGTATCAACATTTATACATCTGTGTGTATGTATGTATATATACATGTATGTTTTATGCACGTTTTTACCCCATGTGCTCAATTACATTGTAAAAACAAAAACTTTTTTTTAAAAGCCTCCTACCTACCTATTCACCAACAAGCTTTGTTTCTTTTGTCCTGTCTTCCTTCCTTCTTTCCTCCTGACAGTCTCTCCTAGGAGGTAGAAGCAAGGGACATGACTGCCTGGGAAAACCAATTAACTCTGCTTCTGAGGCAGAGCAGGCATTTCCCAAACAAAAACACTTGCTTCCTGAAATGATACAGCACAGTTGGTGGGGAGGGAGGTAGAGATTTTATTGTAATGGGCGATTAACACAGCTGGCCAAGGTAGGGGCCAAGTGACAATGCTGCTGGGAACATAGCTCCAGCTACAGGTGCAGTCATTCCAAGGTTTATTTTTTTTAAGACCTACATCCACAGAATAATCTGTCCTTAATCTAGCTATGCCTGAAGGCTCGTGCACAAAGCTTTCTCTTCCCTTTAAACAAAAACAAAATCAGTCCATGCATGTAGAAGATACAGGTTTGTAATCTTGTTCTTTAGGTGTATAAATAAAAGTGTATAAATCACCCTCAAATATTTTACCAAGGAAAATGGTACTTCTGTATAGAGAAAGTTTCTTAGGTTTTTAGAAAGCAAATGTGCTGAGCCCAGATATCCAGATGTGTAAGCCTGGCAGTGAAATACTCAAGGAATGTGCATTATTTATTTATTTTTTTTAATTTAATGTACTAAGGGAAATTTTTTGAAATTATTTTTTAAAACTTCTGAACTTAATTAACAGCAAAGAAAATTCACATTTCCATATGCAAAGTAGAAAAGAGAAAGGCAATTGTCTATGAAATTTTGAATCTGTGTCATGTACAGCATTTTTGGTTTTAGGTAGTCATTCATTCAACTAATATTTGTCAAGTGTCTAGTATGGCAGTCACTGTGCTAAGAACTAGAGATAGAAAGGTGAAAAAAAGTCTCTTCTCTCAACAAATTCACATTCTAATGCTATACAACCAGTTCAACATGTGACTTTCAAAGCTATGGACTAAGGGCAATTTAGCAAGAAGCATGATGGTAGTCTATAGGGAATCATTAAGACCTGGTCTTTATGTCTATTCCTGATATATAGTAAACTTTGGCAAATTCCTTAATCTCTAAATGCCCCTAGATAACTTTCCACAATATATTCATTATGCACATTAGTAGATAAAGTTTCTCTCAGGCACAAAAGTTTTCATGCAAGACAACATCTCACCAGGGTCTCAGTTTACTTCTCTGATGTAGCAAATTTGGCCATGATTCCAGTCCTGTGTATAAGAATTGCAAAAAGTAATAGGGCATGCCTTTTAGATGTTGGTACCCCCAAAAGTATGGAATTAGATTGAGTAATATCTATGCATATAAGAGGCTTTTGTAGCACCAGTGCAATATTCTCAGTGCCCACGACCAGTCTAAATAGACCTTTATGGTGCTTAATCACAAAATGCAACAGACTCTCCAAAAAGAAGACAGAAGGGAAACATTTATTCCGACACCAGAAAATCAAATCCCAACACCAGGAAACTGAATCCATCATAGCAACATAGAAGTTAATACACCACAATGTAGCATAGAGCCACACCATCCTTTAGCCTTCCCACAAACCAATATTTGACCAATATTTACTCACAAGCCTGTTTGTCTCCCTTGGAAACAAACTATCCTCCCAACCTTCTAGCAGGCTCTGATTCCCAGCATCTTGTGGGCTCAGTTCCACCCTTCAGCAAACTCCTCCCACCACAGTCTCCATGCATATTAAGGGCAGAATTTATTTTCAAAGCAGGAAAAATCTTCAAATTCCCATTACCATTACAGTTTTCAAACTTACAGTTTGCTTCCTAATCTTGAATGTCAGTCACTAGAGTCTTTTTATAAATACTTTGAAAGATAAAATCTCCAGAGACCTTTTCCTTGTCTTATTCCTTTATTATTTATTATTATTTGCTATACTTATATAACCCTCGTATTTTTAAAGAATGTTGATTTGCTTTATGCAATCTATTTGGTAAGAGTTAAAATAGACTTAACTGTGTCTTCGTGCTTTCAAGAGTACCCAAGGTCACATATGTTTTCATAACTTTTTTTTAAAATGAGTTTTAAAGCTTTAAAAAATCCTCTTCAGTCAGATTCATTTCCACTTGCACATCTTGCACGTTGAGACTCTATATTTGTGCCTGTGGATGAAGGCCTGACTATTCATGAAGTAGCTGGTGTAAATTAAAGAGGCCTTTAGTGGCTACTGCCCATTAATGCAGCTTTCTGATGTACCTGACGTAGTTGTAGAATTGTTCAGTTGCATGAGCGAATCTAAAGCATTATTTCCTCCAAATAAGGAGACCTTATCAAAGTGTCCTCAAGTGTGTAATGATCACAGTGTGTCTTTTTTTTCCTGTTTATGATTTGTTCCATTTTATCTTTTTTATTTTTTATTTTTTGTGATCTCTTGTTTGGTTATGGACTCTTTTCCTATTCATAGTTGTAATTGCTTCTTTCTTGCTTCTCTAATTTGTTTTTGATGTAGTTTCATATCTAGGTCATATTTGGAGCTTATCTTGGTTTGTCGTGTGAGATGTTGGTTGAAATCTAATTTCTGCTCATCCGTTTTCTAGTTTTGGAGATTTTTTTGCCTATTTTTTTTGGAGGGGGAAGGTAGGGCAATTGGGATTAAGTGACTTGCTCAAGGTCACATGGCTAGTTTTTTGTGTTAAGTGTCTGAATCCAGATTTGAACCCAGGTCTTCCTGACTCCAGGGCCAGTGCTCTATTTACTGTGCCACCTAGCTACCTCTATTTCATATATTTTTTTAAATTTACTTGATTAAGAGTTGTTCTTTTATTATTTTGTTGCTTAAATGGATTAGTGATTTCACCAGGGTGGATACTTTTCCCACTAATGTACCTCAACTCCTCCATGCCTTATGATCATATTCCACTCTCATTCATATTTTCCCATACATTGTCTATCAAGAGTCTATTCTACACTCTGGAGGTATACCTCTTGTTTGTAAAGATCTCATGAGGTATAAATCTAGCACACTGGAAATGTATTATCTCTCATTTGCAATAATGACTACACACCTTTCTTGCTCATATCTTCCATTATGATTTTTATGACATCTTTTCTTCTTGCATACAAGTTATAGTAGATAATTTGGTGCACTACAGATACCTACCACCCACCCCTTGAAATATTATCATTGGTTTTGGGGGGCATGTTTGTAAATTTGTTCCTCTGTATTTGTGGTATATAACGATTCTTAACCATATATCATCACCAAGAGTATATTGTTGTTAAAGCTGTGGACTTTGGGAGTGGAAGGCAATTGGTAATCTTTGAAAACAATGAGAAATAGGTATTTTATTGATTATAAAATGGTTTACTTGGTAACATTATGATTATAATTCTTAGCAGAATGAAATCTGGTTAGAGGACCAGGTCATTTACCCATGGCTCTGAGATTAATAAGAAACATTTATCTCATCATTCCTGGAGCCATCTTACTCTATCACAATCAATTGGACCAGTCATATCCATTGTTCTCATCTGTTGGTTCAAGCTTCAAGTACAGATCTGATTCAGACAGTGAATTCAAAGTGCATTTATCATGTTGTAGGTGTATGGGGGAGGAATAATTTTCCATAACTTCATGACATATTAAGAATTATACTGAATGTGCAGATTTATCTCACTTCAATGTCTTATCTTACTCTAATATGATGTATCATAGCATACTTTACCTTATCTTATATATTATATCCTCATATTCTTAAAAATTAAATAAAACTCTTTTGAAGTGATGGCTAGTCTGCTTAAAGAGAACCAGCCTTGAAATCCCTGGTTTAGCTCATGCATTTCATCTTTGATACCATCAAGGGGCAACTCTGCCATGTTTGTAAAGAAATACAATAACTCAAATATAAATTGTGTCTTGGCTGAAAAGTGAAAGAAAACATTATTCCCCTTTGGAAAACATAGTAGTGAGGACATGGTAAATAGGGATGGGATTGTGTCTATGGGGGTCCCCTGAAAATTTGAACATCAGCTCTTCTAGAAAGCTACCTGTGTAAGCCCCAGTGGAAACATGAAGAAAGGTAGAGCTGGGTATTGGTTTTTGTTTTTTTAAGTTGTTTTACCATTTTTTGTCCTAGAACATTCAAGGAAAACAGCTCACAAAACATTTCTTCAAGTCTTTTTTTCTTGTCCAAGTTAGGAATGTTTTGAATGAAAAATCTTCATGGCAGTGCGGGAAGCATAGGAGAAATGCAGTCTTTCTGTTGCAGACCTCAATGCTTCCTGTCATACTGAGGGGTGAGGGAGAAGAAAAAAAAAGAAAAAAACTCTTTAAAAAGTACAGAGAAAAATATTCTTTTGGATCAGGTTGTGTTCTCTATCTGATTCCCAAATGTTTTCATAGCATCTGGAAATCTGGAGAAATAGCAAAACAGAGAATATACCAGAATATTGTAGTTGTCTCAGTGGCTGAACAGTTAGGATGCGCAGTAGTCTGCCAGCTGGCTGCCTCCTGGGAACTCTGAATAGGACGTGGTCCACATGGTGGTCTGTCTTGGCCTTGTACAAATCCATCCCAGTATATTGCAACTAATTATTTTTAGTGCCTTTTGTCCTCCTCCTCCCACCTACATGTTCTACCCCTAGCAGGAGAGAGAAAGCATGGTATGGTAGATAGAGAGTTGGTCTAGGACTAGGAAAGCCTGGGTTCAAATACTGCTTCTGACCAATACTAGCCTTTTAACCCTCAGGAAGTCACTTAATCTCCTAGTACTCTAGGCAGCTCGAAGACTATGACTATAAATTGCAAGGAAAACTCCATAGTAAAGTAAGTTCTTCTGTACTGATGAAATCAAAAGAAAAAAAAAACCCACCAACAGCTCCTGCGTGCTGATCTTTATGGTGCTGATGCTGCTAAAGGATGGGCAAAAGCTGTCAGCACCTTCTAAATCCAGTCCCTTAGGGGAGAGCCCCAGTTATTCTGCACCGTTATGACTCTGCCTGTACTTTCTATTAATTACTTGTCCTTTGCACTGTTGTCATCTAGGTATTAGGTAGAAAAGAACTCTGTCAATGGGATTAAATGTCCTCTCCCCTTATAGGATAAAAGAAAGTTTGTCCAGCTGTGAAGATCTTCTTGATCTGAGTGAACATAGGATTGAAATTGGTTTTCTGTAGCTCTTGTGCCGAGAGGAATGAACAAGCCAAGAGATCTAAGCCCCCCCTCCCCCCCAACCTTGTACTAATTTAAAAGATAATCAAAATGTCTGAAACACAGTGGGAAATGTATCAGTAAACATGGCTTTGGATTTAGTTTGATTTATTTAGAAACCGGAAAGGCCGCCAGCCCCAATCTACAAGTGAAATCACGGCTGGCATAGACATCTTGAGATGAGTCAGAAGTAATAAAATGTTAGTTGGCATGGCCAGCTCAGTGTCCACAACATGTGTTCTTGGAGATTAAAAGAAGCAGATATGCATACATTGGGCAAATGTTGATTAAAGGGTAGACTTCATAACAGTCTGCAAATGTTTGAAGGGTATAATCACAGAGGAGGGGACAGGAAGTCCTGAGCATGGCACCAAGAGCTACAAATGGGAGCCATCTGATAAAGGGGAAAAGGGACAATCTAAAATGAATGTCAGGGGAAATTACTCAGTGGTCAGAACTTTGCTAATGTCAGACTCCCAGAGGAAATTGTCTCCATAGGAAATGGAATTTCTCAAATCACATTAAATTTGAAAAGGCTAAGTACTTTGTGGGTCATACTTTGTATTCAAAGATGACTTCAGTGATGTTGTTTCTATTTGTCACCAACCCTTCAACTTTCCAGGAGGAAAGGAGAGTTGAGTTAAATTAAATAACCAATTATTAAACCCCAGCAAAGCCTAGAGTCAAAGGGCTTGTTTTGAAATCTTGACTCTGCTATTTAATATGTATGTGACTTTAGGTAAGTCACTTCACATTTTTGGGCCTCAGTTTCCTCAGCTGTAAAATGAAGGGGTTTGGACCTCTAAATTCCCTTCCCTTCAATGATCCTGTCATTTTTCATCTGTTTTACTTTAGACAAGTTACTTGGCCTTTCTAGGTTTTAATTTCCTCATCTGGAACATAAGAAGGTTTGACTAGACTAGCTCTGAGGTCCCTTTTAGTGTTAGCTCTATGATGCCAAAAGTTAGGTACTGGAGATACAAAGATGAAAGGAGAAAATAGTTCCTTCCCTTAATAAATTTAGGGGTTTTTTTTTTTAGGAGGGGGAAGATAGGGCAATTGGGGTTGAATCACTTGCCCAAGGTCACATGACTACTAACTGTTGAGTGTCTGAGGTCAGATTTGAACTCAGGTCCTCCTGACTCTAGGACCAGTGCTCTACTCACTGCATCACCTAGCCACCCCAAAGCTTACCTTTTTCAAAATCCCTCCAGCTTACCACAATAGCTCCAGTGTGTATGCTTTTTTTAATGGGAATTCTGTAATTAGTCCATCTGCTTTTAGTCTATGACACCAAGGTCAGAACTCTGCCAGCAAAGACCATACCTCACATGTGCAACCAAACCTGTAGTTAGTCACTATTAATTCAGCACCTACAATGTGCTCTGTGTTTTCCCAGATATGGTAGGAAATAAAGTATAATGTAGCCATGGACTGGAAGATCCTCAAAACCTCTAAGGGCGAGGAGGTTGCACCCTAGGTAGGCATCACATGGGTTTAAAGAAGGATAGCATCATTTGCATTTCTAAATTACTAGGTTGCTAAAATACATATAACAAAATAATTTTTAAAAAAGAAAAACAAACTATGAAGACATTATTTGTATTAAAATAAATATTAATTTTTAAAAAAAAAGAAGGATAGGCAATTGGGAGAGTTCTCAGAATTTGACTGTGGATTCATGGCTAAGGACCTGTAAGGGAAATGCAAATTTCAAGATCTTCCCTGCCCCTAGGCCCTTTGATAGGCTTAAGAGGATCTGAGAACCTTCCTTGATTTGAAAATATACTCTGCCCCCTAAGTTAAGTGTCCTTGGAGCCTGTGGTGGGAGGCTTGTTTTTCAGGAATGCCCATACCTTAGTGCTTTGTGATTGGGCAGTGGGTCAAGAGGGTTGTTATATTCTCTGAGCCAGGAGAAAGCTATATATATATAAAGCTAATGGGAAGCTTTGCTTTGGGGCTCACTTTGAGAAGTGTTGTATGATTTGACCAGATGAGACTCTGGGCAGCCGTTGAGAGCCCCCCTGGCTTTGAAAACCCAGATGTTGATGCTTCCCTCTCTGGTAACTGTGATTTGGGATGGATGTAATGGTTGGACAGTTTGGAAGCCTGTCAGCTTGATCTGTTTCTCTGTCTTGTAACTTCTGTCTGTATACTCTGAAGTTCAGGGTGCTGACCTTTTTCCCCTGAACTAGGTAAATGCTATATGTTTGTTTGATTAAAGTAAGCTTGTTAACCCATTTTGAGTTGCTTTCCTTTAGAAAAGCAGATCTAAGAACCTGTGTTGGCAGCCACCCTGGGGATGCTGGGGTGCTTGCTACTACAGTACCTATGGAGGGATACAGGTTTTATGGTGCTGAGTGACCTTGTATGTGAGTATGAGTAGTGGGAGCTAATCACAAAGGAAGGGTGCTGCTAATGCTACTGATTATTATTGTGAGTAACTGGAAACTTGCTTGGCTCACTTGAGGAATGTTGGGATGGAACTTGCTATTTTGCTGATCATACCTACTTGGAAGTCCTAAGACCTGGTCTCCATTCCCCTCCCTGCCTTATTGCTTCCTGATTAGCCAGCCTTCATTTACTACTGTTTTAAGCTTTTTTTAATTCCTGTGTACTTTTATAATGGGTTTTGTCTCCAGATAGAGATAAACTCATTTTTATTGCATTCTGAGTGACTATTTGCTATAAAGGTGTGGATTTAAAAAAAGGGATGGGGGGAGAGGAAAGACTTCTTCCCTTGTCTGGAGCCTTGGCATGATTAGCTTTCTGAAATCTCAGGAGTTAAGAATCAATATGAAACAGTGAGACTAATTGTCTTGGATGTTAAAGAAGAAAGAAAGATACAAAAACAGTGTGAGCCTGTATTAACTTTTCTGGAGACACAAAGGGGAACTTTGTTGGTATAAGAGAGAATCCCTGCCATGGAGAAGCTTACCATCTAGAGGAAAAGACAGGATTAATCATAATCAGTCAGTTGTTTAGCATTTCTGTGCTGGGCATTATGCTAAGGTACTAGACTAGACAGCAATGCTTGACCTCATTGTAAATGATGAAGTACAAATTTTGTGGAACAGTCCATTTGTAATAAGCTGGACCTTATCTGGTACTTTTAAGGGGACTGGAATAATACACTTTAAGTCATTCAATAGTTAAATAAAAAGACATTTACTTGAAGGATACTCAAAAAAGATATAGCATATGCCTTTATTAGATATGGCCACTCTCTTGTGGTCTATTCAGCAAAGAAAAATGTGGTTTTTCACTTGGCAATAAGCCATTCGCCAAATCTGTAGCTCCACATACGTGAGTCAGAAAGTCATATCTAGAGTGAGGATTACTCCACTGAGCCAGTCAAATCTTCAGAGTGATTTCTTTTACTTTATTAATTAACTTTTATTAATTTACTTTAAGTAGTTTACATTTTCTGCTATATTTTTTTCTCTCCTCTCTCCCAGAGAAGATAACATTTTAAAAAAGAAAATAGAAACAAATCAACAAAAATGATCAATATATTTAAAAAAATACGATATGCAATATTACATAATTGTAAACTCCACACCTCTGAAGACTCATTTAAAACAAAAAAATTAGTTGCAAGTTCTTTATTTCTGTCTCTCCCTTTCCCCCTTCCCTTCTTGAGATGGTAAGCCATTTGATATAGTTTATATATGTGAAAGAAAACACATAACCAAAAATAAAGACAATGAAAAAATAGTATGCTTCAATCTGCATTCAGACTCCATCAGTTCTTTCTCTGGAGGTAGATAGTATTTTTCATCATGAGTCCTTTGGAATTACCTTGGATCATTGTATTGTTGAGAATAGCTAAGTCATTCACAGCTGCTCATTGCGCAGTTATTGCTGTTACTATGTACAATGTTCTCCTGGTTTTGCTCACTTCACTTTGCATCACTTCATAAATGCCTTTTCATGTTTTTCTGAAATCTATTTGCTCATTATTTCTTATAGCACAATAAAATTCCATCAAAATAATATACTACAACTTGTTCAGCCATTCCCCAATTGAGGGATATCACAATTTCTAATTCTTTGCTACCACAAGTGCTACTACAAATATATTTTGTACAAATAGGTCCTTCTGCCCTGCCTTTAATCTCTTTGAGATACAGACCTAACATTTATTGGGAAAGCTTCTAATGTATTCCCATTGCACACAAGGCTTATATTTAGTTTTAGATACTTGTTGTGATATATAGATTCCTCTTTGCCTACACTTTACAGAGGTTTTTTTGATTGGATGCTTTTTCTGCATTGTTTAGATTTTTATATAAGTTTTTTTTTATTTTTGTTTGATTTATATTTATCTTTTTAAATATGGTTAATTATATTGATTTCTTAATGTTCAACCATCCTTTCAACTCTGGTATAAATTCAACTTGTTCATAACTTCTTGTGAAATTGCTGTAGTCAATTTCACTTTATTCCTCTTTGGTTTGGTATTATTACTGTATTTGTCTCATGAAATGAGTTTGGTCCTTTTTTAATTTTTTTAAGAATGACTTGAGTAGTTTAGGCACCATGGGAACTCTTTTGTGAATTCATCTGGAACAGGTACTCCCCCATCTTTCCCTTTTTGGTAGTTTCTTTACAGTTAGCTCTTTTACTGAAATTGGAGTATTTAAGGTATCTGCTTGGTTCTCTGTTGGCTTGGTCATTTTATATTTTCCAAAGAAATCATCTTTTTTTTCTTTTGTGTTCTCAATTTTGTTAGCATAAAGCTGGAGAGTAGGTTTTTATGAGTCTTTTGTTTTTCTTCTCACTTTGATATGGTTTTACTTTGTTAGCTATTTTGTTGATTTGATTTTCTGACTTTTTAATCAGGTTGGCTGGAGATTAATCAGTTTTATTAGTCTTTTCAAAGCACCAACTTTTAGTTTTATCATTTTAAATCATTTCTAGAATCTTATTGTTTTGAATTTATCTATTTTCTTCTCTACATTTTTTTGTGCTTATTTCGGGTTTCTAGTTTTTAAAATGCATATGCAGTTGATAATAAAAATAGCTAGCACTGATATACTACATATTATTATCATTTGAAACAATGACAATGATCATCACGACAGCCCTGGAATATAGGTTTTATTGTTATTATTTATTTTACAGTTGAGGAAAGCAAAGCAAAGGGAGGTTAAACAACTTGACCAGGGTCAGAAAGCTGGTAAATATCTTAGTCTAGATTTGAACTCAGGTCGTTCTGACTCAGAGTTCAACACTCTGTCACAGAACTACTAGCCACCTCTAGTTCATTAATCCTCCCCACCCCTACTCCCAATGTTATTAATGCATGTTTTTAGGAATATAATAATTTCAGCAGAGTTTCAGTACCCTTTAAGGGAAAAGAAGTCTGATCTTCATGGCGCAGATTTTTAAAGAAAAATTAGTCCCATTTGCATGGCAGGGGAATACAGTAGATATTATTATTCTTACCATACTGTCATATTTACATAAGACTTAGATTAAATTGAGAGAAAACTTAGAAATTTTTTGTCAGAGGAAAAACATAAGAACCAGAAAAGTTAATGAATGGGATAGAACTTCAAAAGCTGTTAAAGATTTTGAGTGGAGGAAATGCATACTTACAGGGATGTCCTGGACAATTGCTTTCACTGTGGTATAAAAGAAATTATATAGTCATGTGAAAAAATGCTCTAAATCACTATTGATCAGAGAAATGCAAATTAAAACAACTCTGGGGTACCACCTCACACCTATGAAATTGGTTAATATGAAAAAGAAGGAGAATGTTGGATATTTGAGGGGATGCGGGAAAACCGTAATACTAATGCACTGTTGGAGTTCTGAACTGACCCAACCATTCTGGAGAGCAGTGTGAAACTATGCCCAAAGGACTATAAAACTGTGTATGTCATTTGATCCAGCAATACCACTGCTAGGTCTATATCCCAAAGACATTAAAAAAAGGGAAAAGGACTAATTTGTACAAAAAATATTTATAACAGCTCTTTCTGTGGTAGCTAAGAATTGGAAATGAAAGAGGTGAAGAATGGCTAAACAAGGTATGGTATATGATTTAATGAAATATTATTATTTTTTTATTAATTTGTTTACTTTTAGTTTACAAGATTCAAATCCACAATTCCTTGAGTTTCACATTTTGTCCTCCTCTCTCCCCTCCCCCCATGGAGGCATATAGTCAAGTATATGATCTGTAAATATTTTCACATTATACATTAGTCAGGTTATAAAGACGGATTCTATCAGATGGAATGAAAAATGGTAAAGAGGACATAAAACCAAACAAGAAAAGGAAAAAGATCAGGTAGTTTGCTTCAATCTGGATAGAAATTCAGTTCTTTCTAGTTCTTTCTCTGGATGTACACATTTCTCTCCATCATGAGTCTTTTGGGATTGACTTATATCACTACATTGCTGAGAAGAGTCCAGACTATCAAAGTTGATCATCACACATAAGTTGTGTCTATAATTGTGTATACATTTCTCCTGGTTCTACTCTTCTCACTCAGCATCAGTTCATATAATCCTCTCCAGGTAAATATGAAGTCCTATCTGCTCCTCGTTTCTTATAGCACAATAGTGTTCCGTAACATGTGTATACCACAACTTGTTCAGCCATTCCCCAATTGATGGGCACCCCCTTAATTTCCAATTCTTTGCCACCACAAAAAGAGCTGCTATAAATATTTTGGTACATATGGGTCTTCCTCCCACTTCTATGATCTCTTTGGGATGTAACCCTAGGAGTGGTATTACTGGGTCAAAGGGTATGAAATTGTTTATAACCCTTTGGGCATAATTCCAGATTGCTCTCTAGAAAGGTTGGATCAGTTCACAACTCTACCAGCAATATATTAGTGTTCCAATTTGTCCACATCCTCTTTAATTAAATATTATTGTGCTATAAGAAATGAGAAGCAGGATGATTTCAGAAAAACCTGGACTTACATGAACTGATTCAAAGATAATTGAGGAGAACTAGGAGAATGTTTTACATAGTAAGAGTAATATTGTTCAATGAAGAACTATGAATGACTTAGCTATTCTCAGCAATACAATGATCTAAGACAACCCCAAAGGACTAATGATGAAGCATATGATCTGCCTCCAGAGGAAAAAAACTTATATTGATTGAATACCTACTGAAGCATGCTATTTTTTACTTTCTCTTTTTTCTTTTATTTGAGATTTCTTGTACAAACTTACTAATATGGAAATGTTTTGATAATTGCACATGTATAGCCTTTATCTAATTGCTTACTGTCTCAGGGAGAAGGAAGGGGAGGGAGGGAAGAAGAGAACTTAGAATTCAAAACTTTAAATAAAAATGTTTTAAAAAAACTGGAAAAATAAGAGAGATGAGAAAGAAGAGATATTTAGTTGAGACAGGGACCCAAGGACCCAGTTAAGAGGCTACTGTAGTGAATGCTTTAGGAGGTGACAAAGCCTGGATGAGGGTAGGAGAAGTGGGGGAAAGGGGACAATTATAACGATAAATCAACAGGGTTGGTTATAGATAACAAATGAGAGGACTTGATGAAAGATAACACCAAGGTCCAGAGCTTTAATGGTTTAGGGAATAGTTATTTTACTGACAGGGTTCACCTCAGCTTTCTTATCGTCCACAATCATCATGCTCACACAAACTTGTCTTGGAAAAACAAAATGAGAGTGAGAATTGTTCTAAAGGTAATCATGCATATTTATATAGCACTTTGAGATTTGCAAAGTGCTTTTCTTCAACTAACCTCTAAGGTACATAATATAAGCATCAATAACTCTATTTTAAAGATGAGGAAAGTTAAGGGGAAAAGAGACTGGGACTTGCCCATGGTAACATGACTGATGAGTGACAGAGTCAAGATTGAATCTCAGGCTTCATGATTTAGGGCACTTCCTGACTCTTTCCATACTACCATGTTGTCTATGAATGTGTAGAAAAGAATGAATGGTTGCATAGATGGATGGATGGATGGATGGATGGATGGATGGATGGATGGATGGATGGATGGTTGGCAACCACCCCTAAAATACTTCCTAGCTATGTCAGTGTGTCCAATTTAAACTCCACCTTTGTTTCCTCATCTGTATGATGTGTACGACAACAGAAGGATTATCCTTCCTGGGTTTTGTGAAAGTCAAATTAGGACAATGTATAAAGGGTGTTTTGTGAAACAAAGTACTATATAAATGGTTGTTTTTATTATTCAAAATGAAGCATTGCCTGTATGCTTGCTTATTTAGTCTATCAGCTCAGCCTCTTTTCATGATTAGTGCGTGTCTAGTATATTGCAATAAGTTGTATTTCAGCCTGTCCCCTGGGTCTTTCTACTCACCTTTTCTGGGTGGCCTCACCCTAAAGAAATTGCTTAGGGGAGAGATCCAAAGTAGTCTTTCAAGAGAACAATTTTTCCTGCTGCATTTTTTGTGATTCCAATGCTATATCGCCTCAGAGCCTTTATAAGAACAAGGGAGGCATGGGCATGGTGCGTAATGCACTTTAGTAACATAAAAAAGTCTTGGAAAGGAAACTGCAGTGGATGGTAATCTGGTTATATAAAGGAAAGATAAATCATAATGATGTGGTAATTTGAGTTTATATAGTGCCTTTCCTCAGGGAACTCCAAGGGTTCTACAGACACTATCTCATTACTCCTCTGAATGCCCATGTGAAGGAAGAAGTAGGTACTGCTTTCTGTAGTTTTCCAGACAAGGAAACTGAGATTTACTGATTGTTAGAGTTGTCCTGTAGACAGAATAGAACCAGTCAGATGTATAGAAATACATCTTTCTCTGATCTTTGTCTCTAATGTGAGTGATTTATCCAGGGAATCAATGTCTGATTCTCTGAAACAACTCATACATTTCAGGAATTAACTTGAATAATTCTTCTCCCATCCCCACCTTCCCCCCCCCCACACACACACACATGCACGTGTGCACACACACAATCATTTGCATAGCAATATTTAGGTCACTAGATGGATTTTAAGTCAGGAAGACTTAATTTTAAAATCTTGCCTTGGACTCTTACCGTGTTTCCCCGATAATAAGACCTATCCCGAAAATAAGCCCTCCCCTTACTGTGTAAGATTCCTCTAAAATAAGCCCTCCCCCGAAAATAAGCCCTATTGAGATTGCTGCTGTAGTGAAGGTGATCCCCTGCGCTACACGCTACATTATGGTACCCTCTGTATGCACCGTCCCCCCCACCCCTCGTGAAACACACGCTGCGCTCTGAGCTGCATCCAATCAGAGCTGCAGCAGTGAGCACGTCATCCTGTTCTTCCCCAGTGATTTGCTTATTGAATAAAGGTACATTTTTTTGTTCACATTTACCTGTTTATTAAAATTGCTGTCAATGTTCATTAAAATAAGCCCTCCCCTGAAAATAAGCCCTCTGGTGTTTTTCTGTCCAAAAAAATTAATAAGACAGTGTCTTATTATCGGGGAAACACGGTAATAGCTGTGTGACCCTGGAAAATCTCAACTTGTCTCAGCCTCAGTTTCTTTATTTGTAAAATCAGAATGATAATACCTACTTCATTTGTTATGAAGATCAAACCAGTAAGCTTAGGCAAAGTACTTTGGAAACTTTAAAGTGCTATACAAATGCTAGCTATTTATGTATAGGCACTGCTTAAGTCAGAGGATGCTTGGAACAGAGCTCACATTCTGACTTTAGGCAGGAAAGTAATTATCCCCTACATGATTGATAGTGAAAAATTGTTGTATTTGAAAATTAGTGATGATTCTTTGCCAAGGTAAAGGAAAATGAGTGCAGATTAATACGTCAGAGTAGACTAAAGTCTGGGTTACTTTTACTGAACTGTTCCCCCCTTTTTATTATGAGACATGGCAAATATAGGAATAAACACATTTGTAAATATAGGTGATAAGTCTAAGTCTAATAGAGTCAAATATAGGTATAAGTCTAAGTCTAATATAGGCAATAAGTCTAAGGTTCTGTACTGTCTTCCTCTCTCCCCCTTCCCCCCATCTCCTTTTTAAGGAATAGTAATCACATCACCACTTCCATTACCTTTGGAAAGGGTATTTTAATGGACTGCTATAGTACTCTTGTCATTTTCTTTATGATTTCCCAGACCATAGCTCTCCCCTCCCCTGCCTCATGCCCTTGTTCTCTTTACATATTTTCTAACGGAGAATATAAGCTCCTTGAGGGCAGGTTCTGTTTCACTTTTGACTCTATATCCCCAGCACATAGTAAGTGCCTGGCACCTAGTAAGCAATTAATCAGTGCTTGCTGAATTATGGGTCAAATGGCTCTTAGCAAGCTCTTGATAAATGTTCTACATTTGTTCTTTAATTCACTCTGAGTAATATGTGAAACATAGGAAGGTATCTGTCCCTTTGCTGGTCAAAGGTTGGCTTTCTAAAGACATAAAAGCATCAGTGGATTTGATGAGTCAATTACCACCTTGACTTATGCTTACTTTTCTTAATAAGTACTTTAATGCATTGATACATCCCTGACCTCATCAACATGTCTATCCTTAGCTAGGATAGTGCTTAGGATAGTGGACCTATGGTCCACTAACAGGTCCATGCTCAATGCCTGTTTGACTCGTGTTCCTCTGAAATAGTCCTAGAGAACCCAAGGATTTCTCTATACCTCAATGAAGTCTCAGTAGATGACAATAATGGAGGCTTGGCTGAATATCATAGGAAACTTCTAAGTCTACTTTGAAAAGGCTCTCCATCCCTGAAACTAATGTACCATTTATTTAATCTCCATTTTTCTGTTCTCTTCCTCCCTCATTGCCCACTGGTAATAAACATTTCTTCCTAGTTCTCTTCTTAGGAGGCAAGGATATGTCAAACTTTTCCCTGATTCACTTAATATTCTGAAATTTTAAGTAACTTGTAGTTGAAAAAATTAGAGATCTGCCCTGTCCCCTACCCATACTCTTTTCCTCTGTGCCCACTACCCATATAGCTATTATGCCTATAAGGAAACTCAAGTTTCAGAGGTACTTGTTGAATTGATATTGGCTCATTTACATTAGCCTAAAGGATATGAGAGGTATCTCTCTATTTTTCTCTTGCTCTCTTCAAAAACAAACAGGTGTGGTATCCAAAGTAGAAATACATGATATTAAGATTAAGCTTCTATATTTGCTGTCATTTTGCTTCTGCTACATAACTTGGTTTTTAATATGCTTTGCTTATTAAAAAATATATTTTGTCCCTTTATCTATTGTAAGCATCATTCACTATATCTATGTTTAACAAAAAAAAAAATTTGAATTGTCTCTCTGCTTAGTTGTATTCAGTGATGAGAGAGATATGAGGAACTGACTTATAGAGGGAATAGGGAGAGTGTGTGTGTGTGTGTGTGTGTGTGTGATTCTATCTATCTATCCATTCATCCATCCATCCTAATCCAATGTAGAATATAGGATGAACTGATTTAATTATAAACCCTGCTATGTATACTCCTATGTATATCTTGATGCTTTTGGCTTACAATTCAGACTAGAGAAAACATCCCAACTAGGAATACTAACACCCTTATCACATCATCTTGAAATTACTTATCAGCCTTTGAGTTTCCTGCTTGTGTTGCTTTCATCTGTATATCTGTTGATCACCTCCCTTCATAGTTATAAGTGAGTCTATGGCAGCTAGAACCCATAGGTATCGGATTATTCTGTGGCTATACTTTCTGGGGCTTGCTGCCCCATGTAGGACACTTAGGGAATGCTCTGTGATAACCTGTGGCTCAAGGTCATCTAATGGCTTTATATGTGGATTTGTAGTTGAAGGTTCTTCATTGAAGGACAAGTGACATGGTTCAATGAAACTTTCCCTAGTTACTTAGAAATGTGTTGATGAGCTCTTCCAATTTCAGTTCATCTGTGTGACCTGTACTGATGGTCCAAAGGTCTCTAAAATACCCATGTCCGGTCTAGAACACAACAGTTGCTGACCTTGAGACACAGAGTCATCATTTCCCAAGCTCTTTATTGTTTTCTTCATCCAAGACCTCATTCAGCTTGCAATGCATGAGACTACCCTTGGGAAATATCTTCAAACATAGATACACAAGGGAAATTACCCAGTGCCTCATTGCTCTGCTCTGAAGAGGTCTTAACCTGCTGGCACGATTATTTTTCCTCCTACCCAGACAAACAACTCTACAGTTGTCATAGTTTATATGCGGTAATAGATTAAATCACAAGGATCTTAGCTTTGTTTTAAAGGAACAATTGGATTAAAACTAAAAGACATATAAACAGAAATTTCCATTTTTTTCTATTCTTGGTAGAAGTAAAAGTGTTCAGATTTTAGGTTATGTGTATTTTTAAGAAGAATTTGAGATCTAAAACACCATAATATTTTTAAAAAGTAAATAATATTTAGGATACATCTGTTTAACATTTCACCAATCTTTTATGAGTCAAAGGATTTCCAATATCTCATTTTGTCATGGAACAAAAGATTCATGAATAGAGCAGAGAACACGAGGGGAAAATTTTGCCCTAGTGTGGAACAATGATATTTCAATCCTGATTTCAGCATATAGGATGATTAAAATTGGATCTAAACTGAGACTAAGACCATTAGATAGATGAAATTTCAGAAATTCTGTGACATGATCAATTTTTTTCTGCTTTCTATCCAGACAATTCACTACATTTTAAAATGAATAACCAGCAGTTTGAAATAAACAAATGATTTTCTTAATACTAATGGTACTTTCAAAGCAAGATAGCTTTAATCCAGAAGCATGTAGATACAAAGTAATTTCAATGAGGAAATTAATTTAAATTGCTATAGGGTCAAGGATCCAATCTACAAAATTATTTACTCAGTTACATTTAGGCTAGGACATGTTTTGAATGTTCTTATTTTCCAATTTAAAGTTGCAAAAGTGAAACATATTTTCCTTTTATTTCCTGCATCATATGTTGTATTAGACCCTTTTTTGAAGCCTTTGGCAGGGAACCAGAATGAAGTGGGATCTTCAACATGCTCTGAATCAGTCTCCAAATAAAGAGATCATTGAGTTTTCCAAATGATGTTTAAACTCATTATCCTCCAACAGAGAGACATTAAACCATCATCCCCTAGGAGCATTATTACCATGTAACATCTGTAAACATCAGTACGTGGTCAGGGATGTTGATGGAATCTACTTTTTGTGAATTTCAACATACCCAAAAGATGATCAAGAAGAGAAAATCAATGAGTGTTTATCAGTAATGAGACTGTAAGAAGATGTTATAGCCTAATCCCTCTTGGAGGGATGTGATAATGTACCTGTCGAACTATAGAATTACTTCTGAGAGTATCAGGATGTGGAGATTATCTAACTGTGTGCAAAAGACATACAGTAACTGAAATCATTAAAACCAAATCTGGAATCTTTAAGAGATTTCATAGTGGCAGTCTTGACTAAAGTCTTACTCTGCTGACTCCTTGTGGTGTGGAGATGACCTGGGCTTTCTGAAGGTCAAGTTCTGGGAACTCTTACCAAGACAGAAAGGGACAGAAACACTTCAAGAACAGGACTAAGCAGAAAGTAAGGAAGCATTGGTCACATGACTTTCATCTATTTGTTTTTGCTTGCTATAAATCCCATTTTAATTCTTCTAAATTGCCTGCAGACCAGGCAATCAGGCAGACACCGACATTTATTAAATCTTCCCTTTGACAGGTAATATGTGAAGTGATGGGGATACAAATACAAGCAAAAAGAGTCAGACCCTGCCCTCAAGGGGTTTACATTCTGATAAGGAGAAGACAACACATCAAAAAGACAAGCCTAGTGAAATGCAAAAGAGCTTTGGTCCCTTTCCCTTCCCCAGTTAATCTTAAAGTAAGGAATTTCTTTTTGCCCAAAGTAACTCATAAACAGAATGAGTTCATCTGGAAGGGTTATTATCTTTTTGGTTGAGGGGATGCCCAAACATTATTTTTATCTTTTTTTTAATCCTGTTAAAGTGCATTAATAGCTGGTCATTTAACTAGAATTTACAAAATGTATCCTATGCATACACTATGTAGGCACTAAGCTAAGTACTAGGAATACAAAGAAAGGTCAATGGCTATCTTTGCTCTCAAACAGCTTATCATGTGTGCAAACAGTGATGTACAAATAAGGTGTATGCAGTATAAATTGGAGATAATCAATGGAGTGAGTGTTCTGGCATTAAGAAGCATTCTTATGGAAGGTGGGGCTTTAGTCATGGAAGCCCATGGGTGGGGGGGAGGATACAGGCTGAGATAAGGAAAGAATGAGTAATTCTTGAGCTAGTCATAGGTCAGGTTTGTCACATTATAGTTTAGGTCTGATAATTGGAAGGAAGTAGAATGTTCCCTAGGTGATTCAATAGTTAACAAAAGAAGGTTTTCATGATGTTTCCCCTACCCCCCCCCCCCATAGCTTCCATACATAAATGATCTGACCATTAGGGGAAGACATAGTTGAAGAGGTTACCCATAAAGAGGGTTAGAGTTGCTCTAGAGACCCCAAACAAACACACTGAGTACTGCTGAATGAATTCGACTCAAGTTTTCTCAGCCAAAGAAAAGTAAAGTTTATTAAAAGTTTGCTTGCATTAGACACAGAGTAAGTCCATGCTAGGTCATCCTATGGCACTCTCACACACAGAGGGAAGATGGGATCTTATATACAGAAAGTTGTGGGAGAAATCTAGGGGTGGTCTAGAGGAGGAGTTTGGGGAGGGTCTTCAGGAGAAGTCAGATGAGGTCAATGAGTGATTAAGGGTGGGAAGTTGCTGGAGGCTACCTGGAGCCCACAGACAATGGTAGGCTAGGCCAGTTCAAGGTTGGATTGATATTTTGATAGGCTCAAGAGTGGGAAGTAAATGGACAATAGAGGGCTAGGCTAATAACAAAGGTCTGGGCCTAGCCACAGTGTAAGGCTTACTGCTTCATGCAAATGCCTCATCAAAATGATATGATTCAATCAGAGTTCATGGGGGGGGGGGGGGGGGTTCCCAGAGCCTTTACCTCAAAGATTCAAGAAGAGCTCAAGGGGGTTCCCAGAGTCTGTACCTCATCATAGTGACTTCTAAAACTTTGAAACATCTGACAAATCTGAAGGTCATCTACTCCAAGTAGATGGCTTGAGTCTAAAGAAGCCGTATCAACATTGAAACTCGTTCCCCTGGGATAGTCAAATGTTTTTGAGAAAGATTTTTTACAGTTTCAGACAAAACACTAACCTAATCTCCATGAGGGGGAACAGAACTCTGGTAGATACTAATCCTATCACAATGTTGGACCACTAAATTCAATCAATTCCACCTTCCTAATGATGGGGTACAGGCTCTGGGAAACCACTTGAACTCTGAATTTTCCCATTTGATGAGGCATTTGCCTGAGGCCATAAGCCTTTCATTATTGCTAGGCCCAAATCTCTTACTCTGAACCTAGCCTAGCCCTCCATTGTCTAGCTACTTCCTACCCTTGATCCTATCAAAATATCTATACCCAAATCTGTTACCTTTAAACTAGCCTAACCCTCCATTGTTTGTCATCTCTAGGTAGCCTTCTGCTATTTCCCACCCTTAATCTCACAACTGAAGTCTGTAATCCTTTTTAAACTCCTCCTCTAGACCATCCCTAAATCCTCCCACAATCTTTCTGTATTTAAGATCCCTCTTGCCTCCACGATGGGGCTGAGAATTCAATCTAGCACAGAGTCTCTGTATCAGATTATTCTGGCCTGCTTGTCCAATAAAAGTGTCACAGATGCCTAGGCTCCTTAAGAGTCTACCCATTAGGGCAAATCTTTAATAAATATAATGGAACCAGGATAAAGTAGTGGCAAGAAAGTTTGAGTTGGTAGCAGGAAAAACTTAGATTTAGATTTTGCTTCCAGTGGTTAGGCTGAGACCACAGACATATCTTTACCTCTCTAAGACTCAGTTTGTTCTTGTGCAAAATGGAGCTGAAATTAGGTAGTATCTACTTCACAGTGTAGTTGTGAGGTAAAAATGAAATAATATCTATAAAGAGCTTCACGCATATAAAATGCTCCTTATATTATTAAGAAAGCATTAAGCAATTAATAATTCTTCAAAAATAAAAATGAGAATTTCACTGAAATGAATACTATCCAGAAGGAGCAGCCATTGAATTCTAAGGAGCTAGTGAAACTTGAACTTGTTGGAAACTATGGAAACCATGACAACAAAGAACCATAATTTATTCCCTGGCTCAGAGATCAATAAAGCTATGTGTAAATTACAGGGATTAGCTATGACATATTGGCTACTCTAACTCAGTTCTCTCTTGTTTTCTCTCCCCATCTCCCCTTCGCCCACTGCACATCTATAAACTCTATGACTAAAAAGTCAAAGTAATGACTTTGCATGCCACCCAGGAATACCAATTTCATTGCAACAGAATTATGTAATTTTCCATTAACATCAAGCAATTGTTACCTGATTTTGCTAACCTGTGTGTAGTCTGCCAGACATACATAAACCTATATAATCTATGGACCGGAGTCTTGGCTTTATGTTTTCATGGACAGAGTTCAATCCTGGGATTGTCTTAGTTAAAATCTTCCTTTACTCACATCCCTCAATAAAGTTTTCATGTAGGAACATCTACATTTAGCATACATCTTAATCCCCATAAGAAAAAGGAAGAGACTCTTAGAACCCATGCGAGCATTAGGGATAACAACACATCAAATATAGAAAAGACTTTAGTAGAAAAGGCTATATTTGGTGTCAAAAGATTTGAGTGTGATTTTCCCCTCTTATTTTATTTACTTGTGTGACTTTGGTGGATTCATTTACACATGTTGGGATTCAATCCTCATTTCTATAAAACATGTGGGTTGGACAACAATGATGATGATGATGATGACTACTACTTCTAATACCACTATTACTACTACTACTACTTTGATTATGACTACAACTATGAATAATAACATTTACATAGTATTCACTATGTGCCAGCCCTGTGCTAAACACTTAAAAATTATTTTCCTAGGGGTGGCCAGGTAGCACAGTGAGTAAGAGCACCGGCTCCAGTGTTGGGATGACCTGGGGATCGAATCCAGGCTCAGACACTTGGCACCCACCCAGAAACACCTGGCTGTGTAACCTTGAGCAAGTTACTTAACCCCGATTGCTTTAAAAAAAATTATTTTCCTGCTTGATTCTCACAAAAATCTTCTGAGGAAGTTGCTATCATTATACTCATTTTATAGATAAGAATAATCTGTTACACTTAATGTTCTCTCATTATGAGAATCCCATGAGCTTTTGGGTAGAGAGAGGTCATATCAGTGGAGGCAGAGACCTCCTTGTGTGAACTGCCCGTCTACTACAACCAGGGCCTGTACTTGGAAGCTTACATCATCCTTTCTTTGATTACCCCTGGGTGGGGGGGAAGACCCTGTTTCAAGGCTTTTGGATCCAGTCTGCCAGTCAAAAAGTCTATTTCTTCATCATGTGGTAAAGGAGCTAGAAGCATTTATAGTGAGCCTGTGACTTCTGAAATAGGGAGTAAGGCCCCTCCAATGCACATCATCACACACTTTCAAGAGCCTGCCAAATGTCCACATGGTCTCAGGACTCAGCCCTCTGGCCAGTTCTCTATTTCTCTATGATCCTTAGAACCCAACAAAAAATAAAATTAAAAAAACTCAAAGAACCAGAGAGCCCTCAAGCCATTAATAACCCTCCTCTCCCCCCCCCCAAAAAAAAATTTCTTCCTTCTCCACAGGGCTTCCCAAAAACCAAAATACAATAGTCCTGTAGTGCTATGGTATGATAATAGGGTTTAAGATATCCCTTCAAGGGAAAACATTGACTTACTATAGAGTAAACTCCTCTTTCCTCATCTGAGTCCTGCAAAATTTTTCATTAGTGAAGGGCATGATTGATGTTTACTTTGCCACATTGTGGCACTTTCTCCAGAGCAGGCTAATCTGGCTGTTATTTTGTTCCAAAACTCATCCATTTGGTCTAGGCCTTTTCTTCTCTCCAGCAGCCTTGATCCAAGAAATTCCCTGTGTGCCTGGGAAACCCATATTTTGATCTGCCAGTACAACTATTGCCATTCCACTCTCACTTTGCTTTTGCCAGACCTCATTCTCCAGTGCCTGGCTTGGCCCAAGAACTCATCATTGCTGCAACCCTTGTTGGCCAACATTCCTGAGGCTATGTGGCTCCCGTGATATTACATGGCTCTGAACAGGGGCTGTAGGCTTGAGGATAGTCCCTGTAAGTTAACACTCTAGGGAATCAGTGTGTCTCTGGGAAGTCTGATCATGTTATTTTTTGCTCTTCTAGTTCTCATTCATTCTCTCTCTGCCTCTCCCTCTCTCTCTCTCTCCAAGGGGTGTAGCTCAAGTGCAAGAAAATAATCCATGAATCTATCATCCTTGAAGTGATTAAAAAAAAAAACTCTATTTTTTTTAACATGTTTTGAAATTTGAGTTCCAGATTTTATCCCCTCTCTCCTACTCCTCCCCCCTGCATTGGGAAAGCAAGAAACATGATATCAATTACACATATAAAATCATATAAAACAAAAGAGCAGAAAAAAATGTTTCAATCTGCATTCAGACTACATCAGATCTTTCTCTAGAGGTGGATAGCATTTTTCATCATTATAAGTCCTTTAGAATTGTCTTAGATCATTGTATTGTTAAGAATAGCTGCTATTGGGTGGCCAGGTAGCGCAGTAAGTAAGAGCACCGGCCCCAGAGTCGGGATGACCTGGGATTGAATCCAGGCTCAGATACTTAGCACCACACCTAGAAATAACTGGCCATGTAACCTTGAGCAAGTTACTTAACCCCAATTGCTTAAAAAAAAAAGAATAGCTGCTATTTACATGATCATTATACAGTGTTGCCTTTGCTGTATACAGTGTTCTCTTGTTTCTGCTTACTTCACATCATTTCATGTACATCTTGCCAGGTTTTTTCTGAGAACATCATGTTTGTTATTTCCTAGAGAAATTCTAAGCCAACATATACCAAAACTTATTCAGCCATTCTCCAATTGATGGGCATCTCTTTAGCATCCAATTGTTTGCTGTCACTAAAAGAGTGATGCAAATATTTTTGTATATATAGGTACTTTTCCTTTTTCTTTAATCTCTCTTGGATGGAGACCTATTAGTGATATTGCTGGTCAAAGGGTATGCACAGTTTGATAGTCCTTTGGGCATAGTTCCAAATTGCTCTCCTGAATGGTTAGATAAGTTCACAACTACACCAATGGTGTATTAGTGTCCCAATTTTTCCACATCCCCTCCAACTTTTGTCATTTTTCTTTTCTGTCATATTAGCCAATCTGTAGGGTGTGAGGTGGTACTTCAGATTTTAGTTTTCATTTCTCTAATCAGAGAATCTGATCTAATTAGAACATTTTTATATGACTATTAATAACTTAGGGACAGCTAGGTGGCACAGTGGATAGACTACCAGCTGTAGAGTCAAGAGGACCTGAGTTTAAATCTGACCTCAGACACTTACTATATGATAACCCTGGGCAAACACTTAACCCTGTTTGCCTCAGTTTTGTCATCTGTAAAATGAGGTAGAGAAGGAAATGGGAAATCATTACAGTACCTTTGCCAAGAGAACCCCAAATGGGGTGGTGATGACTGGAATATAATTAATCAACTAAACAACAACATAGCTTTGATTTCTTCTGAAAACTTTCTGTTCATATACTTCAACCATTTATCAGTTGGGTAATGGCTCATAATCTTATAAATTTGACTCAGTTCTCTATATATTTGAGAAATGGGACCTTTGTCGGAGAAATTTGCTGTAAAATGTCTTACTCTAGCTTCTTGCTTTTCTTCTAATCTTGGCTACATTGTTTTTGTTTGTACAAAACTTTAAAATTTAATTACTCAGATTTATCTATTTTGCCATCTTTGATCCTCTCTATCTCTTGGGTCATAAATTCTTCCCTTATTTATAGTTCTGACAAGTAAAAGTTTTCATGCTCCCTTAATTTTCTTATGATATTACTTTTTTGTCTCATGTATTCATTTTGACCTTATGTTGGTATATGGGGTAAATTGTTGTTCTGTACCTAATTTCTGCCAAATTGCTTTTCTGTTTTCTCAGCACTTTTTGTCAAATAGCGAGTTCTTGTCCCCAAAGCTTGGATCTTTAAGTTTATCAAGCACTAGATTGTGATAGTGATTTTCTCCTATGTATTGTTTACCTAATCTATCACCCCTTTATGTCTTCTCCAGTACCAAATTGTTTCAATACTTAACCACTTTGTAATACAATTTGAGACCTGGTACTACTAGGCTAACTTCTTTTTTTTTCATTGATTCCCTTGATATTCTTGACCTTTTGTTCTTCCAGATGTATTTTATTAATTTTTTCTACTTCTATAAAATAATTTTAGTTAGTTTGATTACTATGGCACTAAAAAATTCATATAGATAGAATTTTCATATTTATTATATTGGTTCAGTTGACCCATAAGCAATCAATATTTCTCCAGTTGCTTAGATCTGTCTTTATTTGTGTGAAAAAAATATTTTGTAATATTTTTCACATAGTTCCTGGACTTGTCTTGGCAGGCAGACTCCCAAGTATTTTCTATCATATTCAACTATAAGCAGGGAAAAGTACCCAGGGCAGAGTGAGTTTTACCTTATGGGTGAGAATATCATTAATGTCAGGAGGAAAGACCCATCTACATTAACCAGGAATTAAACATTTGAGGTACTGGCATAGGTAAGTTTTACTAACAAAGGCTAGCCCTGGTGTGGCTTATGGGTTGAGATGTTGTGCCCCAACAAAACAAGATAGATTTCTCTGCACTTATTTTTTTCCTTCTGAAATGTTCAGTTCATGTGAAAGATTCCCATGTCCTTAGTAGTATTTGGGAGCATGGTATGAAGGTCCTAGAGCTGAATGATCCCATCCAATAGATCTCTCAAAGCCAGGGGATCTGTACCTAAGGCCACCACGCTATAGGACCAGTGATCCTTTTCTTGGAGTATCAGCAGAAAGTGGAAAGGAATTCGAGTCACTAACGAGAGACAATAATCAATCTGGGTACTGACTGGAGAAAAAGTCAAAGTGATTCTCCTGGGAAAATTAAGAGCTTCATTTTGACCTTACTCCTAATTCTGCTCACCATAGACAAAAATAAAGTTTGGATGAGGCTCTTTGAGCGATTTCATAATAAACGTATGTGCCCAGAGAGCTAGGATCAGTAGTTCCATAAGAAAAAAAAATGACAATTAGATTCATAATCCCTTTAAAGAACAATGAAAGGACCTTACTTACACAGGAAAACGTTCATAACAGAAATGCAAGCACTTAGGGATTTACTAATAGAATTCAGAATAATCACACACACAGACCATTGCTTCAGACAGACAATACCTAGAAGGATCTAATAAGTTATGTGGTGCTGACTGCATCTATTGATGAATTGTTTCTTAAGTGAATTCACCTCAATCTCCTAAGTGTCCTGCCCTATTTTCTCTGATGGATCTTCTAGTTACAGAGCCTTTGTTTTACCATTCTTTCTTTCCCTCTCTCCCCCTCCCCTCTTCTTGATTGCAAAGAGTCCATTTACACCACAAACCATCAGTTAAGCAGATAAGCACAGGGAATATTTGGTCTGTGGAGATCATTTTCTGAGAGCACTTTAAGAAAACCACCAAGTACCTCCCCCTAATATTATTTAGACTAATTTTTCTGCTTTTGGCTTAGCACCCTTCTAGGGAAGGGCTTATCACTCAGTGGCAAGAAAGCCAAAACTGATGTCAGAGACATTGACCTTAGGTGATCATTACTTCCTGCTGAGACTACTGTATTAGCTTTTTAACCAGTCTGCTTACTGTTCAGTCTCTCCTGGATCTAGACTCTATTTCACATCACTGCCAGATTAATCTAGCCTGCAGCTCTGATCATACCAACATCCTATTCAGCGGCTTCTCCTTTCTACAAAAATCGCTTAAACTCCTCAGCTTGAAATCCAAGGCCTTCCACCACTGGGCAATGACTTGCCTTTCTCTTCTCACACTAGCTGTGTAGTCCTAAGTAAGTCACTTCATTTCTGTCTTTCTTAGTTTCGTCATCTGTAAAATGGGGATCACAATAGCACCTACTTCCCAGGGTGGTTGTGAGGATGAAATGAGACAATATTTGTAAAGCTTTTAGCATAGTGCTTGGCTCGGAGTAGGTGCTGTTCAATCATTTTTCAATCACATCCAACTCTTGGTGACACCCATTTAAGGTTTTCTTGGCAAAGATGCTGGAGTGCTTTGCCATTTCATTATCTAGCTCATTGTACAGACGGCAAACAGGATTAGGTGACTTACCCACTCTCACATAGCTAGTAAGTGGCTGAGGCTGGATTTGAACTCAGGTCTTCGTGACTCCAGACCTGGCACTCTATCCACTGTGCCATTTAGCTGTTCCATAGTAGGTACTCAATAAATTCATATTTCCTTCCCCTTCACTTCCCTTCTTGTTAAGTTCTGGCTATGCTCAGCTACTTAGAATCTTTACACTTTGCCACCTCCATACTTAAATTTAATCCAATGCAACCAACATAAAGTGCCTTATTATGTGTGAGGCGTTGAGGAAACTTCATACTCACTTTATATCTGTATTTCTCTAAATCTTACCCCCATACTTCAGGGTCTAACTCAGGCGTTGTCTCCTTCCTCAAGACTTTCCTCATTCCAACCAACTGTAAAGAATATGTTCTGTCTCAGACTTCTCTTGATGGGATAGTAGGATCATAGATTTAGCCCTGGAAGGGTTTTAGATGCCCTGTGATATCTAATCCCCCCATACTACATATACAAGGGTCAAATTCAAGGTTACAAACAATTCATACCTAGTAGAACCTGGATAGGAACCCAGGCCCTTTGACCTAAATCCCCTGGTTTTCTGCTCTATACATTGTGTGCCAAAAGTCTTATTGTAGTTTTCAGCTTTTAAAACTGCACTAAGAATTTTGGGACAATCTATATTTATTTAATCAGTCTTTTACCAATTACAAATTGCTCTTTAGGGGCAGCTAGGTGGGGCAGTGCATAGAGCACTGGCCCTGGAGTCAGGAGGACCTGAGTTCAAATTTGGCCTCAGACATTTAACACCAAAAACTAGCCATATGACCTTGAGCAAGTCACTTAACCCCAATTGCCCTAAAAAAAAAAAAAAACTGTAAAAAAAAGGAAAAAACAAATTGTTCTCTGCAGAGTTAGGTAGTGCATGTGCATTTTCCAAAAGGGCAAACTGAGGCCTAGAAGAAATAAATGATTTGCCCAAGGTCACAAAGCTACCACATTACATAACACATAATTATCAACCCAACCACCAGCATTTTTTTTTTGCTTTTTGGAGGGTAATTGGGGTTAAGTGACTTGCCCAAAGTCACACAGCTAGTAAATGTGTCAAGTGTCTGAGGCCAGATTTGAACTCAGGTCCTTCTGAGTCCAGGACTGGTGCTCTATTCACTGTACCACCTAGCTGCCCCCCAATATCATTTTTTTTAAGCAATCAGGGTTAAGTAACTTGCTCAAGGTTACACAGCCAGTTATTTCTGGGTGTGGTGCTAAGTATCTGAGCCCAGATTTGATCCCCAGGTCATCCCGACACTCCCTGTGCTACCTGGCCACCCCCCAACATCATTTTCTTAAAAACATATGAGTAGGAGAGGTGACAGGATGAATGCAAAAGCTTGATATGGTTCTATAAATGTCAGCAACACTAAAGTTGACAGTGAGCTAAGGTTGATGATGAAAGCTTAGGACAACAGGAAAAATTTTGCATTTTATTTTCCTTTTATTTTTATTTATAGTATGGAAATTTGGAAGATCAGGGAAGAGATAGAGCTGCTGCTCTGGACAGAGCTATGGTAATGAATAACTGAAGGAAGGTAGAGCTGTCCAACTTTTAAATTGTTTCATTTCTCTGCTGAGGAGAATGATTCTCATCTAGGTAGTGATAGAACCAAAGTGGCTTATCAGGGACTGATAATGAATTTAAGAAGAGGAAGAACAGGAGAGTGATCAACTTCAAGTCATGAGGTCAGGTGAACTAGAATTTAGGGTATTGAGCAATTAGCAAGTATGAGGACTGAGCTATTGTCAGTGATCTTTGGAAGATCACAGGATATGTTAAACGTACAGCAAAATAGGAGAAGGGAAGCCACTGTCATTTTCCAAAAGAAAAACATAAAATAGAAAGACAAAGCATTCTACAAACATAAGCCAGTGAACTTGACTTTCATTCTTGGCAAAATTTTAGAGTATATTATTAAAGCAATGTTAGTGAACTCTGTGACATTAGTATTACCTTCAAGATGTTAAAACAAGACAAAGAAAGCCACTAAACTCTTGAAAAAAAAAATGAACTGGTCAGGGAGCAGAAGTGAGGGAGAGTAAATGAAGTCTCGGAGTTGACCTGGCTCCTAACACATTTGGAGGACTGTTGGAGGATTCATTAGAAGTTGGGTGGTTGGTTTTTTCAGGCATTTTAGTCATGTCCTACTCTTGGTGACCCCATTTGGGACTTTCTTGGCAAAAATATTTGGTTTGTCACTTCCCTTTACAATGATAAGTTATGAAATATTATCAAAAGAAATAACATGTATAAAACACTGCTGTGTTCAGATCACATCTAGATTACTGTGTTGAAATTTAGGTGGCATATTTTAGAGAAACCATTGATACATTGGAGAGTTCTCAGAGGAAGGTAACCATGATGGTGAAGGTTCCTCAAATTGTTGCCAGATAATGACCAGTTGAAAGAAGTAGAGCTTTTTAACTTAGAGAAAAGAAGACTTAAGGGGACCTGCTATTTGTCTTTAACTATTTGAAGGATGATTATATGAAAGATGGATTATTTTGTGCTTGGGCCCAAGGGGTAGAGTTAGAAATAATGGGTGAAAGGAGCAAAGAAGCAAATTTAAGCATCCTAAAAATGAGAAGTTGGAATGGACTGCCCTAAGAGCTCAGTCATTCAGGCAACAAGCATTTATTAAGTGCTGACTATGTACTAGTAGGCATTGCGATAAGTGCTGGGGATACCCACCTTCCCAAAATGAAAAAAAAAATACAGTCTCTGCCCTCAAGAGACTCCATCTTAATGGCGTGTACATAAAGGGCATACACAGAGTAGATGAAAGGTGAAGCACCAGGAGTTGGGATGGGGATGGGTTGGAAAGATGGATCTAGTGAGATTCCTCTCTTTGAAAATCTTAAAACAAAGGCTGAATGAATATTCAGGTGTGTTATAATGGGAATTATTCTCCAGTTTAGAATTGAACTAATAGTTTACTGAGGTCCTTCCCAGCTCTGGAATTCTGTGATTCTTTGTATTCAATTGTAACAGAGCAGAAGGATTCTAAAAGTTAGACTGGAGGAGACATCCTACATTCTAGTCTTAAAAAGAGGTGGAGGGCACTGAGTCCAGAGCATAGCTGGTAATTTATTTTGGTTGAAATGTAGTGTGTGTGAAAGGGGGAATTATGTAATAATAGGAGAAAGATAGTACCCAGATTGTAGATATTAAGTGCCTACTGTGACCACACACTGTGCTAGGTGCTAGAGATATCAATACAAAGAATAAAGCAATCTGTATTCACAAGGCCATTACATTCTAATGGAGAAGATAAATACATTTATGCAAATATGCATAATAAATGTAAAGAGAATAAATACAAGTGAGTTAAATTCAAGGTAGTTTGAGAGGTAGGGCACTAACGGTGGGGGAGGAGCTTAGGAAAGATTTCCTATAGAAGGTGGTATTTGAGTTGCAAGTTGAAGAAGGAAAATGATTCTCTTTGTGCAGATGTGAGGAGGGTGGATATTATTCCAGGAATTGGGGACCACCAGTACAAAAAAAATAGATAGGAGATGGGGCATTGTATGAGCAAAACAGAGAAAGATATTTTGACTGAGGAATATCACTTTGGTAGCAATGTGTAGGATAAACAATAGATGAGAGGCTTGAGTCAGAAAAATCAACCAGAATTTGTTACAATAATCCAGGCAAGAGGTGATGAGGGACTGAATTAGGGTGGAGACCACACAAAGCAGGGAAACTGGGAGGTAGAAATTCCAAGATTTGTTAATAGTTTGGATATATGAGGTAAGGGAGAATAAAGAGTTCAGAATAATGCTTAGGTTACAAATGTAAGAATCATGATATGAGGAAGGGGAAGTTTGAGGGAAAGATCAGTTGAGTTTCAGACATAGTAAGTTTGAGATGTCTTTCAGACATACAGTTCCAAAAGTCCAGAAGGCAATAAGTGATGCAGGACTTAAGCTTGAGGACAGTCTGGAGCTGGATATAAATCTCCAGGAGTCCTTCGTAGGGGAATGATAGCTGTATCCATGAGATCTGATGATATTGACAAGAGTATAGAGAGACAAGAAAGTCTAGTACAGAACCTTGTTTTATACCCACAGTTGGGGGTAGTGGTACGGATCATAATTAATCAAGGGCATGGAGGAAGAACAGTCAGAGAGTAGAAGAACCAGCGGAAAGTATCAAAAAAATTGAGACAGGAGAAAGTGTCTAGGCTGGTAGAGTGACCAACTGTATCATTTGTAGCAAATATGTTGAGAAGAATGAAGCCTAAGAAAAGACATTCATATCTGGCAATTAAGAGATTATTGTTATTTTTGAGAGAGCCTTTTCAGATGAGTGCTGATGTTGGGATCCAGATGGAAGAGGGTTGAAAAGTGAGAGAGAAGAGATGAAATGGGGGCACAGCGTCTAGATAGCTTTTTCAAGGAAACTTAATGAGTAAGGGAGGAGAGATTCAGCATAGGAACTTGAGGGGATCTAATGAAGATTTTTTACAGATGGAGGAGACAGTAGGGAAAGAACCAATAGAGGGGGGAAGCTTAAAGATTTGAGCAGGGTGATGATCAAAAATGTAACCTGGTGAAGAACATGGGAGAAGTTGGGATGAGGTGCATATATGGAGGAATTATTCATGAATATGAGAAGTGTCATCTTTTTGTCAGAGGATGGAGGACAAGAAAAGAGGGTTGCGGAGGATATAAGGGGGTTGGGAATCAGATTTTTAGATGAATAGAAAGAGTCTAGAGGGAGTTCTTTTTGAATGACCTCAGTTTCTCAATAAAGTTAAATGGTAGAGTCCTTAGCTGAGAAATCAAAGGAGAGAAGTAAAAGGCTTGAGTTGAGAAGAAAGGGTTCAAATAATTTTCAAGGGATGATGATATAAAGACTCAATTAGGGAGAAATAAATAAGCTACCTTCCTGCAGTGAGGGCCCACTTGAAGTTGGAAAATGTGAATTTCTGCTATGCTAAGGTGTTTAGTATTATCTGGTAAGAATATGGAACCATTGATGTGGTCAGACCTCTGTCTTGGGAAGATTGTTTTGGCAGCTGCTGAGAAAATAGATTGGATAATGGTGATACTTAGAAGTAAGAAGGTTTAGTTAGAAGGCTATCATAGCAATCTCAGTAAGAATTATTGAGAGCCTTTACTAAAGTTGTGACCATTTCAATGGAGTATGAGACTTGTGTACGTCCCACAACACTTGGGGAATTAATTGGATATGATTGTAAAGGATAGGGAAGAATCAGTTAGATCTGAAATGTGCACATCTGGGTGACTAGAAAGATGGCAGTATTCTCAGTAGAAATAGGCAAGGTTCAATAAATGGCAAATTTAGTTGGGAGACAATGAAATCTGTTTTGGATAGATTTAGTTCAAGATCAGGAGAAGGTATTCAATTGACAGATGGTCATACATGAAGACTTCATGGGAAAGATAAAGTTGGACATATGGATTTTGGGGTTATCTTCATATAGATTCTCCTTCAGTTTGTGGGAGCTGATGTGAAGATACCTTCAAGAAATTATATCT
The DNA here is from genome assembly GCF_028583685.1 of Petaurus breviceps papuanus. Classification (NCBI taxonomy): domain Eukaryota; kingdom Metazoa; phylum Chordata; class Mammalia; order Diprotodontia; family Petauridae; genus Petaurus; species Petaurus breviceps. The sequence goes on along the minus strand of NW_027185777.1, from coordinate 4,636,939 downwards.
AGAAAGAAAAGTGAAGGGAAGACATGTAACATGTAACATCTATCCTAAGGGGTCAGAAGATGGATGAGTGAGTCTGCAAAAGCCATAGAAAAGGAGCTAGCAAATAAGGAAGAGAATTAAGAAAGCACAATGTGAAAAAAGCCAAGGGACAGAGAATATTGAGCAGAAATGGTAGGTACCTAATATTGTGAAGTCAGAGGATGAGAACTAAGAAAAGGCCATAGGATTTAGCAGCTAACACATCATCAATGTATTTGGAGAAAGGCATTTCAGAGGGATTGGGTCAAGAATTACCAAAGGCTTAGGACGTGGGCTGACGGTGAGGTTGGAGGTAGGAAGATTACTTCAAATAATGTGGCAGTTAAAGACAGGACAGCTGCACAGGGACATACCTTGTAGAGATGGTGAAGTTAGTTACTTATTACTGACATTCAAGGAAAATGAGTTTTAACCATTCCATTCATAAACATTAGGTAAAAATTGTATGCATAATCTCTGTTGGAAAGTTCTTAAACTTATTCTTATGATTTTGCACATCTACTTAGATCCAGGGAATGTCTACTCTTACAAACATTTACCTCTCATTACCTTCCCCCTTGCCACCCACCCTTAAATTCTTTGTTAAAAGAGATGGCTTTCTGGGTTAGGGGAAAGAAGGAATACATTTGGAAATTATGTTAATATAAAAAGAAAGGAAATAATAAAAATCGAAAAAGAACAAACATTAAGCTATCTCTGTGATTTCATTTCCTTTTAGTGGCATAGAGAAGGCAGTATCACATCTGTGAAAGGGCAATAGGAGACTTGACTTATAGATCTGACTCTGTTTCTAACTGTGAACTTAGACAAGTCACCTAACTTCTTCTGAAGTAACACATAGTTACTTCATCTGTGAAATGATGGGGCTCGATTAAATGACCTCCAAAGCACCTTCTAGTTAAAGCTATGATTCTCTATTGCCACCAAGGATGACTATAATATTGAAGAGACAGAATTGGCAATCAAAATAGACTCCATTAAAGGTATATTTGGAAAGTATGGAAAGGAAAAAAAGAGATAGTTTTGATGATTTTGGAGATTCCAGGCTGTGGAGTTGTGCTGAAGCTCGTTGTGGAAAAAGCTATTTCCTCACAATTTGGTAGGTACCTTGGGAAATTGTTTTAACTTTCTTTGGCCCTTAAGCATTTATTCAATGACTTACTGCTTCTGTACCCTGCATATAGTTAAGGCTCTAAGAGACTCTGGCTCATTACTTATCATTTTATTAAGATAGAGGAGAATAGATGTGTGATTGAATAATATGAACTGAATCAATATATGGGAACTACACCTCCTTAGAGAACTTTAAGCTACATATCTTGAAGGGAAAGAAAATTAAGCCTAAGCACCCAGAAACCAGTTGAAATAAAATGAAATCTTTTCTAGTTGGATACTGTTTCATTTTTGAAAGAAGAAATTAAATGTAAAGGTCAAGATCCAATGAAGGAGAGTCAAATGTTTTCGACTTTGGATACTGTAACTGATATCCTAAGTAATGAAGAAAATGCCCTCTTGATACCTTCATCAACAACCACTGACTTCTTACCCAGCTTTATCCATTGTGTTTTGATCATTTGTACCTAATCAATATGTGTTTATTTTAGCCACCTATTTCTTGTCAGACACTGTGCCACAAAGACAAGCAAGAAATAGTTTCTGCCTTCAAGGAGTTTGCAATCTAGACATAGAAGATAGCATGTACTTATCTGGGTATATATAAAGTGTATAGGCAGTTAATTGGGGGGAAAGGCTCTGGAAGCTGGGAAACAGGAAAGGCTCCACTTATTTAAGCATTACTTGAGCTAACCCCTGAAGAAGAGTAGGAATTCTAAGAGGTAGAAGGGAGGAGGAGATGCATGGCTAACCTGTGAGATAGCCATATGCAAATATAAGGCAAAGAGCGATGAAGTGCTATCCATCAGGAATACTAAGAATGGTAGTGTAACTGGACCATGGAGCAAATAATTGGTAAAGATGGGTAATTAAGCTAAAAAGGTAAATTGGGATTAGGTTGGGAAGGGCTTCAAATGCCAAACACAGGAGTTGATATTGAATCTTCAAGGTAACATGGAGCTAAAATACCTTATTGAGTGCAAGAGGACATAATCACATCCTATTAATAGGAAAATCACCTTGGCAATTCTGTGGAGGGCAATAGAATGAGAAGAGACTTGAGGCAGGAAGACCAGTTAGTAGGCTTTTATAAGAGTTCAAGTGGGAGGTGATGAAAGTGTGAATTAGGTTGATGACTGTAAGTAGAAAGAAAAGGATGATCAAGAATCATGTTGAAGTCAAAGACATAAGACTGGAGAACTGGTTGGCTTTGTGAGATATGGGAGAGTGAGGGACAGAGAATGACACAGTGGTTGTGAGTGAGGTGAATGATTATTAAGTTGTTGTGTTTGTCTTTCATTTTCAAAGAGGACCATAACATCAGGGAAATGATGACATGACTTGCAGTTGACTTTGATTTGAGTGAGGGAGGGCTGTGCAAGGTCACCAGCCTCACTTTCTCCTCCAGAGCCATCTGGGTTCAGTGGCCAGATGTTCATCAGGATGACCAGGCCATCCCATCACTTACTTCTTAAAGAGGCCTATTCACTGAATGGGCATTACCTCACTTTAAGTGAGTACCTGAAAAGGCTTTAGCCTAAATGATAAAGTTCCTAAATGCAAATGACTAAATAATGGCTACAAGGATAATCAAAAAGACAAACATGTATTTGATGCCTTAAAATTTTCTAAGGGGTTTACCTAATTGCACAAATAATCACACTGCAGCTAGAATAAGACTAAAATATATGGATTAGGGAAACATTTCATTGATCATTTCTGAAAAATATGATTCCTAAAATACACAATAAATTTACACAAATCTACATAATTATCATTCTCCAAAAGAAAAGTAGCTGATATGAATGGTTTTCAAAAGGAGAAATTCAAATTGTCTATAACCAGTGTTCACAATTGTTAGCAATCTGATAAAGACAATGATTAAGAAACCTGAACTAAAACCTTGGCATTGGCAAAGATGGTAAAAGATGACAGAAAAGTAGATATTGACTGGAACATAGGAAATAAACACAATGATTCACAGCTAATATTGCTATGAATTTGCCCAACAATTTTAGAAAACAATTTATAATTATCCAAGAAAACTTTAAAATCTTTTTATTTTTAAGTTAATTTTCCCTAGTTAAATATATTTTCTCTTCCTCCCATTGAAAAAGAAAGGGAAAGAAAAACTTATAACAAATTTGCTTTGTCAAGCAAAACAAATTCCTATATTAGTCATATAAAAAAAATCTGTCTCAATCTGTGCCTGAATCCATCACTACTCTCTCAGGAGATGGGCATCGTTTCATCATAAGAACTCCAGAATCATAATTGGTCATTGTATTTGGCAGCATTTTTAAATCTTTCAAAGTTTATGTATTTCAAATGTTAATATTTTATAAATTGTTCTCTTAGTTTTGTCTTCTTTATTCTGCAACACTTTCCAAGGTTGTTTTGATGACTGATCAAATACAAGGATTTAAGGAAACATGAGGTATCTTGTAAAAGCAATGAAGAGCGAAAGGGCAGATTTCAAAGGACAGTATGCAAACTGACCATAACTATAAACAATAAGACAATTTTAAAGGGCAGCAAAAGAAGTCAGATATAGAGAACAATTGTATTTGTAACTTGTTAAGAATTACATCCTATCTTTTTTTAAGAAAAGAAAAACTACTGATGTGTAAGGTTGATTGTATCATTAGTCACCATCATTGTTTTATGTGGTTTTGCTTAACTAAGCCTTGTATATTGTGTGTGTTTTCTTGTGTGCATGATTGGGGAGAGGCAGGGGATGGTTAATTGTGATCTTGTATGAAAATAAAGTCCCTAAGTAAATATAATAGAATACTTGGAAACATCAACCCCATTGCATAAATGAAGAAATGTGTTCAGGATGGAGAAGAGATGTTTAAACAGGACTAATAAGTATAGGGAGTTTGGGGGAATTTCTTGCTCAGTATAAACTTACAATCCTATTCTTATGAATTGAAATGAAAACTTTCAATAATAACTCTAAAGATATGACACATAAGCATTCCTGAAAAAATGATGAAATTAAACTGCCTCTCCTGGGCTCACTGAGGTCAACTTGATATAAGACTAGACTTTCAACTCCAAATGAAGACTAGAGGATGGAGAAGAAGAATGAAGGGGAAAGTAGAGAATCTGTTACTAGGTTTTCTTCTGCTCACCAGAGGGTCTTTGCATCTAGTTTTCTCTCTTTCCAGCATAAAGAGTATCAATAAACCACATAGGGTCTAGTTAGGGTTTTTTGTCAGGTTTCCTCTTGGCAGGATCTAGGCCTGTCATTAAGACCTGGAGGCAATGGGAAAGTTTCTTCATCCAGAAGCTCTGTGCCAGATGTAAATGTCTTCTTTTGTTCAAGGGACTAGTCAGCCTATATTCAAGGAGGGTCTGTAATGACAGCTGCCACTTCAGACTAGCCACATGGTTTATTCTAGTCCACTTTCTTAAGACCAGTAGGTCAATGATAGTTCTGTCAGAATCCCAGTGGGAGAAGAGTGACATTCCTCTAGAAAGCAGTTCAGTGTCAGTTGATAATTATGATATTGCCAAGGACAGTTAAACAAGATCAAGACGGGTAAGGAGAAGGAAGAGAGAGATATCAGTGATGTCAACAAGAAACTTTCCTGTCTGATGGACCCAGCAGGGGTGGCTGTTCATATAGAAGAGGAAGAGCTAAATTGGGTAGACATAAGTATTGCCCATACAACTCTGAAGTCTCTTCAACTCAAAAGCTTGAATCCTGAAGCACAAATTAATACATCCTAGTTAATAAAAGGGAAATGTCAAGATCTGCCAAGCTAATTAGTGATTCGGCTTTCTTGGCACTATCACTTTTCATCCAAAGTAGTGAAGCCTGTTCATTGTTTTTAGCTATCATCTTTCATATTTGAAACTGCAAAACATGCCCTAAAAAGGGCTAGGATGAACATGGTGTTACTTGGGAAGATATAATGACACACACCATTTTTTTCTAACCTAATGAAAAAAAAATCACTTGACAAGTCTTCTTTGATGTCAGAAAATTACCACACTTCAAGTGTTGTTTTCCATAGTTTTGAAAAGGTTTCATTAATCACTGTGGAATAATTATCTTCCTGCATTGTCCCACAGAGCTGTTCCAAATATAGCTCTCCCCTGAAAGTCCCCTTCATGCACTCTATACTCAAGTGAAAGGGAGGGAGTGCTCATTGCCTATGACTATACCGCATGACTTTGTTCCCTGGGTCTGGGGTGATTTCCCCTGAACTCTCTACTGTCCTTTAAGAGAGACAAAAAGGGATGGAGGGAGAAGAGGGGAAAAGAGAGAGGGGAGGGAGGGAGAGAGGGAGAGAGGAAGGGAATTTTTTTGAAAGTGTGTCCCTATTTCCAGTGGATTTCTCACTGAAGTAACCCTGGAGTGCAACAAACCCCAAACCAAGAAGGTTCTCTGCTGAACTTTTACTAATTCTATCTTCTCACACAGAAATGAACCAAACTGGAACCCAGGGCTATACGTGTGGTGAGATTGAATACTATATAGGTTTATAGAATCTTAGAACTTGAAGTAATCACGATGACTGTCCAGGTCAACTCATAGCCACAAAAGAACCCCTTCTACTCCATCAGCTCCCAGTTATTATTCCTAGTTCTACCTTCTAGAGTCAATAGAACAAGAAAAAAATGAGTAGGGGTGGGGGAGATTAGCACAGTTCCCCAATGTTGCTATAACTGCATTGGAAGGGGAGAGGAGAAATGAGAACATACAGTATATCTCAAACTTCTGCCACAAACATACACTCACACCAAATCCCAATGGACCTGCATGTAACTGAACTAAGACTGGAGCCTATATACAAAGTGATTTGCACAAATATTCTCAAATAAACACACTGATTTGCCTGAACACACTCTACTTCTCTCTAATACGTTGCTCTTAAGAGGTAACACTGAAATTCGCACTTAGCACACAAAGTTTCCCCTTTTTGGTCTGAGCCGTGGTGATTCCAATTTATAATTGTTTTTTTTTTTTTCAAAGAGTTCAGAGCTCCATCAGGAAACAAGGCACCTTTGAGATCATCAAGTAAAAGTATCATAGGATCCAAGATTTAATGCTAGAAGGAACCAGTTCTTTCATTTTATAGATGAGGAAACTGAGGAACAGATAAGTTTATTGACTTGCCCAAAGTCACACAGCTAATAAGAGTCTGCATCAGGATTCAAATCCAGATTTTACAGAAGAGAACGGTGCCTTGACAATCAATCTTTTAAGAGGGGCTTTGTTGATAATTACTCTAAATCATTTAATTTAGCCCAAGAAAAATGTGATTTTGGTGCCTAATATTCTAAGACAAATCCTTTATGTTTTTCTTTTCTCTATATCTCCTGCAAGGACTCAGGTTTAATGGTGTCAGTTTTATCCACATTCCATTATCTTGTGTTAATAAAATGAACCATGCTAGGGGATAGGGGCATAGTATCCCTATCAATGGTGCCACCTTGGGAAATATTCTTAAAGTATCCTGTTTATGATGCTCTCAATGCTTTTGCCATGCTTTCACAAAGTTAAAAGGACTCTGGTGAAATAAAACTTTCGCTCCATGAAAAGCAACATTTAGGGCTTTAGTCCTCTAATCTTTGAGGAAGGTTTACAGTTAGATTTAGATAGAAGCCCAAGTAGTACATAGCAGAGAAAGATAAAAGCAGAACATCTCTAGGAATGATGCCACATGGAACTCAAAACCTTTGTGATCTCAGCAGGGCCAAAACCTGAAAAATCTAATCTTCTGACTACTCCCAGCCTATAAAATTAATTGCTTTTCATCCTAACCATTTTGTTTGGATGGATTTGGAGAGTGTCAATATCTTATATGAGCAGACAGGAGATGTAAGAGGCCTAGATAACAAGGGGAAAACCATCCATCAAATAGTAAAAAGCTCAGTCTATTTTGTTTTCTTTGTTTCTCCTTTATTCTTCTCCTTTCCCGAAACAAACATCAATTGTGTCAATGCTGAGAGAAGAAATTGCAGCTTCTGCTTCTTGACATGTAACCCTGGAGGTCTCTAACCCACTTTTAACAACATTTCAAAACATGTTCATGTATATTCTCCAGCTTTTAAGGCACTATGTTAATTGATGGGGACAGAAAGTGGGACAAGGGGCTTTCCCTTTCTTCTTTGAGTTTGTGATGTAGGACTATAAAAGTCAGAATATAGTCAAATTTATATAACATTTATATAACTTCTATTAACCAAGAATGGCTAAATCATGACCCTCATTTAAATCATGACCACTGCTGTTTGGTAAGCACTTTGGAGCCTGTGATAGAATGATTTTTGTTCTAATATGATTTATTTGGAGTAGAAAGTATATTTCTTGAGTTTCAGAACAGTCTTTTGGATTTGTGTCTTCCATGTCTAGCAGGGTACATGGAACATAGTAGGTACTCCATAAATCCTTGTTGATTCATTAGTTTGTTGTGTAAATATACATTACTAGAGGCTTCTAAGTGGAATAATGGAGAGAGGGCTGCACTTGGGGACTGGAAGGGTTCCAATCCTGCTTCAGACACTTACTTGCTGTGTGACTCTAGGTCATGGGGGGGGGGGAGGGCGGAGAAGGGGAACCTGCAGCCTCAAGGCCACATGTGGCCCTCTAGGTCCTCAAGTGTAGGCCATTGACTGAATCCAGACTTCACAGAACAATAAAAGGATTTGTTTTTTGCCTGGGGTTTTTGCCTAGAGTCTAGGAAAATCACTTAGACCTTCTCTATCTCAGTCTCTTTCTCTATAAAATAATTACAATAATAGCACCGAATAATGAGGAAGTAATAATAATGAAGTGAGATACAATGAAAATGCCATGCTTATTACTACTTCTTGCTTAGCTATGCTTATTGTTACCACTAATACCGAAACTTCCTAGATTCAGTAACTTTGAGAGTAAGCAATAATTTTAATATTTTATTTTTTCCCAATTACATGTAAAGACAATTTTCAACATACATTTTATTAAAAGATTTTCAATTCCAAATTTTCCTCCCTCACCTCTCCCCTCCCCCAAATGGCAAGCAATCTGATATAGGTCATGTATGTTAAGCAATAATTCTCTGAGCAAATCTTCTGTCAATTCCATTCTTAAATCTAAAAAGTGACAAATGGTGCTAAGCTTGGGAAATACAATCCTATATTATCCTGATATAACATATACTTGGCCCAGGGTAATTGTCCATCAAAGTCTCTCTTCTTGTCTACTTAGGCTCATAAGATTGTAGATTTAGAGCCAGAAGGAACCCAAGAGGTCACCTAACTAATCAAGCTTCATTTTACAGATGAAGAGGTGACCTGATCAAATTGCCAAAGTCACCTAGGTAGCAATGTGGTAGAACTAGGTTTTAGAACTGGGTCTTCTAATGTCAGGTCAACAAACATTTATTAATTATTAGTCATTTCCAATGAGCTGGGCACCATGACACTGACTCCAACTCCACCATGCTTTGAAAGTCTCCTGAAATGGGTCCTTTATTACTAAAAGGATAGCTTTATACCTGGGACCAGGAGCTCAACCTTCACATACACAAAACATCATAGCATGGAGTTTTCAAGGCTAAGCGATATTTACTTTGGTAACTGATATGCTAAAGGGATTCCCTGAAGAAATTGATTTTTTTAATAAAAATCTATTTTTTAAAGCAATTGGGGTAAGTAACTTGCCCAAGTTACTTAACGGTTACATGGCTGTTATTTTTGTGTGGGTGTTAAGTATCTGAGGCCAGAAACGATCCCAGGTCCTCCTGACTCCGGGGCTGGTGCTCTTACTCACTACACCACCTAGCCACCCCGAATAAAAATATTTCTAATATTTTGGATTAATAAATATAGCCTAACCCTGTGTAGTACAGGTTTTTAGTTGATGTTGTTGTTTGATTGTTTGTTTTAAAGATAGGTCTCCTTTGCTTCTTTTTATAGGAAATATAAAATATGCATCATGATGTTTGGGTAAAAATAAATTTCCTAAAATCCAAGATGGTGGATTTTAAAATTATTTAGATACGAATAATTTTCCAAGTGTAATTGCTAGTAGATAGCAATAGGATTTAAAAGTGGAAAGGGATATTAGAGGTCATCTAATAGAGCTTCATTATTTTACAAATGAAAGCACAGACCCAGGGAGGTTGTGACTTGACCCAGATTATACAGGTTTTACTTAATGACAGAGACACAGAGACAGGACCCAAATGCAGGGTCTCTGAAGCCAAATCTGCAGAAGGATAGGTCTCAGAATTGAAAGGAACTTCATAGGCCACCTAATGCCATCCATACATGTGGAATACCCTCCGTATTATCCTTGATATATTCATTTGCTTCCTGCTTAAACACTTCCAGGAAGGGGGAGCACAGCCCATCCATAAGTCAACCATTCTACTTCTGAACAGCTCTCATTATTAGGAAGTCCTTCTGATTTAACCTTGGCTTCTATTCTGGAGTATCTGCATAAAACGGCTCACTTGGAGCAAAAATGCCCAGTTGAATCTTCATGCCTCTCAACTCTTACATGGACCCTAACTCTTCCTCTCCAAAACTTTCATCCATGAATCCTTATTCCACCCTCTGGGCTCAGGCAGAACAAGCCTATTCTCCTTTCTGTTTGACAGCCAACCTGCAGATAATTGAAGAAAGCCATCATCTCTATATCTCCTCCTTAAATACCCATATACTAACGATAACAAGTGTGTGCTCCCAGAGGGATGAGTGTAAAACACCTTGCATCTATTTTATCTGTGATTATTAGTACTTATGAGATACTAAATTAGAATTTATGTGATTAGGGGATGAGTTTATTGCACAATGAGTCAATATCACATGGGGGGGGTAGGGAGCTCATCTTAGAATATGATACAGGTTGTTTTTGACTGACAACTTGCTTGGTGTTTCTTAACAGGAAACAGAACTTTTCGTTCCTCCTCTCTACTATTTAGGAATTAACTACTTTTAATAACCCCTATTTAGGGGCAGCTAGGTGGCACAGTGAATAGTGTTCTGAGTTTATATTTAACCTCAGACACTACCTATAAACCTGGGCAAGTCACATAACCTTTTTTTGCCTCAGTTTCCTTATCTATAAAATTAGCATTATCAGTGGCCCCTATCTCACAGGGTTGTGGTGAGGATAAAATGAGATAGAAAACATTCGTAAAACCACTTAACACAGTACTGGCCTGGCCCGTAGTAGGCCAAGTCTGTTTATTTTTAAATTAAAATTTATATAATATTTGGAAGTTTCAGGCAGGACTTAGAATGATATGAAATAATATCAGCATGATATATAAAATAATAATATTAGCATGAAATAATAACTTGCTAGCTGGTCAACATCTGGAGCCTACTGGCATTAACCAAGTGAGTTAATACAAGTTGCAGAGAACATATTAATCTGCCTTAATGGAGGGGGCAGTCTGTATATATACAAACATACAGGCACACACACACATATAAATAAATGTACACGAATTTGTTCACAGATCTACTCACTGGCCCTTTCATTTACATTGATGATGGATTTTGCCTCCCAACAGTCCCATTATGTAATATAGTTATTATCATTAATCTTGGTTTTTAGGAAACTGTGATGCAGAATGGGGGCAACTTTTGCTCACGGTCAAACAGTGAAGTGTCTGAGTCAGGATTTGAACTCTGGTCTTTTGTGACTACAAAAACAATTGTCTTACAATGATATCATACATGTCTTTATACACATACATATATGCATATATCATAATCTATACCCGCAAACATATATACATATATGTGTATTGTATGTATGTGTGCATGTGCATATGCATATATGTATACACACGATGAATCCTCTCTATTTTCTTTATCTGTACTCATTGAAACATGTAATGAATTCTGAATGTTTCAATGTGAATTGCTTCTAACTGTGTGACATCTGTTGAGGAATCATAAGAACCAAAGACTCTCAAAATAAGGAAGAACCCCAGGATCCAGTAGGCCCAACTCACACCTGAATAAGAATGCCTTCTGCACACACCTCATGTTTCGACTTGCAGCCTTTATTTAAAGACCTAAGGCAGGGATCCCAACCTTGGTGCTCAAGAATTTTTAAATATTGGTCATTTGTCTTCTTTCACACACACATACATGTGTATATATAAATACATATGTGTATTTGTAGATATATGCATATGTACATATGTGTATATCTATATCTATCTATATCTATCTCTCTCTCTCTCTCTCTCTCTCTCTCTCTCTCTTTATCTATCTATATATATATATATATATATATTAGAGAGACAGACAGAGACACACTAACTTTTTTTGAGGAGGTCTTAGTACGTTTCAACAGATTTCCATGGGGTCCACAATACAAAAAGACAGCTAAAGAATTCCTGATATAAGCAAAAGGAATCTAGTGTATCTTGAGACACTCCATTCCACTTCTGAACAGTTCTAACTTTTAGAAAAATTTTCCTCTCATTAAACTTAAATTTACTTCTTTGCAACTTCTTCCCTTGGGGGCTAAGCAGAATTGGTATATCAATCAATAAGCATTTATTAAGAACCAACCTACCTATATACTTCATATTTTACTTGAGTTCCTGAGGATCTTCATGTAAGGAAAAATAATCTTTAAATAGTGTCCTTGCAAATTACCAGAGTGTATAACTGTACCCTTTGGCAGAGGGTTTTTTGCTGCTTTTGTTTTTGTTGGGTTCTTGTTCTTCTCTCTGTATTGTTTTGTGGTATACCCACCCTAATGGGTGTGCATTTTCTGACTCAGAAAGTGCTCCTCTGCATCATTTGCATTTTTGAGAAAGAATCAAAGTTCTAAAGAAATTATGACTTCATCATACATATAAGTCCTGAGTCTGTTTACTGCTACAACCATCTTTTAATTATTTTACATTTACATGTATTTTCTCCTCTCTCCCCCGATGAAAAAATAAAACCAAACAAAAACTGTGATCATAAAAATAATTTAAGTCAAGCAAAACAAAATCCCATTGATGCCAACCATGTCCAAAAGCATATGTCTTATTTTGCATATAGAGTCTTTTCCTTTTCCATCAGGAGATGGGTAGTCTTAAAGCACAAGAATGAAGTATCTTATTTTCCTTCCTCCAGAATCAAACTGGTTATTGCATTGATTAGAGTCTTTAAGACTTAAGAACTGCAGCTCTCTTAAGAGATCTTGAATAGTTAGGATAAGATTTGCTAGAATTAAAGTATGATTTTTATGAGAAGAATAAAAAAAAACCCTACTATAAAATTGTTTTAGGGTTCATTGAACTATGCACATTCTGTCTTAGGTAGAATGGCAAACACTGACATTCGCTATTAAGCTGGGCTAAGATCTCAGCTTGAAAATGAGGGACACAAGTACTGATCATTAACTTATACAACTGGTCATAAACTCACTGATTACACTAAGTAGCCTCATTTTTTATTACATCTTTAAATAAAAACTAAAGAAATCACAAAAAAGACACCTTTCCTGGCATAAAGTTTTTTTTTAAAGTCATTAGGTACAAATCTTAAAATTTAATAATAATATATGGCACTCATTCAAGCAAAATCAAGGTTAATGGTGAATTCCAAAGCATGGTGATCTGGATTTAAGCCTGATTTTCAAGGAAATGATTAGGGGAATTCACATCCTCATTAACAGAGTCAGCCTGGGTCACAGACAAAAATAACTGGACCATCGCTCTTTCTTTCAAGATGGCCTTCTTCCTTTCATTTGTTTTTATAGTCGTTATATACTAATTACTCTATGATCACACAGACGTTCTTCCAGCTAAGTAAATCCAAGTGGTTGTACCACTAAAATGAACAGTTCAATACCTGAAGCCTCCCACCCAGAATGAGGCTCCCTGAAATGTTTATTCATTCTAAGTCCTCAGTAGTTTCAGAAGCTGGTGGATTGAGCAGAAGTGTGGCTGCTATTTGAAAGTTTTATATTTGGGGTTTGCAAAAGAAAACTTGGATCTCATTTCTCTGTGCTGTCTCATGCACTCTCTGTTTCAGACTTTCTGAATCTTGTTCATAGAGCCTTGAGTTGTGAGCAAGTAGCTCTTAGTGACTTTTCATGCATGTTTCCTCTCCAAGTTTTTCTTTTCTAAAGCTAACACTGAGCCAATTTGGGGAGCAGCAGTTGTGAGAGGTTACTGGTTAGGGGAATGATATTGTGGGCATTATTTTCCTTTGGAAGCTTTGCATGGAGATAAAATCTCAATTTGAAATTCGAGATGATTTGGGACAGAGTTTGGGAATGTGCAGCCTTGGCCAGGAGACCACTTGTGGCCCTAAGGGTTACATCTGGCCTCAAGGCTGCAGGTTCTGCAATCCTGATGGGATGTACCAAAGTGAATAGGACATTGAGTCAGGAAGTTGTTCTTCAGTGTTTCAGTCATGTTTGACCCTTCATGACTCCATTTGGGGTTTGCTTTGCAAACATACCATAATGGTTTGCCATTTCCTTCTCTGGCTCATTTAACAGATGAGGAGACTGAGGCAAACTGGGTTATGTGACTTGCCCAGGGTCAGACAGATCATATGTATCTGAAGCCAGATTTGAACTCTGGAAGCTAAGTCTTCCTAACTCCAGATGAGGTGCTCTATATAGCTGCCAGAGTCAGAAAGTCAGAATTTAAATCTCATCTCAGAAACTTCCTAGCTATGTGGCCCTAGTCAAATCAAATAAGTCTTCTGTGATCGTGATGATGAAATTCAACTTGACAGCCTCTAATGTTCCTGTCAACTCTTCATTTTATGAACCTCTTGTCCTATAATTTTACAATATGAGAAATATATACAATATGTTTGTACAGTTTGGAATTATAGAGAGAGTTACTTAACTTGTACTGTGCTTTTAATGTATCCGGTTCTTCATAGGATTACACACTGCTTTCCTCTTTAACTGAGATCATCTGGGTATGAAATGTATGTTCATTTAAATTTCCTTGTGTCTTTTCTTTTCAAAAAAGAGTGAGCAAAATTGGGGCAGGAGTATACTGACCAGTCATCTCCTACTAGATGATATTATTGAACCTTTAAAGTAAATGAGCACTGAAGGCAGTTAGTTTTATTTGGTATGTGAGTGGTCATTATGGTGTTTGTGGGGTTAAAGGTGAACAGAGAGGAGTATTGTGTAAACATACCATTCCCATTCACGTTAGTGGGCTTATCAGTCACTTTTTGTAACTCAAGCTTTCTAGACCTCTCCTCCTCCATTCCTGTCATGTTGAGAACATTCAAAGAGCATTAATGTCTGCATCGACAACAAAATAGAAATTTGTATAAAACTTGGATCAGTTATCTTAGGAGTTCTAATGAAGAATTGCTATCACGATGCAAGTATGTGTCTAAGCAAACAGACCGAGGCTGATTTGCATCTCACCAAAATTAGCAGCAAAGGTTCTGACCACCATTGGCTCTGACCGCCATTATTCTCATATGGGGGATCCCTGGGATTCCAAATCCAATCTTAAACCAAAGCATATTTGGATCCATATAAAAGTAGATCAAGTTTAAGTATAAGAAGACTTAGACTGAAGTAAGCTGTTACTCTTGTCCCAGATTAGATCTAAACCAATGACATTAGTAAATAAGAATTAGTAACAACACTAACAATTGGTATTTGTATAGCATATTAAGTTTGTAAAGTTCTTCATATATATTATCTCACTGGGGCCTTATATTAACCTAATAAGGTAGCTACAAGAACACTGAATTTCAGAGAGATTAAGAGCCTTTACCATGGTCACACAGCTAGCATCAGAGGCAATATTTGAACTCAGATATTCCTGACTCCAAGATCAGCATGCTATCATTCACTAGGCTATGATAACCTCTAGAAATCAATTGTTTTGATCATAGAGAATAAGTCACATTTGTTGGATTAGACCTTTGATTCCACTGATAGAGTATACCCTTGAAGAGGAAAGTAACTTTATTTAGATAGGTACCATTTCTACAACTCTTAGTGAGTTGCCCAAAAAGTTGTGACTTGACCAATGTCATAGGCCACAGACAACTCTTTACTAAAACAGATTAAAATGTAATTGGGAAATATTTAACAAAATAAAAATACATTAAAACATAGATAACATCACATTCTAAAACTGTCAATATGTAATCCATAGAGATCCTTATATATAGATTGGTGCTTTCCCCTTTCCATTTGACACCACCATTTTAAGAGACAAAAGAAGAGCTCATCGATAGAAGTTCTTAGTTTCACCTTAGCTCTAAAGCTCCATGATTTCAATCCCATCTTTGAGACTCAGACTAGATTGACTTTGAATCATGGAATTGAGGAGAGGGTGTTTAATACTATGTTTGCCTGAGTACATTCAACTCCCTGTTGATCCAATTCTTAATTAGGATCATTGGAGGAATTATTTTACAATTAGAACTCATACAATGTAAGTTTCTGACTTTAAATGACAGAATGATTTAGAGATTGTACAGATGGTGACATACATAAAAATGGTTGTTGATTTTTAAAAATTTTTCATCATAAAAGGAGTACTATAATTCTGACTAATTTTGTCACAACTATCATGCCATCAGAGAGTATAGTATTGGAAAATTAAGAGAATTCTCAATTGTATTCACAGGTGGAATTTGCTATAACTGGTTATTTGGGTGTTTTCCCTTAAATAAGCTTTTAAAAAAGAAACTTCTGAATGAAATAAGAATAGAAATTCTCTCTTTGAAAAAGTCCATACTGTAAAAATCATGTGTAAATGCTGCTCATTTTCAGATAGGAAACTGAGTCCCACTTAGATGAAATTTACCAAATTCTTATAAGTAGTTATTGACAAAGACGGGACTCAAGCCAGGTCTCAATTCATGTTTGGTGTTCTTTCTAGTACATAAAGCTTTTACTGGCTTAATCACACAAGCTCACTGTATGAGTGTTATCATTGGTTTCTCACTCTTCCTCTCCCCATATATCTACCAGATACAGTCATTCAGATAGCAAATCTATAGCTACATATAGTTATAAATGTAACTATGAATATGTAACTGTAGCTATGCTTAGTTATAGATGTAACTATATATATGTAACTACAGCTCTGTATAGTTATAGTTATATATGTATATGTAGTATATAGTTATAGATGCAAGTATAACAGATATAGCTGTAGCAAAATAACCCCAGCTGGTGAATACCTGGGGTAGGGGGGGCGGAGTGCTGTAAGAATGAGGAGTCAACAATGGCACTGAGATAGTGAGGTTAACAAAGCAGGAAATATATTATGTAGTAGAAGGAACACTGAATATGGAATTAAGAGACCTAGTTTGAAGTAGTTTTGAGATACATATGTATATGCATTCATAAATAAGTAACGCATATATGCACACATTCTTTTCATTGATAGTACATGTTCCTGGACCAGTATAGGATTACTGCATCATGATATCTGGTGAGCTAAGCTCGGGGGTTAGAGCGCTGGGCCTGGAGTCAGGAAGACTCATCTTTCTGAGTTCAAATCTGGCCTCAAACATTTACTAGCTGTATGACCCTAGGCAAGTTATTTAACCCTGTTTGCCTCAGTTTCCACATCTGTAAAATGAACTGGAGAAGGAAATGACAAGCCACTCCAGTATCTATGCCAAGGAGACCCCAAATGAGGTCAAGAAGAGTTGGACATGACTAAACAACATTATCCCCATGAACATTCCTGTGAACAGAATGTAAGTTGGACTTCTTGAATTTGAATTCCTAAAAAGAACATATATGAGACATACCTTGATGACCTTGATTATCTATCTTCTTGATTGGGGAATCATTCCTGTTTGCCGCAAAATGTTTCTGAAAAGAAAATTAAAACAAAAAACAAAAGGATGAAGAAACTAGTGGTTAATAACACCATTCACAATTAGAAAATGCCCACCATAGTGTCATCTTTGAGAATGGATAATTTCCTATATAGCTCTCTTTGAATTAAATGTTATCTGTTTAATGTTAATTCATTGCAGTCTAATTAATTCTGTACTTAGCCTCCAGATTTAATCATTAAAGAAACATGCTATCAATTGGGTAGCTAATAGGGAGTAAACTGGCATATAACAGGTCTTCCAGTAGGTTGCATGTGGTGCCAAGACTTTAAATAAAATATATTTAACACTGATGGGATTTTCAATAGTTTATACTCCTTTTTCGACATTCTGAAATGACTCATTCAAAATCTCAGGTGAAACCCAGAGAGGATCCAGATACTTCTATAGTGTCAGACCTTTTTGAATTAATACCTTCATGGAAATAAGGGCCACCATGGAATTTTCTAAAGAAAAAAAAAATATTATAAAGTTAAATGCTTTTAACCTTGAATCAAAGACTTGTTAATGTATTGATGTAAGCTGCTGGTGGAGCCACAGATACTTGTTTCTGATAGACAGGGATCATCTTTCTGAGACAGAGACATTTTTGTCATTAATTTCAGGCCTTTTTGGTAAATAAACGTGGAACAGGATAAGTTCAAGGGATTAATTGGCGCCCCGGGAGGCCTCATGAAGCAGCATCAAACTGTAATCAGCTCTTAGAATTGTTGTTTCAGGAAGCCCCGGGTCTCTGAGGCTTCTCTAGAAGTACTCATTACTGTCTGGGTAATGTATTTTCACCAAGTAGCTATAATAGAATTAGTTCTACATTTTATAGGTTATTCATTGGAGGGCAGTTGGGGATAGAATATATTTTATTGGTTCACCAGCATGTTTATTTAAACTCTTGGTCTGAGGTAGATTCAGACTCTAAAGTTACGTTTTAGAATATTGAAGGGGAGGACACATATCCTTGGTTTTAATTTTAAATAAATATCAAGGTGTACTTATTGGAAAGCTCCAGGGATCACTTTGAACATACTGGACATTGCCACAGCATCACTAGATCATAGAATTAGAGCTGGAAAGGAGTTATGTATGGGCCAGTGTGTCCAAACCCCTCATTTAACAGATGAGGAAACTGAGGCACAGAGTAGTTTTAGTGACTTGTCCAAGGCTACAAAGCTATTATCTGAAGTGTGATTTGAATGCCTATTTTCATAAGTCCAAGCTTTTTCCACTAGACCAAACCCAACTTAAAATGTGCAGTTCTTATAATAGTAATGGTTTAATTAATACAGTGACTTCCTGATATTCAGCCTCCTTCAAAGAAGCAGATTATCATCTCTTATGGACTTTGCTCTCTAGAGAGTTGCCTCACTTTCAAGACTTATTACATATCACTCTCCTTGACACAGTCAGTGTGTTCTAGACGCACTGCTTTACTTCCTGTTCCCCAGTTCCATCTTCCGTCTCAAGTGCTCTATACAATCTACTCCTCCCCTTCTTGCCTGGAATACACTTTCTCTTCACCCTTTTCTCTTATGATCCCTAGTCTTCTTCAAGACTTAGCTCAAGTTACCTGATCTTAGCTCCCCATTTCCCTGGAGGAATGGGAAGATTAAAAAAAAAAAACTATCTGTTCCAATGGCCATAATGGCAACAGGAGTAGGTGCTGTGGAGCACTTAGAAGTTAGTCAGACATCAAAGATACTAAAGATATTACATCCCAAACCATCACCAGTCACTTTGACTTTTGCCTTGCAGCTGGATTTCAATGCGAATAGAGGCACTGAAGAGCCAGTCAGGCTGATAACTTTACACAACTCTGCCTCACTTAAACCAATTCACACGTGAGTCGAGACATCACTCTTTGATGTCACTGCCCCTCTTTGAAAATGAAGGATGAACAACAAGTCCCTCCTCCCAATATATCTTTGTGTACACTTTAAAAAAACGTATTTTGTATTTACTGATCAGTGTTACATATTTGTAATGCCAAGCAGAGGCAACTTCCCAAGGTTCAAAATACCAGCATAGGTGCTTTCCATTTTATTCAGTGACAAATTAAGGACAGAGAAAATCAAAATATAGCATAATTCAAAAGACAGCATTTACCAAGTGTGATTCAATAATCTCCAAGTACTACCCCACCCCAGGACCTTACATGCATTTAATCAGTCACAAAGTCCCTCTTCTAAATACTACTTCACCCCTAGGCTGTACCTTCATTTAGTCCATCACAAAGCCCCTCTTCTCAAATGGAGATTAGTTTCCAATCATAAGTAAAGTATATTCATCTGTTTAATCACAGAGCACAAAAAAGTCAAAAGTTCCCCACCCTTGGATTACAATTGAATCTACCCCAGAGTTACAACAAGCTTAAGCACAGCATTTAATACCCAAAGAGATGTCTTTTCTTCATCTTTTCAGCAATCTTTGTTCCTGGGGAGACCAAGCTTAGCAAGTCCACAAGATACATTGTCAGTGTCTTCATTAATTCATTCTCTGTCTTCAGAACAGTCCTAGGACCCCTGAAAACATTAGCAAAACCCCCTTCCAGGATTTCTGTAAACATACAACAAGAAAATCCTTCTTCAGGGCTTCTGAACCAACAGCAAGGTTGCAAGACCTCTACAACAACAGCACTGTCCTTCATCAGTGGACAGAATTCACTCTCTGTCTACAGAACAGTCTCTGGAGCTCTGAACCAACAGCAAGGTTCCAACACCTCTGCAATGACAGGACTGGTTTTCACCAGTGGACAAATCTGGCAAAAACAACATCAAAACAGACAGACAAAGTACCAGCATAACAGCCATGTCTCCTCAGTCGTTGGCAGCTCTGGGTGGCAGCTCTCAAAAGTCCTGGGCAATTCAAAGTGGCCCTCAGCAATCCTCTCAGTCTCTCTCTGCCTCCAAGATGCTGCTTCCAAAAAGTTCTTCTGCCTCTCTCTTTTCTTGTGTCTCTCTAAATTTACGTCACCAGCTCTTCCCAATTCAGCCCTCTCTTTTCACGTCAACAAGTCCATCCCACAAGTGGGATTCACAAACTCTGGGTTTTAACACAATCAAACCAAAAACCAAGCCAATACAGGGGGATCTTTAAATTTCATTACTATTACAATATTCCCCTCTACAAAATGTTTAAGCTCCTTGAGTACCTTTTTTTTTTTTGTCTTCTGGCACAGTACCTGACCCATTTGGGAGTTTGGGTAGAGTTCTGAACCACCCTCTATCTTTCTGACAGCCTTTGACTCCTTGCCAGTTTATAGAATGATATTATTGACAATCACCCAGGCAAACAATGTCAATGTCTTCCTTGATACCTCACTTTCTCTCATCCCACATATGCAATGAGTTGTCAGATCTAATTGTTTCTGCCTTCACAATAAATCTCCTACCTATCCTCTCTTCTCCATTTACACTGCCCAATACCTTGATGTAGGCCCCCATCACCACTTATCTGGGCTATTTCAGTAGTCTTCTGATTAGTCTCATACCATGAGTCTCTATATGGAAATGCTGGGGTAGAGTGTGAGCTTATCCATGTAGAATTTTCTCCCTGTTCTCCCCCTCCTCCACTTTCTGACTTCTCTGCCTTCTTTCAAGTTGTGGCTAAAATCTCATCTTCTGCACTAAGCCTTTCCTGATCCCCCTCAATTTAAGGGCCTTCCCTCTTGATTATGTCCAACTTACGAAGCATAATATTTGCAGGTCATCTCACAGTTGCAAGCTCTTTGAGAATAGAGACTGTTTTTGCCTTTCTATCCTTAGCACTTAGCACAGAATTTGGAATATAACAACTGTTTACTAAATAATTGTGTATTTAAATGGACATGACCAAAGATTTCATTGTGTTAATATAGTACCAGAAAAAACAACACTAGTTCTCTAGTTAGAGGACCTGAGTTTGGATCCAGCCTCTGACACTAATTGAATGATCCTAGACAACTCATTTAACCCCTTTGGACCTCAATGTCCTCCACTCTAAAAGGAGGGGAGTCAGATTAAATGACTTCTGAGGTTCTTTCCAGCTCTACATCTATGGTGTGATGATGGAGGGAATTGATTATGAGGAATTCTCCTTTCCAATATATTCCTTCCCAAGTTATTTTCTTAAAGAGTTGCTTGCTGAGGGCATTGAGTGATTTAGCCACACTTCTGTTACACAGCTAGGATGTGTTAGAGACAGAATTGGAACCCAAGTCTTTGTAATATCAAGGATGTTCCCCTATCCACTACTACACCACAATTATTATCACAGATAATTTGGCAGCTAGGTGGTGCCAAAATGTATAAAGTATTGGGTCTGGAAACAGAAATTCATCTTCCTGAGTTCAAATCCAACCTGAGACACTTACTAGCTATGTGACCCTAGGCAAGCCATTTAACCCTGTTTGCCTCAGTTTCTCATCTGTAAAATGAGTTGGAGAAGGAAATGGCACACTATTCCACTCTCTTTGCCAAGAAAACCCCAAATGGGGTCAGGAAGAATTGGACATGACTGAAAATGATCGAATAGCAACAACAATAGTGGGCTTAACAAATTGTTCACATACATCAAGAATCCATTAAGTACCTGCTGTTTACAATACACTATGCTGAGTGATGAGGATAAAACAATGAATAATTAAAAACCTATCCTATAAACAAAAAGCTTAGGCTATCCTAGAGGAGCTGCAGCCTGCACATAAATATGCATAACCAAAGGTAGAATGTGATGGAGACATAGAGTAGATGCAAATAATATGCTCAAGGCACATTTGCAGGAGGACAGAACATTGCCATCTTGGATTTGGGGATGAGGGAGTGTGGCTCACAAATGGCTTCTCTGTAGAACCTTGGAGACAGGAAAATAGAACTTTGGGGTTAGTGACTTATATCCAAAAATGTAAATGCCAGTTGGTATATCTACACAAGCTTATCCTTTGCCTAAGCTATGGAATCTGGCACTCTGGAACATCTATCAGCCAGCTTCTGAACTCTTTCTTTGAGTTTTTGGTGATTCAGTTTGTAGTGGAAAGAATATTGGGTTGTGAACAGAAAAATTGGCTTCAAATCTCAGCTCTTTCACAGCTTATCTCTGTCAGCTTAGACCAAGTCAGTTTCATTCCCTGGGTCTCCATTTCCTCATCTGTAAAATGAGAATATTGAGACTAGATCAGGGCTACTTAACCTGAACTCCATGGTCTGTGAACTTGAATGGGAACAAGCAAACTTTACACCTTTAATTTTATTAACCATTAAGTAAAGTTTAGCATTTCATTCAATTAAAAAATATTATTATGAGAAGAGGCCCATAGACTTCTCTAGAGATGAGTCTCAGTCAATCTCTCCCTCTCCTCCTCTCTCTCTGTGTCACTATCTCTGTCTCCTCTCTCACTCTGTCTCTGTGTCTCTACACACACACACACACACACACACACACACACACACACACACACACACAGAATTTAAGAACCCCTGACCTAGATGATCTCTGTGGTTTCTTTTAACTCCAAAATCCTACAGACCTTGAGTCACTCTATGCCTGGCCACTTGCTACCAACTTTCTGCTGACCCCCATCATCCTTTTGAAAGCATTTCTGATATTTTATAGCTTATTCCCTTTTGAGGGCAAATGAGAATAGTTTATTGGCCCAACAGAAGGGTAATTGAAACCATTACTCTAAGAGTTCCCTAATTAATGAATCATCTTATATCGGGGCCTCCTGATCAAGTTGAATTCCCTTGATAACTTTACCTGAGACTATTTTCCTAAGGGAGCACAATTAAAGGAGAGCAGGAAGCTTTGGAAAGGAGGAAGGAACATTCATTTTGACACTGGTTTTGAACCTGAAAATAGCCTGGGAAGCCAGGGTGAGTGTGATTCATGTTTGTGAAGCATCCCTTAGCACCCTTCACCTTTCCTCCTCTCTCTTGCTTCTCTGGCACTTTTCAAGTTCAGCTGCTTGCTCTTGGACTACACATCTCTGCTCACTGCCTTGAGGGGACCAGGATCTGCAAAGAGCTTCCTCCTTGGGGAGTCATACTGTCAAACTCTGCCCAATGGGGTCCTGCCTCCAAATGACTCCCCTTCAGGCTAAGACATTTTGAGGATGTTGCAGGGTTTTTTTTCCCCTTTGCATTTTTGGCTTTGATTGTGACTTTACTTCATCAGATATATTCTCTGGGATATCTAGGAACTGTGGGGTTCAGCAAAAATCCTTGTAGCTGCCACTCCTGAGCCTGCATTAATACTGAGAGGGTCGGTTGAGAAGGTGAAAGTTCAGGAAGACTGGCTTC
Source organism: Petaurus breviceps papuanus (assembly GCF_028583685.1). Taxonomy (NCBI): domain Eukaryota; kingdom Metazoa; phylum Chordata; class Mammalia; order Diprotodontia; family Petauridae; genus Petaurus; species Petaurus breviceps. The sequence continues at coordinate 4,613,696 of NW_027185777.1, read as the reverse complement.
TTGAGATCTGTCTTTTAAGAAACACCAAATAAACTAAGCCTCATGAAAAACATTTTAAACAGTTTAGCTGTCAGCGATCACAGATATTAATTCCCTTGTTTTAAAGTTGGGGAAACTGAGGCATAGAGAATTTAAGCACCTTGCTAACAATTATACTGCTGCTAACTTTTGGATCCAAGATTCAAACCCAGGTTTCCCAACTCCAAGTGCATTAGAAATTTTACAAGGAAAGGCTTTATTGAGTAGGCGCACTCAGCCAAATAATGACATTGTAATGGGGGCAGACATAGACTAAAAGTTGTAAAATGGATATTGTAGAGGTATGTTCTGAATAGCACTGTTAATAACATAGTCAATATTAAAATATAATGGTTATGTATACCCTTGGCAAGTAGAAATCGTTAGCACTGGAGGACTCAGGGAATAGAATCATGGTTCTTAAATACTTTTGTGAATACTCAGTTATTAAATTACCTAGGGTTAGCCTTTGAGGTCCCATTCAACCCTGAGATGTTGTAATAATGAGAGTTGCTTTTTAAAAAAAAAATTTAATCCTACATAATTTAAAAATAAAATTCAATTTAACCAACATTTATTGAGGCCTTACTGCATGCCTACCATTACGTAAGTTCTGAGAATGCAAAAACAAAAAAAAAAGTCACTGTATTGGTAGGGAAGATGCAGTATGTACACAGCTTTAAAATACATAATCTATAAAACAGAAATAAAAAATTTCTATGGATGAGTGTAGCACTGCTCCTAGGGAGACCATGAAAGGCCTCATTACTGAGCTGGCCCTTGGATTGAAGGATTTTGAGAAACGGAGATAAGGAGAGAGAGAGCCCTGGAGGTGGGGGAGAGGTATGAAGTGTGACCATCTATGTAAAGGTGCTGAGGTGGGCAATGAACTCTCATGCAGTAGGAACAGCATACAGGCAGTTTCAGAGAGACATGTTGGGAATGGTGGCAGGGTGAGAGGGAAAGTAATTTGAAGTCAGTTAAAAAAGATAGATTGAAGGTCGATTTTGAAAGGTTTCAAATGCCAGAGCTTGTAATTTGTGGCAAAGGCGAGAAGGTTGTCATGAAGCATTTTGAACTAGGAAGTGATATATTCTTTTGATAATTGATTTTGTAAAGGGGCTGAGAAAGAAAATAGTGAGTAAAAATAAGATGGAAGGAAATTCACAAATAGTAATTGTAACTTGAATACAAATACGATGCTTAGAGAAGCTCTCTTTATGGTTGTAAAGAACTGGAAATTGTAGGGCTGTCATATTGTGGTGTATGGTTGTGATGGAATACTACTATGCTATAAGAAATGATGAGCTCAGTGATCTTAGAAAAACATGGAAGGATTAGAACCAAATGGTAAAGAGCAAAGTGAGCAGACCCAAGAGAACACTGTATACAATTACAGTAATATTGTTTTAAGAATGACTTTGAGTGATGAAGTCATTTTGATTATTATAAATACACAAATTAACTATAAAAAAACATATGAAGAAAGATGTTATTTGCATCCAGACAAAGAATTGATAAACAGAAGTGTGTGTAAAATACTTTTATACATATTTGCCTATTTGTGTCTAATGGTAGCCATCTCAGTGCGGGGAGGAAGGAAAAAAAAGGGAAATTAACATAATAAATTTGTTATGTATTTAAAAGGCGTAACAAGTTATACAAAATTGATTTGCAGTTTCATGTGGAATCATCTTTATAACTACACTATGGAAATGTTTGTTTTATTCCATAAATTAAAAAATAATTTAATTTTTTTTAAAGCAATTGATTTAACAGCTATGTGGAGGACAGATTCGAGAGAGGGGAGCCTGGAGGCTATTGCAGTAGTCCAGGTGAGGTGATGAGGTCATGAACAAGGGAGGAGGCCATTAGAGTGGACAGAATGGGGCAGGTATGAGAGTTGTCATGAAGGTAAAGTCAACATGACTTTTCAACTAATGACATATGGAGGATGAGGGAGAAGAAAGATTAGGATATAACTTCGAGGTTTAGAACCTGAGTGATCATTAAATTATCCCTGATCTTTTGTACCTCTTCTTACTAAACCTGTACTATCTTTTATGTAATTGTTTTGCATCTGTTAGAATTTAGAGTTTTAGAGCTAGATCAGACCTCAATAAATAGCATGATTGTAAGATATTGATGAGATAAAAGGAAGCAAAACTTTCCATTCCCATAGTTGAACACTAGAATTTGTTGCTGTTTGGTATATTTATGTCATTTTTTTATCTCATATAGCTGTAACCATTTGTTGTTCCATTGGAGACTTGGAGAAGGTAGGGAATCACTATTTCACTATCTCCTCTTGAATTTCTGACTTTGATGAATCTCCACCTTTTATGTCTGACAACTGCCATTTATTAAGTGACAACTACATGCCAAGAACATAGTTAAGTGCTAGAGATACAAAGAAAGACAAAAGATAGCTTCTGTTCTTAATGAGCTCATAATGTAAAGGGAGAGACATGTGAGCAGTCATGTACAAACAGGATATAGTATGCCCAGAGGAAGTTGGAGATAATCTCAGAAGGAAAACACTAAGATTAGGGACAGAATAAGGCTTCTTATATAAAGAGAGATTTTAGGTGACATTTGAAGGAAGCCAGGAGGTAAAGAAGATGAGGGAGAGTGCTCTAGGTTTGGCAAACAGTCAGTCTTACATAGTAGATAGCAAGCTTTGCATAATAAAAATTCACAGTCTTAAGTACAATCCTATCCTGTTCTGCAGTGTATACAGAAATATTGATCTTATTTGATGTTTTGTAGATTCAGGATAAAAATAAGATGAAAAATTTTTGAAATGACCTGAGAACAATATTTTTATGTCTAGGGAGGTATTTGTTAGAGAATTCAAGTGTTACTGGAATCTAGGAAGTATCTTTGTGACATTGTAGATCATAGGGTTTTGGAAAACTTTCAAGAAGGTTGGGAAGAATTTAGAACAGGGTGTTTCAAAATATGGATGCCATTAAAATATATAAATTTTATTTTCAATTCTTAATTGTCTCCTCATTTCTCCCCTGTCCCATCTATTGAGAGAATAATAATAAATGAAACTATACAAAAATTTATAGTCAAATAAAACAAATCCCTCCATTAGCCAGGTAGGTAGGTAGGTGGACAGACAGGCTTTCTTCCTCTGAAACCTGTGTATTCATATCCTTTGACTATTTGTCATTTGGGAAATGGTTCTTATTCTTAAAAATTTGTCTCAGTTTCCTATATACCTTAGAAAGGAGACCTTTATCAGAGAAACTTGCCATAAAGATTTTCTGTTTCTTGCTTCTCTTTTAAATGCTGCTTTGGTTTTGTTTATGCAAAATCTTTTTTTTTTATTTCAGGCAATCAAAATTGTCCATTTTACCTTTTATGAACCTCTCTATCTCTTGTTTTGTCTTGAACTCTTCCCAGATCTGTAGATCTGACAGGTAATTTCTGCTCTGCCCCTTTAGTTTGCTTATGATGTCACCTTTTATGTTTACCATATACCCATTTGCAGCTTGAGTTGGTATAAGGTGCAATATGTTGGTATGTCCCTAGGTGCTACCAGACTGCTTTATAATTTTTTCAATAATTTTTAGTCAAAGGTTCTTGCCCTAATAGTTGGAATCTTTTTAAATTTCTAAACACTGGACTACTGTGCTCATTTGCTTCTGTGTGCATATTATCATACCTGATCTGTTGCACTAATCAACCTCCTTCTTTCTTAAACCCAGTACTAGATTTTTTTCAATGATGACACTTTGTGGTATAATTTGGGATCTGGTACTACTGAGCTTTCTTCCTGCGTTTCTCCTTCCCTCCCGCCATAATTCCCTTGTTATTCTTGACCTTTTGTTTATCCAGATGAATTATGTCATTAGTTTTTCTTGCTCTACAAAATAATTCTCTGATAGTTTGATATGGTACAGAACATGTAAATTCATATGAGTTCCTTGAGAGCAGTTGTTTTTCCCTTTCTTAGAGCTTACACGATGCCTGTAACATATTGAACACACAATTGATTATGTTATTAGAAAATGTTGAATTAAACCCTATTGAAATGGGATGTGAGGTAGAATTAATCATTTGACTATAAATGCTAATTTTGTACCATGAACTTAATCAATGTTCGAGGGTTTTGCTAATGAATATATAGGACATATGAAATTAAATAACTAAACACAAATGAAAATGCCTTTGCAAATGTGGGCATGGGAGATATTTTATTGTTAAAATAAAATATCTCTTCCACAAGTGGAAGTAGACAGTGCTGGGGCACAGGCGCTTAACTACTTAGATGATGTGCTCTCTCTCTCTCTCTCTCTCTCTCTCTCTCTCTCTCTCTCTCTCTCTCTCTGTCTCTCTCTCCCTGTCTCTCTCTCTCTCTCTGTCTCTCTGTCTCTCTCTCTCCCCCCCTCCAGAAAATAAGAATGTAAATTTCCTTTCTATCAAATAAGACATTTTTTTTCTTTTTTGGAAAATGAATTTCCTTTGTCAATTATGGGAATTTTTGTTTAAGGAAGAAGACACCTGTTTGTCAGAAATGGGTTTTTTATTACCTTATCTAATATCTTAAACAACATATGTCATAAAAATCTCTCTAGATCTCTTCCTTTCAGAAGTACCTATCCCAAAGTAGGCACAGAAAGTTTGTGCAGAAGGAAAAAAAATTATTCCTGTTATAGAACTAAATGTACAAAATCAAATACCTCATAACAAATACTGACCAATTTCCTCTTTTCCCTTGAATCTTGAGTTTTAAAAGGCTTGGTTCATTTGTTTCTGTGTTATGTGCCAAGACAAACTGTTTCATTTGCTTTTGGGAAGAATTCATTTAAATTGTGTCCTAGTCCTCCTTTCTTGCAACATGGAGGCTTTCTCCCCCTTCATCACGAATGGTAATCTCTAGTTAAAACTAAGGTGTTAAAAAATATGTAGGACAATAGATTTATGCACCCAGGAGAACTACAGTGAGGTGACTGGATTGTTTTATTGCATCGATAAATATATCTTTTGAGGACTCAGAAAATCACCTTTTTTAAGCTGCATTTTGAAAATAATGAAAACTCTTTGCAAAATGATCTCTAAGGAATCAATCAGCCCAAGAACCTCAGCAGATAAATAAAACCTGCAATCCACTGCCTTTCTAATTTAGATCTTTTAGTAAAGATCTGATAGGTTTTGTCAACCTTGATGACTGTCTCAGAATGTAATTCCAGAGTTACTTCTAGCATTTTATTTTCAGAAGCACAAATTCCAAAGTCCTTTTATTTGAAAAAAAAAAAAACATTGCCAAGAACTCTGCACTTCTCTTTGAATGTCTTGTTGTTAGGATCTCCATTTGAAATGCAAAGGCATAACATCTGTAATCACCACATTCAATAGGGGCCTGACAGGGAATTAACCTTGCCTCTGAGTGGTTAGAATTGATCTTCTCAATTTCCAACTCTTTTAGAAAAAAAAAACAACCCTAATTTGGGGAACATAGATTTTCACAAACAAGAAAAAGAATCTCTTTTCTACCCTAAATTTTCCAAAGGATCATGTTCATCTCACCAGCAGATTGCAAATGTGACAGTGCATTATCTCAATTATTGCTTTTATTTACTTTGGAGATGCTCTGGGCTGAGAAGGAAGAAAGGCAGGCTAGACAGTCTCATTTTCAGACACTTAAAATGATATCCAGTAGTCTGATTCATTCAATCTCATAGAGAGGCTCAGTTCTTTGGCGAGTATGAATGCATTTACTAAAAGGAGTGTATTAAAAATGAACTCCACACCAAAGCCATTGTTTGATGCCTTGCTGTGGCATAAAGGGGATCTTGGCCTCTTAAGTCTAAGTAGAGCAATGCCAAGTAGAGCAAGAATACTCCAATGCTACCAACATAGAAAGGCTTCAAATACAGGTTCAGTGGTGGTCTCTAGCTCTGTAATCTTAATACAAGTGACTCATCATTAGTTTACAAGCCTATTGATTCATAAGCATTTATTCAATGCCTACTATTTTCTAAGTACTATGCTAATTATCAGGGATGTGAAGACAAGAAACTCCCACTTTAAAGAAGCTTATATTTTTATATAATTATATAATTTTATTATAGTATATATATATATATATTTATTATATTATATTATTATACAAAAAGGTTATACTCCATCAGGGAAGACAATGTTTACATATATGGACATAAATGAACTACATATAAAATAAATAGGAGGCAACAGGGATGGAGTGGAGGAAGGGTCAAGCAGCTGGGGAGATCATGAAAGGCATCCAGGTCATTTTAGTAACATGGCACTTACATTGAGGTCATCATCCTCATTCCTCTCCCACTGGAAGCTTGGATCTCTCCTTGGCACATTGGCCTTTGATGGGTGAGCTTTTACCTCAGCCTGTTCAAAACGAGGCTTTTTGGTCACTTCCTGGCCATGTCTATACCATCCCACCACCCACATTGACCTCACCCTTCCCTTCTCATTCTCCTTTATATGTTGGCTTTCTTCAATAGAATATACATCTTTGAAGGCAATGACTGCCTTGCTTGCTTATCTGTGTACCCCAAATGTTTAGCACAGTGACCCACATGTAGTAAGCAATTAGTAAATATTTTATCATTTATGAGGTTGACACTAGCTGAGTCTTGAAGAAAAATAGGGATGCTAAAAGACCATGTCAAGGACCAGGCAATCTTTATCAGTTCATTGACCTGGTGTGGTCATTTAGCCTTCTTTTCACCCAACTGTTTTCTAAGCCAGATGTTCACATTTATCAATCAATAAATAAATATTTATTAAGCACCTACTATGTACCAGGTGCTGTGCTAAGCACTGGGGATAAACAAGGAGTCAAAAGACAATCCTTGCTTTCAGGGAGCTTATAATCTAATGTGGGAGACAACATATTCAGGATAAGTAGGAGATAATTAATAGATGGAAAACATTGGAATTAAGAGGGGTTGGGAAAGGCTTCCTGTAGATGGTGAAATTTTAGTTGGGACTTAAAGGAAGCCAAGAAAGTGAGAAGTCTTAGAAGAAGGAGGACAGCATTCCAGGCATGGGAGACAACCAAAGAAAATGCCCAAAGCTGAGAGGTGGAGGGTCTTGTTTGTGGGAAAGGCAAGAAAGAGGTCAGTGTTAGGATAAAAGAATATAGGTTGGAGAGTAAAGTGTGTCAAAAGATAGGAGAGGTACAAGAAGGCTAGGTTATGAAGGGCTTTGAATGCCAGAGAGCATTTTGTATTTCAACCTGGAAGTCACTAAATTTACTGAGTAGGGCAGTGGGGTGTGACATGACCTGTGCTTAAAAAAAATCACTTTAGTGACTGGTTGAGGGATAGATGGGAATGGGGAGAGATGCGAAGTAGGCAGAGCCACGTCCCCCCTCCCCTTTGTCAATAATCTCCGTGTGAGGTGAGGATGGCTGTGTCAGGAGAGAAGGAGGCATAATTGAGAGATATTGCAAAGATAAAATTTACAGACCAGGCAGCAACTTGAAAATGGTGATGTAAGAGATAGTGAGGAGTCCCGGTCGGAACTCCTATGATGTGAAGCTTAGCAATTGAGACGATGGTGTTATGTTGTGCAGCAAGAGAGGTGTATGGGTGTGGGGAGAGTTCCATCAAAACAATAAGTTCCATTTTGTACATACTGAGTTAAAGATTTCTATTGGACATGCAGCTCCAGATGTCTGAAAAGTAATTGGAGATGTGAGATTGGAGGTCAGTAGAGAAGTTAAGGCAGGATAAGTAGATTTGAGAATTATGGATGTTGGATGGTAATTAAGTCCTTGAGAGCTGATGAGATCACTAAATGCATTAGTTGAGAAGGAGCAGGGTCCAGGACAGAACCCTGATGGCAGGAAAGGTCAGATAGGTGGGAGGAGAAGCACTGGAGAGAGCAGAGTCCTGAAAACCTAAAGAGGAGAAAGTGATCAACATTATCAAAGGCTGCAGAGAGGTCAGACAGAGCAAGGGAGAACCTTCACTGACCATGGAACAGAATAAGTGAAACTTCATGGGTTCCAATAGAACCTAAAACCAGAGGAAAACCTATAACCAAAAAAGGGGAGAGAGAGAAAGAAAATGTAAAATATTGCAAATATTTGTCAATGAGAATTGTTAGAACAAAAGACGTTTTAAAATGCTGTTATATTCATTATAATTCAGTAAAGGAGGCTGATTTATTATTAAATCTATTGTATAAATCATTTTTGATTAGTCAGGTTGCAAAGGGTCCACTTTCAAGAGGCTATAAGTTACAAATAATTACCTCTCCTCTCACAGGGGCATCACCCAAACATGGTTAGTGCCTCATCAATGTTGATAAAGTGTGAGAAATTGCCCTCCAAATTACAGAAATTTCACCTGAATGCAGAGGACCTCATCAGGTGTCAGGGCCATGTCTGCAGGGTATAAATTAACTATCTCATCAACAGCAATACTTTTTTAGCTTTATAGGAAGATTCTAAACTAAGATATATATATATATGAGATATTATCAGAAAAGAAAACACACACACACATCAACATCTATCTACACTCAGTTACATGGATAAAATTAAGTGGCATTAACATCAACCACTTAAACATTCTCCACTATCTCCAGAAAGATAGATTGAAATGAACAGACAGCATAAACAGGCCTGCATGGTACAAGAGAATAAAGTGCTTGAGGACATTATGTAGATGTAAGGAATTCAAAGAACTGTAACAAGGTGGCAGGAGAAAAATTCTGAAATAAGTATTCTCCAGATTACACATAACAACCAGGGGAAAGAACACAGCAAGTTTTCTGTATGAAATCTTGCCTCCCTCTCAGAAAAGCTTCTCCTGATGTGATTGAAACTTTATCTATCTACAAAATTATTATCTTGAGTTTTCCATAGTTATGCAAAAGAGATTCATCAGCTGAAGTGGAAAATGAATCAGCCATTTACTTGAAGGAAATAGCAATGGTGTTACTTGTGAGTTTAATGCCTGTCCAGAGATCTTTCCAAATAGATGAGAGAATAAGGTGTTCATTAGAAGGAGAGACTGGAATTTTAAAGACAATTACAATTTTAAAGATAATTGATTTTACCAGGAGTTAATAATGACTTTGACAAATGTTTTGTGAAACCAGATGTCAGAAGGTTTGTTTCAAATAATAACAATAGCAATTACCATAAGAGATTAGAAAATCTCTTAAGGTTTGATTAGATTGTTATTTCACAATTACAAGTTGTTTACATAAGAAAGCAGTTTGAATGATTCCTTTTGTGAAGAGTAGGACAACTGAAGAAATCTGACTAACCACATGAAATTCCTTAGTTACTAGTGTATGTTGTGGGGAAGATTTGTGGGAAAATCCTATACATAGACCAAAGCATTCTAATGTGATAATTAAACATGCATATGTAGATGGAATGGAACCACAACTCTTCATTCACACAGATTGTGTTTCATCTTGAAGGTCTCTCAGTAAGGACTCAAAAAGATCTAGGTCCCCACCCAGGTACCCACTCAAAAAAAAAAAATCACAACATTTGGAAGTTGGAAGAGATCTCAGCAGCCAACTAGTCCAATTCCTATTCAAAGAAACCTTATTATAATATTCTTGACAAGTCTCATCCAAACTCTGCTTAAAGACCAAGGAAAGGGAATCCAGTGCCTCTTCAGGAAAGCCATTCCACTTTTGGACAGGTCTAATTGTTGGGAAGAATTTTCCCAATATCCAGTCTAAATTATCCTCTTCTCAATTTCTACCCCTTGCTCTGGTTTCTGCTCTCTGGGGCCAAAAGGAACAAGTCTAATCTCTTTTCCCATCACAATCCTTCAAATATTTGAACAAAATTAATATGTCTCATCCACCTGAGACATTTTCACTAGAATCAACATATACTATGCTGTCCACTGACTCATATATCATGAACTTGAGGCCTTTCACTCCTCTAGTTGCATTTCTCTGACACATGCCAGTTTATTCATATCCTTCTTAAACAATCATACTTCAAACTGAAGACCATATTGCAGATGAGGTCTGGTAAGGAGAGTATACATTGGCACTATCTTCTCCCTCTTCCTGGAAGCTGTGCCCCTTATAATATAGCTCAAGATTTTATTCACTTTTTTTTTAGCTGCGACATCATACTGTGGGCTTTATACTGGGCTTGCAGTTTACTAAGACCCCCAGATTCTTTTTAGAACAATTGTTTTCCATCCATATCTCTACTAGTCAATGTTGATTGACTTGATTTTTTGTATATCAAAGTGCAAGACTTTACATTTATCCTTATTGAATTTCATCTCATTAGATCTGGTCCAAATCCCAACTCCATCATCCTACATATTAGCTGACTATCTTCTCAAACTTTATGCCATCTGTTGATTTGATGAGTATGCCTTCTTCCATCTTATCCAAGTCACTGATAAAAATGATTGATCCCTGAGCTATTCCACTCGAGACATCCCACCATGTTGACACTAAGCTATTGGCAGTGACTCTTTGATTACAGTAATCCAGCCAGTTCTGAATCCTTATGTTGTATCATGTGAATTTAGCTCATTTCTATCCCACTGATAATAGTTCTCAGTTCCACTTCAAATACTACCCTAACAGTAAGTACTTAAACATGCAACAGGTTTATTAAAAGGCACATAAAGGACAGAAATGAGATGCAAATCTGAGATTTGCTAGCAAGGGAATAGTTATATACTGCCTTCTAGTGAGTGCATTTCCTTTCTTCTCTCTGCACTGAGAGGTTCAATTATACTTGACATCAAATTCAAGACACCAGCTAATCAAGTCCTTACTTATAAGCCACTATGGTGAGGCTCCAGGAACCAATAAGGGGATAGCTGCCTGCCTCCTCCTTTCTGAGATCTAGAATCTCCCTTGCTTTTGTGCTCTGTGTGCCTGAACTATACCTCTCAGTGAAGTTGCTCCGTCATGCCCTATAACACCAGACATCATCATGACTCTTGCTACTCCCATACATCTACTGTCAACCTCTTAAGTTTTCTTGAGTCAGAAAAATCTCTCCCTGACCTTTTGTCTCTAAAATTTGATTTTAAAGTTATTTGAAGGGGGATGTTAGAAGAGTTCAGCATGGTTGGCTTCCCCTAATACGCCATCTTGGCTCCTAGAGCTCTTTTCACTGTAAAAATTGTCCTGAATGTATGGTACAGGAAGCCCTTGGGGTCTCTGTGTCCTTTTCAAAGGGTCTGCAGGATCAAAAGGATCTTCATACAAATACGAAGACTTTTGATTTTTAATATGATAAATATCAATAGATGAAATCCGCATAAAAGCATTTTAGGAGGGTCCTTAATAATCTTCAAAAATGTAAAGGGACACAACGTATGTGTGATGACCAACTTTGATAGACTGGTCTCCTCTAGGCAATGCAGTGATATAAGTCAATCCCAAAAGACTCATGATGGAGAGAAATATGTGCATCCAGAGAAAGAACTATAAAGAACTGAGTTTACATTCAGATGGAAGCAAAATACCTGATCTTCTTCCTTCTCTTATTTGGTTTTATGTCCTCTTTACCATTTTTCATTCCAGCTGGTACAATCTGTCTTTATAACCTGACTAATGTATAATGTGAAAGTAAAAAAAAAAATGTAAAGGGATCCTGTCCTGGGACTAAAAAGTTTGAGAACTGCTTTGCTTCACCATACTTCTGTTCATTGTCTTTCTCAGTTTGGCATCAATTTAGTATCAGTGAAACCTATTTCAGATTTACTCAAGGGCAACCTCTTCAGCAACTCACAACTGGACAGTTTCCCACAGGATTGTATGAATAGTTAATCGTAGTTACAAATGGCTAAATTTAAAAAGAGAAAATTTCCAAAGGCATGAAAAATCTGGCATTTATTGTTGATTTTGTGAATGGTTCTGGACACAGGTGGCAATTTTTGAGTGTGTCCAGGATATCACTTTGTCTTACTGAAGTCATGCAAATAAAAACAGGCTATTGATGGGGAAAGGGCAAGGTAGACTGGCTCTCCAGAGAACAGTTTAAGAGTTCACTCCATGTATTTGAGCTGCCTGGTATAGTTGTCTATTAGATGAAAATCCTACAGCATTTACATTTGAGGGAATTAGTCACTGACTCTTGGTCCCTCCCTATAGGTCATCATGAGCAAATATCTGAATAATGTTCTTTTCTCTTCCTTTTCCTGTTACCTCCTGTTTTACTCTCTCTTAATAGTCACATTTTCCAGGATTCTCCATTTTATGCAACTCTCACATAGAATAAAAGAACACTCCAGAAGTTTTAGAGTTTTTTATTGCAAAGAAATGGAAATCTGAAGTCATCCTCTCCGGTCCAGTGTATTTGACCACTTGCACATTCATTTGTATTCATAAAGGCATTCAGAGAGGCATTAGCTTAGAACCTTGGTTTTTTGTTCAATAGACCTGTTTCTGAATAGATTGCTGAAACTGGATTTAATTTAGCTAAATGAAAGCATAGAGAATAAGAATTGTTTTTAATAATAGCACTAAATATTGGGAAAAGAACTTCATTTTGGGGGTTTGATCCATCAGTATTTAGAACAATAGAACTACACTTGCAATGAATGAAACAATTCCTACTTCCAAGTACCTTATATTTGAGCAGAGATGCAGCAAATACATGTATAGATATAAAAGTAATAAATACCAAGTATTTAATTTCAAGCTAGTTTATAGAAAGAATACTAACAATGGAAGGGATCAGCCTTACTGGTGCCTAAGGTGATGATTGAGTTGCATGAAAGTATATAAACTAATTATCACATCTATACTAAGGACCATTCAGTAGTAGTGTTAATGAGTTAATGAAGAATGGAACGCTGTTTCCAGAATAGTGCAATCTTAGAGTCAAGCAAATGTGGGTTCCTATCCCACCTCTGATAATTATGAGCTTTGTGACTCTAGGTAAGTGTCTTCATTTTTCTCAGTACCATTTTGTTTATTTAGAAATGGCTGTAGGCATAGGGTCAAGGAAATGTTCTTGCATAGGATGGTAAATATGACAGGTGATAATTGGAAGCATATTTAGTAAAATAGCCTTGCTAATTCTACCATCTTTTGCTATTTGCCAGTCTTGAATGGGAAAAATAAACATATCTGATTAACTTCAACAACCCAGGAAAGAGTGCTTTCTCTGTATTCTCTACTAAGTATTGAGGTATAAAGATAGATAATTCATGAGCTTATGTACAATGCATAGACAAAACTGAAGGCAAATGAGAATCCAAACTAAAAGTTGCTTTCTCATGGAATGAAGCTAACCACTAGTTCTTGAAGGATATGTTAGTGGAGCTTAGTCATAAATATCCTACCAATAAAAAAGCATTTTTAAGGATAAGCCTAGTGATGGACTTTATGCCTCTTTTTATTTTAAGGACCAGTTTGGATAAGGTAGAAAAGGCGTGATACCAGGTAAATTACAAGGTTTTGTCCAGAAGTTCTCAAAGACTATAGGTCTGTGCCCATAGAGTATTCAGATCAGGGGTTCTTGACCATTTTTTTTTTGCTGTGGAGCCTTTGGCAATCTGGTGAAGCCTGTGGACTGATTCTCAAATAATGCTTTTAAATGCAAAAAAATAAATAGAATTTCAAAGAATCAAATTAGGTTAAAATAGTTATATTTTTTTAAAAATTCTTGGATTCCAGGTTAGAAGACCCTATTTGCATTTTGGTCCAATAAAGGAAAATTTACACTAAAAAAATCAGATTCTTGAAACCTTGAAGTATATAAGAATATAAAGGCATGAGTTTCATGGGAGCTTAGAGAGAGGAAAATCATTTCCAGGAAGAGGGATGAGGGAATACTTCAAGGAATAAGTTATAATTTACATGAGTTTTTAAGGATAGTTAGAATTTTAATAGATTAAGAATTGTAAAAGAAAAACTATATTAAAAAATAACTACATATCTGAGAGTTCACCTACCAAGACAAAAATTGAACAAATAAAACAAAAAAAATGTTCTTTATAAATTCTTAGATGATTGAAGATATATTTGTTTATAGCTGTGTGAGTCTAATGTAGTAGAAATGATAACACTTTCTAAATTAATTTATAGATTGAGTAACATCCTTATCAAACAACCAAAGATTATTTTTTAGCACAAGACAAAATTCAACTAGAGGATCAAGACATTAAGGGACATAGAAGATACAAGATCTCCTTTAGATAATATAGCATATCAAATTATACTGCAAAATTGTAATCACCAAAAGCATTGAGCAATGGTTAAATAGAAAAGTTGGTTAATGGAATAGATTAGGTAAATAAATTTCAGAAACAAATAAGCATAGTAGCATAAGATTCAGTGAAAATCAGTGATATTAGGTACGGGGGTAAATATATTCAACAAAAACTACTAGGAAAACTCAAAATTAGTTCGGCAGAAGTTAGGTTTAGAATTAGAACAACAACTCACAATTAAGATACCCAATACAATATTGCAGCCAAATGCTATAGCAGATAGATTATTGTGCTTGGAGTCAGAAAGACCTGAGTTCAAGACGACCTTAAATACTTACTAGCTATGTGACCCCTGGGAAGTCACTTAATCTCTGTATGCCTTAGTTGCCTCATCTGTGAAGTAGACATAATAACAGTAGCTACCTCCTATGCTTCTTGTGAGAGATCAAATTAAATATTTATAAATTGGTTAGCACAGTGCATAGCAAAAATAAATGTTTATAACTTTCTATTCCCCACATGACTTAAAAATAATGTCAGTTAAAGAAGAAGGGAAAGAGATATGTTTCACATTTTCATAGGGGCAGACTTCTTGACCAAAAAAGAAGAAAACTGAAAATTGTAAAAGACAATTGGACAATTTTAATTACATAAAACTGAAAATCTTGAGCACAAATAAAACCAGTGTGGTTAGAATTAGAAAGGAAATAGTTAACTGGGGGAAAATCTTTGCAAAAAATTTCTCTAATAATCATTTGTTAATACCCAAGATATATAAGGAATTCTGTGTGTATGTTAATATAAATAACCAAAGGATATGCTTAGAAAATTTTCAAAAAATACTTCATATCATTGTTGTTCGTCCTTCATTTTTAAAGAGGACCAATGATATCATGAGGTGATGTCTTGACTTGCACATGAATTGAATAAAAGTGAGGTAGAGTTGCTCAAAATTGTTAGCTTTGCTCTCTCTCTCTTCCAGAGTCATCGAAGTCCAGCGACAAGATAAAAATCCAGATGATTGGCAATGGATCATCTTGGTGTCTTTGATATCTAATGAATCTTTAAGCACCTGAATCACATGATTCACAGCATTCACACAGAAGCACACATGATTCACACATTCAATGATTCATAGCCCCCATTTTAGCCACCTTCATGGCCATTGGAACAAATCGATCTAATTCACCCATTCTGCTGGGGGAAGTCTTCACATGCTTGGAGTAGACATCTTCCTAATTCACTAATAGGTTTGAGGCCTGTTGATTGCCTTCAACCCAGGGTAGTCTATCTGTTTTATATCATATTACTAAGAAAACTACTACTTGACCTGACTGTGATATTCTACCTCATGCATATTAGATTGGCAGCCAAAAAGGAAATAAGTAATGGTTGGAGAGTTGATGAGGGTCAGACACTCTGATGCATTGCTGGTGGAACTGTGAATTTGTCCAAAAATTTTGGAAAGCAATTTGGAAAAATCAACCAGAAGTCACTAAACTATGAAGCAATGATACCACCAAAAAGAGAGGAAAAGATCCATCCATACAATCATTTGTAGCAACCTTTTTTTGAGTTGTTTTTAGGGGAAAAAAATGGAAATAAAGTGGGCACCCTTCTGTCACACAATTGTTGAACAAATTATCCTACATGAATAATTGAACAAGTTAAGGCCAATTAATGTAATGGAATATTATTATATTGTACAAAATTATCAAATAGATGGATTTAGTGAAAACTGGGAAGATTTGTATGAGGAGTGAATTAAGAATAACCAGAATAGATTGTGGTGAAGTACTATTATTGTAAGAAATGATGAGGGGAATGGTTCCATTAAAACTTGGGAAGTCCTATATGAACTGATGCAAAGTGAAATGAGTACAACCAGGAGAACATTTTGAACATTGTACACAGTAACAGTAACACTGTGTGGTGATCAACTTTGATAGATTCAGCTCTCCTCAGCAATACAACAATCCAAGACAATTCTGAAGGATTTATGATGAAATTCACTATCTACCTCCAGAGAAAGAACCAATGGAGTCTAAATGCAGAACATACTTTTTTTACTTTATTATTGGGGTTTTTTTTTGGTCTGAGTTTGCTTTTGCAATAGAAATATTTTACATGATGGCACAAATATAATCTATATGAAATTGCTTGCCTTCTCAAGTAGGGAGATAAGGAAGGAAAGAAAGAAAAATATATGGAACTTAAAAAAAAGAATGTTCAAAAAAATCCCTTAAGAAAGGGGGGGGAGGGTAAAAGGAAGCAGAACAATGTAGCTACAGGAAAACAACCATGAAAAATTTAAAAACTGATTAGTGAGATGTCTAGTATAGACTTGAATAGTGGTAAATTATGTCTACCACTTCTTAACAGAGAAGGACTCTAGATAGAGTTATGGAATAAAACAAACATTTTTAGACATGGCTACTATGTGATTCTAGGACTGACTACACTATTTGCTCCAGGACAGGGCTTCTATTGAGGGTAAGGGAATTTTAGCAGAAGGTGGGAAGAAATGAATAATGATGATGATACACAAAAGAAAGAAAAGAATATCAATGAAACATTAAAAATACACAGAAGAGAGAAGTTCAGAAAGGGACACAAGCAAGCAAAATAGTTTTGTTACTGTTGTTTTAATTGTAACATACATTTTGAAAACTAGGTATAAGTTCAGTTTCATATACAAACCTATTCTTTGTACATTGAATTGTTCACGTTAATTGATTTATAAGATAATAGTAGAAAAAAAATTCTGCATCAAGAGAAAGCTTATACATCCTACACATAAAGATATGAGGCAGGGGCGGCTAGGTGGTACAGTAAATAGAGCATTGGCCCTGGAGTCAGGAGTACCTAAGTTCAAATCCAGCATCAGACACTTAACACTTACTAGCTGTGTGACCTTGGGAAAGTCATTTAACCCCAATTGCCCTCCAAAAAGCAAAAGAAAAAAAAGATATGAGGCAGAATGTTCCAATGAACATAGCACTGGACTTGGAGTCTGGAAGACCTCAGTTCAAATCCTACTTCAGATACTTGTTACCACTCTTGCTTGGCAAGTCACTTAACATCTCTCTGCTTCAGTTTCCTCATCTCTAAAATAAGGGGGTTGAATTGGCTTTGTATGATCCTGTGATCCTAAGTACATGAGCCAAGATATGGCAGCTGAAAAATGCTAAGATGTTTTTGAGAATAGATGACATCAGTTTCAGGACTAATACAATGGTATAAATAAAATACTTTTGAAAAAATGTTTACTCAAAATATTATACAAATATTTTCTGCATTTTGTAACTCTTGAGAACATGAGACTTTCCTTAGTCACACCAAAGAAATGAGATTCTTAGATCCATTTGGCAATTGCTTAAGAAATGGTTATAATGCACAACTTAATTTATTGATGGAATTCATGTTGTGTGTTGAGCAAACATTTTCATCAGGCAGCTAGACATTGCAAATTATAAAAGAGAAGAATATGCTTTCCTCAATACCTATTAATTGTTAATAAAAAGTGGAATAGGGAAAGTTATTTCTGATAACAAAAGTGTCCTTTTGGCATTATCTCTTATGTATGGTGGCTAAAGGCATTAAGCTGGGGAAAAGCCATGGCAGGAGACAGTCCACTCTCTGTTAGAAAGCAGAGCCTGTTTATAAAAAGAGGAAATGTATGGGTAACATAAGAGGCATTATTTCTAACAAGCATACTTATACCATGTACGGCACCATGGAGAGTTGGAAAATAAAGGAGTCAGCAGTAAAGGGCAGTGGTGCCCTCGTAGCACTGTGATTAAGTGTCTGGCTGAGGCTGCCACTTGTTTTTGTAGTCTGATTTTTTTTATTCAGTTTGCAATACAAAGGCTGGTCCCACAAGAATAAAATCTTGTCAGCTGCCTAGTGTATCACTCAGTTGGATGGAGAAAACTACATCTCTTCCCTGTGGGAAGAAATCTAATAGTATGTGACTTTTTCTTTATGTGTTTTATTTGCCTATAGAGTATGTTTGCATGTATGGAGGAAAATTTGGCTTTCTGGTGATGATCAGATCAAATTAAATTGGAATGCCTGGTATTTAAGGTCCTTTCTTAATTTTCCATACTTTCCCTTTCCTCTTCTCTCTAATGCAAATGTATTATTAGTTATTCTCTATCACAACCCCTCTGTTTTAACCTGGCCAATTTTTATATTCTCTTTACATTATTACTTCTGCTCCTGTTCTTTTGCTAATGTTTCCGGATATATTTGGAACATTATCTTGGTATTCCAGTAGATGTCCATAATCAACCATTAGTTAACAAGCACTTATTGTATGTCAGGCATTGTACAAAATGCTGGGAATACAAAGGCAAAAAACAAAACAAAACCAAAAACATAAACAACAACAAAAACAAGACACAACATGATCATCCATGCTTTTTTTTTTTCCGGTAATTCACTTGATGATGTCTTTCCCAGTAGCTCTGTAGATAACATTGAGACATGAGGATGGAACAGGAAAACATTTATGAGGGGTTTATGAATTGATCAACTGGTTAGATCCAAAAGAGTTAGATTAAAGGATAAACATAAAACGGGAGTTCTCTGTCTCCTGGGGTTATGTCCTTGCCCTGCATGACATTTTCTGATGAAGGTATTGGTGGCATTATTACCAAATTTTGGATCAACAAGAAGCTAAGAAGGATACCTAGTAAAGTAGATGATGGAATTTACATCTAGAAACCTAGAAAACTGACACACCAAAACAATGAACTGAATCTCACAAGATGAAATTAAAAGTAATAAATGCCAAGTACCTCTATTCATTGTAGGCTATTGTATCAGCAATGCCATATTCACAATGCCTATGGAGATTACAAATATGCTGATATAATTATCCATTACAAAATACATCATGCTTGCCATATGGGGGAATAAACTAGAAAATTTATTAAGATACCAAAAGACTGAGTCCCAAAACCAGAAAGTGAAAGCCATCAGAGTAGTTATGACATTGGCACAGGTAGATAAAGTAGAAAGCTCCCACATTTTCAAGCCTTTGAAACAGAACAGGCTACCTCAGGCAAAGGCCCTCCTCTCCCCACTCACAGCAACCACCCAGCGTCCGGGGAGCACACTCCCAGCAGCTCCGGCCCCTGGCAGTCCTCAGCAGGAGTCCTTAGCAGGAATTCTGGCTAACTGAAAAAAAGGGCTTTGCGCTGCTGCTGCCTCTGCTGCTGCTGCTGCCGTTGCCACCACCGCCAGCCACCGCAGGAATGCTAGCTTGGCTTCCGCTTCCTCTTGCTCCGCCCCTTCCTGCTACGTCAGCAAGTCCAATGGGGCATGGAAGATCTTTAAATCCCAT
This sequence comes from Petaurus breviceps papuanus, assembly GCF_028583685.1. Classification (NCBI taxonomy): domain Eukaryota; kingdom Metazoa; phylum Chordata; class Mammalia; order Diprotodontia; family Petauridae; genus Petaurus; species Petaurus breviceps. The sequence goes on along the minus strand of NW_027185777.1, from coordinate 4,594,160 downwards.
AACCCTTACAGCTATACAGTTGAAAATTCTACTAAAATCAAAGCATGCCCATGTCTTTGCCAAAAGGTGATAGTTACTGTCATATTCTACCAAGCTGGAAAGGCGGCCAGATGACATAATAGATAGAGTACATAATAGATAGAGGACTTGGAGCTAGGACTCCTGAATTTAAATCTAGCTTCAGACACTGTCTGTACAACCCTGGACAAGTGACAATCTTTCTTGAACTTAATTTGCTCATCTGTAAAATGAGGTGTTGTGAGCCCAAAATGAGATCATATTATACATAAAGGACTTTATCAACCTTAAAATAGTCCTGTGGGGCGAGGTCAGCCTGCTTGTATCTTCAGCGCTTAGCAAAGTTCCTGACAGTCAACAACTAATTAGATTCATGTTGATTGATTGAGTTTGGAGGTAGAATTTTAAACCTGGCACAGAAAAATGATATGTAATCAATAAGCATTTATTCCATGCCTATTATGCATTAAGCACTAGAAATGCAAATACAAAGAGTGAAACAACCCCTACTCTCAAGGAGTTTACATTTTCACCGAGAAGGATATTACAGCAGCTACCCACATCTCCAGTTTTCATATGTAGTCCCTTGCCCAGAAACCCAGCTCAAGATTTACATAGCTCCTGTTTGGTTTGAGTCTCTCAAAAATCTTTCTTTGGCTTGTGCCCGGATGAATGGCATAATTTGAATACTTATTTTAAGTCATCTTGAGGGTAAGAATAGGATCAACGAAAAGTCTTTTTTTGTGTGTTCATGGGGAAGTTTTAGCAGATGACTCTAAGGAGAGTGAAGGATTTGGGCATGTATATTAAATTGTGCTTCCTGATAGCTCTGATTGTTTTTATGTTAATTTTTATAGCCTCAGATCCTAGCACAGAGCCTTGCCTATAATAAATGCTTAATAAATAATTGTTGAAGTAGAAATTATCCTTCAGGGGAGGCTAAGTGTTGCAGTGAATAGAGCACCAGCCCTGAAGTCAGGAGGACCTGAGTTCAAATTTGACCTCAGACACTTAACACACTTACTAGCCGTGTAACTTTGGGAAAGTCGCTTAACCCCAATTGACATCCAAAAAAAAAAAAGCAAAAGAAAATTCAAAATTTTCAGACTGTGATGGACATGATGTCATGAACAAAAAAAATATAAACAAGGAGATTTATGGAAGAATGAGAATCAATCAATCAGCTAGCAAGCATTTACTGTATGCCTAGGGTAGGGAATCCAAAGAAAAAGTATAAGTGGTCACGCCTTGAAGGAGTTAACATTTTAATGGGGGAAGCAACATGTAAATAAACATATATGTAAGAAACATGGAGAAGCTATGGAAGATTACCTTTGATGCGTTAGCACAGCGCTGTAGATCCCAGAAAAGACCCCCTGCAGAACATGGCATTTGCAAGAAGCCTGGAAGGAAGCCAGGGAATGACAACAGAGGCCAGAAGCCAATGAAGTTGGAAAAGTCAAGGTCATCCAAAGAAAATAGCGCCATATTTGGACAGGGGAGTTTTGATGAGCTCAAATTTAAAATGGATAAACAGCCTAGGCAAAATGCATGGTGTGCCTCATATCAGTCAAAAACCATCAGAATGACAGAGACTACCAAAAAAAATAGATATCAGTGGCAACATAGAGATATTTTTTAAGATACCTAATCTCCAATTAGGAAGGGAGTTCAGAGATGGGTTCTGTGTCCCCAGGAAGTCATGCCTCTCCAGCAGCAGGGGAGGTACTATTTCCCTTTTCCAACATTGCTGTGACCTGTCCACATGTTTGCAACCACAGTCTGTCCATCAGTCAAGAAGCATTTATTAAATGTTGGTTATGTGCCAGGCTCCCCTGTATTAGGACAGTCATATGTGGGAAAAGGGAAATGCATTAGCAACTGCTCATGGCCCCTGGATTATTCCCTATCAAGGTGATGATTTTGATCTGCCCATCTTGGCCCTGTAGGATTGGGCTGGTTGGGCAAGTGGCAGGCCTGAGCCTTCTTCCTTCCCATTTCTCATGTGGATCCTGCCAGTTGACTTCTGCTTTTCTCAGAGAAGCCCTATGAGATAATCAAGGGTTTTCTTTGGTCAGAATGTGCTCCTGCTTCTCAACATCTTGCTACTCATTGTGCTGGGACACAGGGTCACCTCAACTCCCACCCCAGGCCCAGACCCATCACATTCTGCCTTGGGATAATAACATTGGTTTGCAAATATCCCTTGATATCTCCCAGATTTCCTGTCCTTGAGGAATTTTCCTTCCAGTGGCAAGGCTGAAGCGGTCCTTCTTTTAGTTATGACTCTAAGAGAAGCAGTAGTATGCAAAACAAAGAAAGTAAGTCTCATGGGACTCTGTCCTAGCCAGACCATGTCTGGAACATTGGGTTCAATTGTGGGTGCTACTTTAGGGAATTGGAATGTGTCCAACAGAGAGTGTAGACACTATGTGAAAAGACAATTGGTTAGGAGAACTGGAGATAATTTAACCTGGATTAGTCTAGTTATCTTAATGAGAGAGAGAGAGAGAGAGAGAGAGAGAGAGAGAGAGAGAGAGAGAGAGAGAGAGAGAGAGAGAGAGAGAGACAAACAGACAGACAATTTATTAAGCAACAATTAGGTCAGATCAAACTTATTCTAGCACATAGGACGCACTTGATAAATGTTTGTTGATTGATTGATAAACTAATCTTACTTTCTCTTTTCAATTAGATTAATAATAGAGGGGATGCCTTATGCATTTTAACAAGGCATTGGACAGAATCTTTTATAATATCCTTACATAATTTCAGAAATGTAGATTAAATAATAGATTTATTATTATAAATAATATGTATGTTTATTATATCTTATGTTATATTTCATATATATTATATAAATATAAAAAAACTGTGCAACTGCACAAGTCTTCATAAAAAAGAGTAAACAATGGTTAGTGGACCACCATCGTCTGTGCATGGGCTTATGATGGGGTAGTGAGAAAAGTACTAAAAAGCTGAATCAGGGAAATGGGAATTCAGATCCTCACTTTGAAACTCACTAGTTGCATGGCTAGTTTGGTCCCCTCATCTGCAAAATGGGAATAATAAACCTGTAAAACTTACATTGCATAGTTGTTGTGAAATTTAATTGGGTTTTGTAAGCTTAAGGATAAAGCAAAAATTTTCTTTTATGTAACATAGTGTGACAGAAAGACCACATAGGAGCTGTTCCCAATGACCTACTGTGTGACCTTAGATATGTAACTGATTCTCTCTCTCTCTCTCTCTCTCTCTCTCTCTCTCTCTTTTTGGAGGGGGGAAGGCAGGGCAAGTGGGGTTAAGTGACTCTCCCAAAGTCACATGGCTAGTAAGTGTTAAGTGTCTGAGGGCAGATTTGAACTCAGGTCCTCCTGACTATAGGACTGGTGCTCTATTCACCTTGCCACCTAGCTGCCCCCTGATTCTCTCTTGGCTCCAATATTCTCAGCTGTAGAATGAGGACAGGGGAGTGATTTTTATGACCTCTTAGGTCATTGTAGATTTGTATGAGTCTACTATTTCCCCTAGGATTATTTTCTGATGTCTTGACAAATTCTCTCCTAATAGTCTTGAATTGGATATTAAGTATACATCGCTGGCATGTAGGGGCATGGAGGAAACAAAAACATACTCTACTTAATAGGTAGATTGAATTGATTTTCTGTGTGTTGATATAAACTCTTGAAACCACTATAGAAACTTCTTTCCCTTATAGATTTGGAGTAGCCATCCATGGGGATTATTTTAGTTATCTTCCCTTTACAGCAGTCTTGTAGGGACTTGGTCTTATTTCTCTTTCCATTACTAAGACAGTTGGTCTGATATGAGTCTCCACCTTTTTCCCCCCATAAGAGTGACTTATAAATCCTCAAGACTGATATGGAAGTCTCCTCTCTGAGAGGTCCCCATAATACAGTAACAAGCTTTTCAAGAACCTACTAGCAATGTGAATAGCTAATAGATGGATGATAGGTAATACATGTTTTCACTAGGTAGCATCAAAATGGGGTCAAGACCTTGAAATGGAGAATATGGAATTGATAGTTTTCATTTTTGCCCCTAGGAATGCCTTTCTGAACAAATAAAGCTCCTACTTTAAATAGGCTTACCCTACTTGGACCCATTTTCCCAGCATGAAGTTAATATTTCAAGATCTGAACCATAGCACTTGCATAGAACACATTTCTTCTACAATTGCTAGTTTTCTCTAAGTCTGAAAGTAAATTACCTATTAGAATTTCAATTGATAGAAGCCTGGAACAGCCAATTAGAAATAATGGGGTGCCTTTGTGAGCACAATAACTTTTCAAACATCCCTTGTTATAGAACAAGCAGACCAAATATAGTGTCTTTATTCTCATGTCTGATAACCAGTGTTCAGGAGAAAAGAGGGAATACCCGCCCTGTTTGGCCTTTATCTGCCTTGCCCTTCTATAAAAGCAAAATCATTGGCTTTTAACTATTTTAACTCATCCGTCACCATAGGGATCTACAGACTCATGCTTTACATGTTTGACACTGGAGACAGGGCTCTATGGAAATATTTGAGAATACCCATGTGGGCATGAATGGAGAATGCATTTGCAATCACTTTTTTCAAGCAATAATTGAGCAAAGTCTAGGTCAGCTTCCCTTAATGGCCAGCTACTCTATTAGATATCTCTTACAAATGTTGGATATAATAAATGGCTCCTAATTGAGTAGGTGTTATCGGTAACTTTCTTGAAAACTTAGCTTCATGACATTTTCCATTGATTTTCCTTATATTAGAAAATGAAATGTCAGGAACTATTAATTGCATTTTCACAATAAGCAGTTACAGCAGGAATAACAGCTAAATGAAAGCACTTCCTGTCTAATGCACAATGGATGTATTCATTTAAATGTATTCAATTTAGATGAATGTAACATGTCTATATTCATTACCATTATACAGATCTGTAGGCTGAATTGATGGGGTTGTAATTGCCATCTTTATAAATGAGACAGTATTGCAGGTTTCCGGAAGAAAACCCATTTTGGTTTCACATTTCTCACTCCCACACAGTAGCATATTCTATAAGCTCCCTTTCTTGCACAGACATTTACCTTTGATTTCTGATAGGCCAAAGCATGGAGCATAGGGTCTCTTCAGCAGCCCAATGTATTGAGTGCACAACTTTGGACAAAGCAATTTTTTTTTTTAAAGCAATTGGGGTTAAGTAACTTGCTCAAGGTTACACGGCCAGTTATTTCTGGGTGTGGTGCTAAGTATGACAGCCCGGATTCCATCCCAGTCATCCCAACACTGGAGCCGGTGCTCTTACTCACTGTGCTACCTGGCCGCCCCAGCAGTTTGCTTTTGTGGGCCAGAAAGGAAGTAAGGTATGGTATGCTGAACAGCTCTATAACCAATATCTTCTTTGCCTAGGACAAGTAGCTGATAGATGTGTAAGGCACTAACACAGTGCCTTACACATGGTTAATGAATGTTGATTGATTGAGGGAGGAGGTATTTGTAGGTGTCACCAAAGAGGTAGGAAGTATTTCTGGGATGAGACTGCTGTGATGTCATGGTGGGCAGGGAAAAGGGTCCTGGGACACTTGCTGAAGCTCTTGCCATGGATGTAGAGTGGATAGGATTGTTCCCAGTGGGAAGCTGTCAATGGATTTAAAATTATCTGCCTTAGGTCAAAGCTCTGGTTGCCCCACCCAACTTACTGTCTTTTTGCTGAGAGACTTTCATTTATCCCATAGTACTGCCTTAAGGCTCACACCTGCCTAAATTCCAGCTGTGTTTGCAGCAGGATACATAAGAGTTTTCTATTTATCATGGAACATATTTTCCCAGGCCTTGGATGCTCTCTACTTCCTTCCTACTAATGAAAGAGAACAGAAGCTGTCCTCTGATAGGTGAAGTTTCTACCCTGATTGGGAAGGAAAATTGTAAACCAGCTCAAAGCACTTTTCCTTCTCTTTCACTACAAAAGGTATCTTGCAAAACCCTTCAGAGACCAGCTCCAATGGAGTGAGCCTAGCAACTCTCCTCAGAGGCATTCAGTATTCTTTGCTGCTCAAAGGAGCTGGTCCTAGTGCTATGGACATGGGAGTTCATTTGCCTATGTGCAATTCTTTGTTATATTGCCTGTTAAACCACTCTAGGAAGCAATCCTTGACCTTTATAAACTTGTGTGATGCAGCATCTGTATTTGATCGATAAGCAAGCAGGAAATTATATCTTTTCCCCCCATGGCAGACAAGCATAATTAAGCAATAAGGCAGTAGCTGTTTCTGTGATTATCTCAGGGTGCACCTGGGAACTGCCTTGTGCCTTTTCTAAAGTGTCTTCCTGGTAGAGGAGCTGTGTAGTAATTTATGCTGAGGAAGATGAAGTCGGTGGGAGGGAATGCTGATGAACAGCAGTTTCAGCCCAATATATATTTCTCAAAAATAAACTCCTATGTTCAACCTCCACCGATTAGAGAGTCCCTCTAATTTATGTAGTTACATAAGGAAATACTAAGCATTTACTTGTCAGTCCATGAGCAGGGCTGGAGGGGGGGGGGTGGAGCAAAGCCCTGGAAAGTTGCCCAAAAGTCAGAAACTGCATTCTTTCAATCTCAGAAGCAAAAGTGAGCTGCCCCCAAATTCTGTCATCCACAGAAATCTTCATCTATTCAATGTGTTCTATGTGGGCTTAAATTTAGGTATTGTCATTTTTCCCTGAGGTTTAGGGAATCATTAATGCCTGGACCAGAGTGAGTTGTCCCTGTCAAGCCCTTGAAGCTAAAAGTCTGGTCACTAAGGAAAAAAAGGCATACCTGAAGTGAGTTAGAAAATGAATGAGTGGTTTCCTGTTTTCTGTCCTCAGTTCAAAGGGGAAACACAGGGAAAGCAGGAGAGAAAGCAGATTAGGGAAAGAATGCTAAACTAGGACAAAGGAGATCTGAGTTCTAGTCCTGACTACTTAGCTGTATTCTAATGGGCAAGACTCTTGATATCTCAAATTCTGACCTTCCACATCTATAAAATAAGAGGGTTGGTTAGATGTTTTCTAAAGTTCCTTCTGTATCTAAGGTTCTGTGGTTTTACTTGGAGGAATTTCTCTCTGAACAAGGACTCACCTTTGTTCCACCTTGGATGATAAAGGCAGATGTCAAAGTAATTTGGGACTCTATCACATCACAATCAGAAGTAAAAGGTCCTTGGAGATTATCATGCACCCTTTTCAGTTGACAGAGACAGTGAAATTGAAGCCCTGAGACCAGGCTGGGCTAGTAAATGTTTAACAAGTGGCTCTCTGGGGGGGAATGTTGAAATAATATATTCCAAAGTTTAATCTGCATTATAAACATTTTCTTAAGGCTAAGAAATCAACAAAGCAATAAATCAAGCCCTCATTTGTAGTGTTTGCCAATTTCTATGGTGTGAACGCTTACAGAGAAAATTTAACAATGGGCTTTCTGACCAAGCTCCAGCATACTGCTGACTAAGGTCACACAGGTAATTAGTAGTAGACTTAAACCTAGTTCTTTTCATTGCTCCTCAACAAGTTATATATATATATATATATATATATATATATATATATATATATATATCCTTGAAAACGCATTATTACTTATCTATGAACATAATATTTTGACTTCAAAACACATTAAAATCATGAAAATGGTTCTTGAATTCTTTTTTTTTTTTTTTTTGCTTTTTTTTGGAGGGTGTAAGGGAGGGCAATTTGTGTTAAGTGATTTGCCTGAGGTCACAAGGCTAGTAAATGTTAAGTGTCTGAGTCTGAATTTGAACTCAGGTCCTCCTGATTCCAGGACTAGTGCTCTATTCACTGTGCCACCTAGCTGCCCCTCTTGAATTCTTTTAACATTGTTTCATTTTGCTTATTTTATGCCAATTTTTCTTCAATTTCTGTATTTTTGTGTTCCACATGTAATTTTCACTTTAAAAGCCTCCATATCTTTGGTGAGGATGTGTGTCATAAATTCTAAGTTCTATACTCTGTTTATTTTTTTTTTCAATACTGCATTGATTGAGAACTCTAGTTTCGAGTTTATTTGATTCCTTATACTTTCTTTTGATTCCTTCCTTCTTCCCATATTTCTTTCTCTTTTCCTCCCTTCCTCCTTCCCTTCCTTCTCCTTTTCTCCTTCCTTCCTTCTCTCCCTCCCTCCCTCCTTCCCTTGCTTCCTCCCTGCCTCCCTCATTCTTCCTTCCTTCCTTCCTTCCTTCCTTCCTTCCTTCCTTCCTTCCTTCCTTCCTTCCTTCCTTCCTTCCTTCCTTCCTTCCTTCCTTCTTTTTTTTCTGGAGTTTCTTGCTCCTTTTGCTCTTTAATTCTTCTGGGGTCCTCAGAATTATCAATATGATCAGGAAATTTTGGTTCATTTTCTTTCTGCTCTGGCTTCTGAGTTTTTATTCATTCCCCCTCTCCCCCAACTTTGTTCCTTATAGCTTAATGGTCCTCTCTTCTAATTTATCTTCTTGTGAGCTAGCTTTTGATGTTGGCTCTTTCCCTTCATCTTTAAAACCTTCTCCTAACTTCGGTTGCTTTTCTCTTAGTTTCCTCCAAAATCTTTGATTCTTCCCCTTTTTCCATTGCTGTACTAATCTCCATAGCTGGGCTTCCTTAGCCTCCTTGAGCTAGTCCCTTCCCAAAGTAAACTGTAGCAGAGAAGAGAATTGGTTCTACTTTTCAATCTCTCTCTGTCTCTCTCTCTCTGTCTCTCTCTCTGTCTCTTTCTGTTTGTGTGTGTGTGTGTGTGTGTGTGTGTGTGTGTGTAAGATCAAGCAGTTTTATTGGGAAGTCATGATAATAGACTGAGTTAGATTATGCTGGAATTCTCAAAATAGTCCCTTGAACATAAGAGTAAAAGGTCAAATTTGGCCTTTCATGTAAGAAATATGAATTCAACCCTCAGAGCTCTGAGCTAGTATTACCATCAAAGAGATATGAAGTACAGAAATTGATTTCCAGCTACTTCAGTTTCATAATCTGAGCACATATTCAGTATCACTGGAAATGATACCTCTACCTTGTATCCCTGAAGTCTCCAAGGGGGTCAGGGGTTTTATAGGTTTCATAATTGTTTGGAACAATGTGATTACTCCTCTTATTTTTGTCTGTGAGTGAAGAGATGGTTTGGATAGCATTGGTCCTGTTTCATTAATGAGGAGACTGAAAAACAGCATTGCCAAGGGACTTCCCCAAGGTCGTTCAATGAGTTGATGAAGCAACCCAAACTGCAACCTAATATGTCTACTACCACTATCAGAGGCTGGCAGAAATTCTGTCTTTGTCTATATGACTTGATACTTTAAAGAAAAAATGAATAATTCAATCAAAGATCCTATAATTCTGTATACTAAATAATTAACATAGACTTCTGTCATGATTCTTTTGTTTCTATATGAAAGTAAATCCTAAGACTAAAGCCTAACTCCATTAAATGTGATCTTGTATGACTTTAACAATGTCACTTAGAGCCTAGATTTCTTTATCTATAAAATGATGGGATTGTACTAAATATCTCCTAAGATGCCTTCTGTTTCCAAATCTATGATTCTGTAAATACCCCTGCCTAGAAAAATACATATTTTTTTCTAACCCTTCTCTCCCAAACATTAATTGTGAAATGTAATGACTAAAGAATTCACAGAAAAATTGTAATAATGAAAAAGAACCACTATTACCAAATCATTTAAAATTAATTTTACTAAGAAAACTATCAAATAATTGAATAATTCCTTTCTCAACCATTTTATGAGTCATTGAGAATGGTTAACAAGAAGTTTTCTTTTAATTTAAAAATGTTCTACTTATATTAATATGAGCTACTAAAACTTGTCTCCTCTAGTAATTAGTGAGAAGGATTATTTGGAAAGACTGAATTTAAAACAATCAGTGAGTTATTAACAATATCAGAAGAATACATGTAAAATCTCATATTTGGAAAGCATTACTTTATCAATTCCCTTTTAAAAAATTTTTCAAATCAACTGATACATTCAAAAATTATTATACCCATACTATGGTCAAGGTACTGTGCTAGATATTAGAGAAACAGAACCAATAATAAAATAACAAAATCATAGATTTGAAAATTAAAAAGAATATCCTGTCCAACCTATAGGCCAAAGGAATTTCCAGTATAATGATGGTCACTCCTATCCTCAGAGAGTTTCTATTATCCTGGTAAGGAGAAGATGAGAGGCTAACATTTTACTTGGGAATAGGGAATATGAACTTCTCTGTTTCTCTCTCTACTCTTATTTCTTTGGATAGTCTATCCAAAATTAAATATTAGAAAGGGCATTTGTCCACAGAAGAAATATTTTAATTTGCATAGGACTGATAGTCTTGGAGTCAGGAAGACTTAAGTTCAAGTCCAACACATATTGGTCATGTGATCATGGACAGGTTATTTAGAGTGATATCTCAGTGGCTGAGACCATTCTATAAGAATCTAAGTTTTAGATGAATTGTCAATATTCATTGGTGAAGTGAGTCTCAATACTGAGAGTTCTCCACATTGATAAAATAATAGATCTAGACTAAGGTAGATAAATAGGTGAATAAATGGATGAATGGATGGATGGATGGACAGACAGACACACAGATAGACAGACATGGATGGATATTTCTTTGCCCTGGTTATCTTGTAAGTCCAGAATATACTTTCTTTTTCACTGATGCTTCTTAGAATTCTTAGTGTCACCTTTTATATCAGATCTGTCCTAATCTTCTCCACCACACACACATCAAAAACAAATAAGCACAAAATTACTTAGATCTTGTACATATTTCTAATATTCCTATATATGAGAAATATGTTTCTCTCTTAATAGAATGTAGGCTTTTTGGTGACAGGGACTGTTTTCCTCTTCTTTTTAAATCCCCAGTCCCTAGCACAGTGTTTGGCACAAAGCATGGACTTAATGAAAATAGATGGACAGACGGATCGACTGACAGACAGATTTACCAGCATCTGTACTCCAAAAAAGGCAAATATAGAGACGGTGCAGTATAATGTATTGAGAATTCACCTGGAAACTATGAAGACCTGGATTCAAGTGTCACTGCTAACAAATGCTGGCTATGTGAGGCTGGTTGGGTCATTTCCTTTCCTTTGCTCTAAGCAACTCTTCCTATAACTTGCAGAGAAGTTGCTGATCTGCATTGGTGGAGGGAAGTTCCTCATCTTGGAGTTTTCTATATTTAATTAATTTGTTAATAATGCATATGATAAGGAGAATATTAGACTGAAGGTGGTAGGTTAGAAATGGGAAGGGATTGATTGGAGCAGATTTATCATGGGGAGTACAAGTCAACCATAGAAGTGTTATTAAGTGGTTTTACATGTCAAATATTGTGTAATGTTGGGAATACAAAGGCAAATACCTAATCCCTGCTCTCAAGAAGTCTAATGGGGAAGACCACCTTCTACCAATTATGATATATACAGGATAAAAATGACAGCTAGGTGGTGCTAGAGTGCATAGAGGTCCATGCCTGGAGTCAGGGAGACTCATCTTCTGTTTTCAAACCTGGCCCCAGACAGTTACTATCTGTATGACTGTGGGCAAGTCACTGAACCATGTTTCTCTCAATATCCTCATCTATAAAATGAACTGGAGAGGAAATAGCAAACGACTCTAGTATCTTTGCCAAGAAAACTCCAAATTGGATCACGAAGAGTTGGACACGATTGAAAAAAACTCAGCAACAAAGGATAAAATGGAGATCATTTCAGAGGAAAAGCACTTAGATTAAAAAGGACTAGGAAAGGCATCTTGTATCAAGTGGGACTTTAGAATTGAAGGAAGCCAGGAGGCAGACATGAGGAGGGAGAAAAGTTCCAGGCATGGAGGACAGCTAATGAAAACGCATAGAGTCAAAAGATAGAGTACCCTGGGACAAAAACAATGAGGAGGCCAGTGTCACTGGATCACAGGGAAATAAAGCGTAAGGAGACTGGAAAGGCAGAAGGGGCCAACTTGTGGAGGAATTTCAATGCTTAACAAAGAATTTTATATTTGATCCTGGAGGTGAGTGGGAGCTGTTGGAATTTGTTGAATAGGAAGGTGATATGTTCAGATCTGTGCTTTAGGAATCTCAGTTTGGTTGCTAAGTCGAAGATGGACTGGGATGGATGGAGACTTGAGGCAGGAAGACCAACCCAATCCGCTATTGTAATATTCTATGTGTGAGGTGATGAGGCCCTGCATGGGGGTGGGGGTAGTGCCAGAGAAGAGAGAGCCATGTACACACAGCTACAAAGAGGTGTGAGATACAGTTGATTAGGTTGGAAATGCTGGTCTGATCCATTTTCCCACTGTCACAGGTTTCTAGAACAGTGAATGCCCGAAGGTGATCTCAGGTGTCCATTGGTTCTCACTGTTGTACAAATTCTTATTGCAGCCAAATAAACCACTCAGCTAATTCATCTGAGGTGAGGGGTGTGTAAAGCTGTTTAGCGAGAACCCTAACCAGAGCCTTTGTCTTTTCAGGATGATGCTGAAAAGGAGAAAGCCACAGCCAAGGCTCTGGAAGATGTCAAGGCCAACTTTTACTGTGAGCTGTGTGACAAGCAATACCACAAACATCAGGAGTTTGATAATCACATTAATTCTTATGACCACGCCCACAAGCAGGTAAATTGAAATCCGTTCAGGCCACCATCAAAGCTGGCTAACTTTGTCTTGAAAACCCATGAAGAAAACACTGTATATCTTTGTTCTAAAAACTCTGTTGTGTTTGATTTTTCTAAGCACGTGTCATATTGGCTTATGCATGTTTTCACATAGGTTGGTCTTTTTGCTATAAGGTGTGATTTGCCTAAGTCCTCAATAGACCCTACTGAAGAAATTTAGAAGCTTAATAGAGGTAGGAGGATCCTTCTGTCCTCTTCTTTAAACCTTATGACACTTCATAACCTGGGCTCATCGCCACATCAATTCCAAGAAAAATCCAATTTTATTTTCAAATTACTAAAGCTTAAAGTGAAAGCTTTAACTTGCAAAATTAAAAGTGCTTTCTAAGTATCCTCTTCATATTTATAATAAAACCTATTTAAAATAACAGCAACAACAGCAACTTTGAAGTAAAATCCATGGAATCCTTGTGCTTAATATGAGATTGCAAGCCAGTTCTTTCCACTTCAATTCACTTATTAAATGCCTACTATGTGCCAAGCACTGTATCTCCACTGAAGATACAAAAATAGTCAAAAGACAGTCCCTGCCCTCAAGGGGTTTACAATCTAATGGGGGAGACATGCACACAAATATATACAAAGCAAGCTATAAACAGGATAAATAGAAAATATTTAAAAGAGGCAAAGCCCTAGAATTAAGAGGGGGAAGGCTTCCTGTAGGATGGAATGTTAAGGAAGCCAGGAAGGTCAGTAGTTGGAGTAGAGGAGAGGAAATGTTCAAAGGATGGCAGAGGACAGCCAAAGAGAATGCCCAGAACTGAGAGATGGAGGGTCCATGGAACTTTCAGAAGGCCAGTGTCACTGGATTGAAAAGCACGTATTGAGAAGATTGGGGGGGGGGGGGGGGTTTAGATTATGAAGGGCTTTGAATGCCAAACAGAACATTTGGTATTTGCTCCTGGAGGCAATAGGGAACTTATCGAGTTTATGAAGTAGGGGATGATAGGATCAGGACTATGTTTTAGGAAGATCACTTTAGTGGGTGAATGGAGGGAGGATTTGAGTGGCGAGAGACTGGAGGCAGGTAGACCCACCATCAGGCTCTTGCAGTAATTGCAATGAGATGATGATGGTCTGTATTATAATCAAGGCACTGTCAGAGGATAGAAGGGAGGGTATATTTGAGAACAGAACAGTTAAGCTATCTACCTCATGAAACTTTGAGGGTAGCACACATCACTATAGTCAAGAGTGGCAGAAGTACCTCTGCCCTGTACAAAGCCTGCTTCATCTCAAATTAGAAAAACCACTGCCTCAGCTCCTGTTCAATTAGTACATAAAGCTGTCTTTCAGAATGCAAAAAACAAAAACCTTCCACTTTCTGCTTTTCCACATATGAAGCTAATCCCTATAATCTCCATTTGCCTCACAAAAGGATTCATTTTCCCCCTCAAGTAGTTCATTTTAGTGTCAGGCCTCTCTCAGAATTAAAATGTGATCCTGCACTCCCTGTGCTGGTCTGCTTGGAAAGATTTCGCACAAAAGGGGTCCTGTTTCAATGTGATGAACCTAGGGAGCAGTGACCTATGACCTATAAAAGGGTTTATCCCACCAAGGGGGACAAACTGGATAGGTTGGACTTAGTTCATGGTTTCTGTTGTCATTTATTATGATTTGCTTTGGTTTTTGATTTGGCCATACATGGTTCTGACCCAGGCTGATGCTAGTTGAAAGTTTGAATCAGAGAGGTGTATGAAAAGAGATGGTACTGACTTGCTGGATTATGTTGCCTTTGAATTTCCATTGAATATGTTAGCAATGGATGAACAGATCATGGCGGAACTGAATGCCCAGTAACACCAGGTGCCAGATGATGGTTCTGTCTCTAATCTGCCTCCTGGCTCCACATCTGGAACTCGGGTTCATTGGCATGTGAAGCCCAGGATTTAACAAATCAGAAGTAATGGAGCCTGCCATATTCTGTAATTCTACTATGGTCTTTTAGAGTGTAGGGGTAGGAAGCTTCATTCTAGAAGGTAGAAGAGCATGAAAGTTTGTGTATCTAAGTCTAGGATAGGGTTACATGACAGAAATGTCTTTACCTAGTATTACGATTCTTGTTTTTATTCATTCAACAAATATTTATGGATTGGCAACTATATTCAAGGCACTATATACAAAGCAAGATAAAAATATCTCCTTTAATTTGATTCATCCTGTACTTTCAAATTTGTTGAGTTTTATTGGCTTTCAAACGGCTCAAGCTGGTAACATGGGTTGAATTATGATTTGTGCTATGTGGGTGAAAAATAAGCAATGGAATCTTGACACTAAAGATGATCCTTGTGGTTATAGAAGCTAAACTCTCATGTGATACAGGGATTTCCTGTGCATGAATACTTCTTGCAATGGATACCTTACCACTTGAGACCCTAACCATGGGCATTTCTTTGGGCTCTTTGATTGAATCCGAACTGGGGGATTGTTCTAGGAAGTTTGGATTCAGTCAAAGGGCTGTACTTGATCGACTCTGCAGATTCCCCACCCCTGGCCTAACCAATCCCATTACTGGAATGTTCTAAAGCAATAAGGGAATAATGTCTAAGTGCTAGAAATGCAAATGGAAGGAAGGAAGGAAGGAAAGAAGGAAGGAAGGGAGGGAGGGAGGGAGGGACGAAGGGAGGGAGGAAGGGAAAAAGACATGAAGTTCTTTGTTTCTGCTATTTAATACAGGTAACCAGTTGAACTTCATTTGCTGATTTTAAAGCCAATTGTTTAATATCAGACGTTCTCTGAGAAAGCAGCCTGGAAGAGTAATGAAATGACAGATTACAGCAGTAATAACTTATTTTGACAATGTGTTTTAAGCCTTAGCTTTAGGTCGATGGTGTAAGTATTTAGTGGCACCAGTTTGAAGATATGAAATTACTTGCTCAGTGTTACAGAGCTCCTAAGGGTCAGAGATTCTAATCAGGTTGTCCCGGTTGCAAATTCAGGGCTTTTTCTAGGTGGCATAGTAGATAGATTGACAGGCCTGGAGTCAGGAAGACTCATCTTCCTGGGTTCAAATCTGGCCTCAGACACTTCATAGCTGTGTGACCCTAGGCAAGTGAAAACCATGTTTGCTTTAGTTCCTCATCTATAAAATGAGATGGAGAAGGAAATGACAAACCACTCCAGGATCTTTGCCAAGAAAATTGTAATCGGAGTTACAAAGAGTGGGACATAACTGAAAAACAACAGATTAGATAAAATAATCTGGAAAGTTCAACGAAGTTGTGAAGTTTTTGTTTTTGTTTTTTCTTAGCCAACTACCTTGCCTAATACAGTTATTGATGAAGAAACAAATGAATCACAATACTAGTTAATAGTGTATCTCCCATCTTAGATTAGATTTAGACAAGGACTGGATACTATCATTGATAGCAGTGGAAATAAGAATCAGCTGCTGGTGCTTGGCCCAGAGTTCATAAACATGCCTATAGTCCCTGTCAATTAGGATTTGTTCATTTTGCTTTTTTCCTTCTGATTCCTTTGTCTATGTCTGACACAAAGGTGAAACTGCGAAACTGTCAAATCTAATTGTAGAAATTATAATAAGATCTATTATATTTGCAAGTGCCCTGAACTATTTCTTCTTTTTCATAGACTAGTTCAATTTCTTTTTAAAAAACAGTTCCCCTACATTTTTTCTAGATATCGTATAAAATTTCTTAGAGCTATATTTGTATTTTATTAGATTTCTTCTTTTAGTAGTTCAGTTCCTTCACTAATATCTGTTACATGATTAAGCATTTATTATTTTAATTTTTTTTGCCCTGGAAAACTTTGGTGATCCTGTTGACCTGTTTATAAAGCATTTTGAATATATTCTTTTCTTACACTCTGAAGATGTTAAAAAAAACAGCAAAATCTTTGCCTATGATTTTTCTTCTTTCACTACTCCTTTCAACATTGTTTTAACCCATGTCCCAGTTTTCTAATACCATATCGACTGTTGTTTTGTTACAGTTCCACGATGCCTGAGTTGAATATTATTATCAGTCCTTTACAATATAGCAATAGTACTTCTCCTACCATTGTTTAAGATTAATTTTTTATCCTACTTCTATGATCCTGATGCTTAACACTTATATTTTTTGAATACATATTGGGCATAAGGATCTGGAAAAAGCCCATGACGATCTGTATAAGGTGTTGATTAGTATAATAAGTTTATAACAATGGAATGAACAGATCCCAAATATTATAAGCCATGGACTTTACATAAGCCCTTCAGTGATATACTTTGGTGATAAAAGTGGATAAGTAAATGTGTTAATACCCAACCATAGAATCTCAGAATCAAAGGGACCACAGAGACCATTTAATCTGTAGCTGACCTAGCATCCTTTCTCCATTGTCTTCAACAAGCAATCTTCTAGTTTTGGTTGAAGCATTTAATAGAAATTTAAGAACTGAAAAGCAAGATAGCTATGTACCAAGACCATTTATATTTCACTGCCAAGTCAGTAAGACAGTTAATGATTGACCTTAGTTTAGAGAAAGAAGAGATTACTGTTGACTAAGGTAGCATGGGATGGCTTCATGGAAAAGATGGAAATGGAGCTTAGCTTTGAAGGAAGAGTGAGATGTGGACAGGTGAAGATTTGGGAAGGAATTTCAGAGAGAAAGCAACATGGGCATGCTTCTGGCTTCAGTCTCATAGGCTTACCTCTGAGAATAACAAAAAAAAGGCAGTCTCCTATCAACAGTGTTTCCAGTTGGATCACCTATTCCTGAATGAAGTCTGTTAGCTATCATGTAGTGAGAATTCCCATTTCATCCACCTTTTGCTTCCACTGTAAATGGACATATTTAAGTTCTATTTTCTATTTGTGTTCTCCATTATATAGTAAGTACATCTTTACTGACTTTACTGAACTCAGATTCATTTTCTCTTAACTTACTGTAAGTTCCCCTGCTTTGTCCTCCCTCTGTTTCCCATGTATTTCTTACAATATGATACTCTTGGGGTGGGGTGGGGCAGTGGAAGGAGATAATTTCTTGCTTAAATCTTTAACTTTCTGTACTCTGTCCTTCCCTATGATAGTGTTATCCCACTGGATTTCAGGAAGATACACTTTCAGTAGTCTGAAATGCACTTGACAGAACTGTTTTAAAGCCAATAATGGGCTCTCCTTTGTTTTGTCCATTTCCATTAGTAGTTTTATCTTGATGACAAGCTTACTTAAATTGCCATTGCTGAGTCAGGCTATGTCATCTTTCTTTTCCCCTCCTTTTCATCAATTGCCCTTACCTGAGAAGACAATGTTAAATTAAGAAAAACCATTCTTTCGTTTATATTTGATTCGATGATGACGAAAAGGAAATAAAATACTGTGCATCCCCTCCTGTAAAGGATTCATTCCTGAGGTAAATTAACTTCACCGAGATAATCATTCAGTGCTGGAAGGGAGACAAAATGGAGAAATTATCTTTTAAGAGTAAGTAGTCCTCTCTAGAGAGAATTTTCATCATTTGGCACTCTGAAATTCAGGATTTTATGGCACAGTATAGAGGAAAGAATGTTGGATCTGGAGGCAGGAAGATCTGGGTTCTAATTTCACCTCAGATATTTGGCAGCTGTGTGACTCCAAGAAAGGCATTTAACTTCTCTTGACCTCATCTTCCTCATATGTAAAATGAGGGAGCTGAGTTCACTGACTTCTAATGCTACTTTTAGCTCTAAATGTCTCATCCTCAGGTCCCAAGTTCCTTTAGAGATTCTTGCACATCCCTAATATATTTTTTGCTCACTGATTCCTGAAATTCCATCATCAATGATCCATTTATTGGTGGCAATCCTTTCTACAAAGTTCTTTTAAATAGCACTGTTGCCCACCCTTTCCTCTCTTGGCTTCTGAGACATCATATTCTCCTGGTTCTCCCCCTATTGCTTTGACCTCCTCTTTTTGAGCATTTCCTTTTGCTACTCATTCTCTTCCTGACTCCATAATAGTGAGACAATCGCATCCCTCCAGACTCTGATTCAGTACATCTTCATATACTGAAATAAAATGACAAATGTAACTGATGAGTTAATCACTGTTAGTCATCTTCAAGGGATCAGGCAGAATCAGAGAGGTAACATTTGGCTGGGAAATCCCAGCCAATTCTAGATTTCCAAAAAAAGAGTGAGAGAGGAAGAAAGAGAGGAAATAATATTTCCATGTCATACTTAGGAAAAAGTGTTTTCATTCATGTAAATTGGAATTCCCTCCAAGGTCATCGTTTCTCTTTCCTTTCCTATTAATCTTAGACTTATTCCGTTTTCTTGTATGAGGAAGATTCTCAAGGTTATCAATGAAACTTGAGCTTCAGCTAGGAATAATTTTCTCTAACTAGGTTTATCCTGAGAGTATAAAGTCTCTCTGTTATCAACTCTACTCCATTCACCCACATAAAGAGGGCAAATAAGGTTTATTAGAGTTTGAAAATATGAGTATGGATTGGGATATTCTGCTGTCAGAAAGACATAAACTTTTGTTATTCTTCTAGTAGTGGGGATGAATTATGTTGATTCATCCCCTCTCCCACCTGGATCCCTAGTGACTAATGCTTTATATTCTAAAGAGAGTTGAGTATGCAGGGTATGGTTGGGAAATGGAGTATGCAGTCTCCTCAGCAACAGACCCCTTCTGAGCCTTCATACGCCTATTGTCATTGTTGAATGACACAGTGATAGCCACTGTAAAAATTATAGTCATCTCTGCTACTTTTGTGGTAGCTGAGGGGAACCATATAAATTCTTTATCTTTTCCTAGCCCTGTGTAGCTTGCAGATGTAAATCAAGTAACTGTGTTTGTATATGGACAGGGAGGAAAAACACTATTAGTGATACTGTGGTTTTAGCAGCCTGTGCACATAAACTTTGCTGGTGTTATCTCAGAAAATGAAGACTGGAAGCCTGTGCTCCAGCTAACGTCAAATCATTGGCTAATGATCAGTATTAACACCCACCCCCCAAATTGTCTAATGTTCAATGGGAAGAAACATGTGAGAAAACATCCACCTCAGACTTTCCCAATTGATTTTTCTGGTTGTCTCTGGAATCACTGGTGTGATCATTTGTTAAACTGTTTGCATTTTAAGGAAGATTTTCTTGGTTTCTTGACACTGAGCATTCGAGCAATGATTAGACATTAGCCCACTGTAGAATAATTATCACACACACATATATGCAAGTACCTACAGTCATATATCTGTGTGTGTGTATAGTACCATCCTACTGCAATGAGCTCCAAGGCACTTTCCACATTCTGTAACAGTATGAACCTTTGCATTATTCATATAATAGTTGGAATAAGTGGATGATCAGCTGGGGTTTAGATGTCTTTTTCCATACAGAGCTTTTAAAAAGTATAGTGCAGGGGGTGGCTAGATGGGACAGTGAATAGAGCACTGGCCCTGGAGTTAGGAGGACCTGAGTTCAAATCCGGCCTAGACACTTAACACACTTGCTAGCCATGTGACTTTGGGCAAGTCACTTAATCCCAATTGCTCTCCAAAAAGCAACAAAAAAAAGTATAGTGAAGATACTTTTTTGTAATGTTCTGAGTTATATATTAACAAAATATGTTACAAATGTATATATGTATACATATATTGGTATCATATTAAAATATATAGTTGATTAATCCCAAAAGTTGAAAGCATTTAATAATGATAATAGCTAGCATTTATGTAGCCCCTACTGTATGCCCGTTAAAGTGCTAAGCACTTTACAAATATTGTTTCATTTAATCCTCTCAAGAACCTTAGAAGTTAGTTGCCATTGTGATTCCCCTTTTATGGTTGAGAAAACTAAAGCAAACATAGGTTAAGTGATTTGCCCAAGGTTACACAGCAAATAAGTCTCTGAGGCCAGCTTTGAAGCTTCCTGATTCCAAGCTTGGAGTTCTATCCACTGAGCCATCTAGCTGCTTTGTAGGTCTGTGTTGTTCAATCTCTGCATGAACAAGAATCCGCTTCATGATCTACTTGACCAAGACCTCCTGTGAGAACAAAACCACCACCTAGCTCATGGTGGGCACCTAATAAATCCCTGTTGATTAGCTGACTGAGCTCCCAAGGCAGCACATTGTATTCTCTGTTGTTCTTAAGTTGGGTCTGACCCCTGTTTGGGATTCTCTCTGCAAAGATACTAGAGGTTTGCTATTTGCTCCTTCAGGTCATTTTACAGATGAGGAAACAGAGGTCAAATTTGAACTCAGGTCTTTCTTACTCTAGGTCCGGAACTCTGACCACTGCTCCATCTAGCTGCCCAAATCCTAATCTTGGACAACACCAATTATTAGGAAGTTTTTTTCTGATACTAAGTTGAACTTTTCTTCTTTGCAACTTTTCTTATAGCTGAGGCATCTATATGAATGATTAGTTTTCTCATAGTCCTGTACACTCTGCAAGTGTAAACCAAATAACTATATTTATATAAGCACAGTGGAGAAAGGAACTGCATAAAACATTGACAAAAGTCTTTACCTTAGTGAATAGAGCCTTTAAGTAACATGCAAATGTGAGAAAAATGATAATAGTTAATCTGTGGCTTGTGTCTTCTGGTTTCCTATGTATGGCCAATATTATACTTACCCCTGTTGCAAAGAGAAAGTGTTTACCAAGCCGGATAATTTCTGACTTCTTTTGACCAGAATTGAGGGTGGAGACTTTCAGTTATCATAAATACCCCAAACAATAAATACTCCAATACTCTGAGGCTTCAAGGTGTTGCAGTATTTAGAACTCTGCGGCTGGAATTGGGAAGATCTGAGTTCAAGTCTGACCTTGGACACTTACTAGCTGTGTCACTCTGGGCAAATCACTTAACCTCTATTTGCCTCAGTTTCCTCATCCATAAAACAGGGATAATAACAGCACCTACCTCACAGGATTGTTGTGAGGATAAAATGCGATAGTTGTAAAAAAGTTCTTAGCATAGTACTTGGCCCAAGGTAGGCAATATACAAAGGCTTCTTCCCTTCCCTTTCCCTAGCCCAGTACCCAGTGGATGTGTGGTTTCATCAGCATGAGTATTCCTTTCAGGGATACAAATTTCAATCCAACCATGCTTAAACATTCTGTACAACTCTCCGTAATCGCCCATATGTTCTCCACAGGGCTCCCTCCGATGTGCTCCAGGCCTTCCTTGCATTCTCCTCAATCAAAAGGATAGCAATGAAGTGGGACGGCTGTGCATGCATTATCTCTCTCTCTCACTCTCTTGTGACATGACTGGGTCATCATCTTTTTCCATCATACATTTCTTTGATGACATCCTTTTATAACACTTTTTCCTGAGTGATTCTTTTCTTTGTGATATTGTGCCATCTGCTTTAGCCCATCATTTATATGCCTCTCAATTCACCCTTTGGGTGATCCTCAACTGTAGCACTAGACATGAAATTATAGCAAATTCAATTTTAAAATAATGCAGTCTTGAAATTAGATTGCATCTCTGCTTAAGGAAAAGGCAAGTAATCGCTGTGTTAGAGGACAAGTATATATTCTTGCTAAAGCATCTATGAAAGAAATTTTACCATTCTTTTTCTCTTCCCAGGTTAACATGATGCTTGATAATTTTCTAATGTAAGGGAATAATTTTCTGAAGGTTTGGTCATGGAACTGATTAGTTTGTTACCTGATGATTGTCTTTGCTTTCCCATGAAATAATTGTATGTAATATAGCCTTGTTTCAGTAGCAGAAACTGAATTATCAAATGCCATTGAACACAGGTTATGTCTTAAGGCAACAAATTCCAATTTTAAATGTCAACCTGCACAATTCTTTATTTTAATGTCATAAGTCTATGAAGTCCAGTGGGCTTCATTAAAATCTGCTACACCAGGTGCCCTATGAATGCATTCCTGCTTTCTGATCCTAGTAAGCAAAGAAGACAAATTAACAGTATTCATCTTTAGAAATTGCATGTTGTTTAGAATAATGAGATTCCTTTAATCATTAGTACTTAAGAAATCTCTAGGAAATAATGCCAAGATTCCTTTAAATTTAATGGCTAGATAAGCTAAATTTGTCATTAATGTTAGTTGCAAAAGACTTAAACTTGCTATTCTTTAAAGTGAATGCTAATTAACATGCAAATGAGCAATTTAACCCCCTTTAAATTGGAAAAACCCAAGGGACACTTTATTTCATAGTTGTTAATGATGGCCAAATGATTGTAAGACAATTCTTACAATTTCATTATGCAAGGAATTACAGAAATGTAGGATCAGATTGGAACATTTAAAATAGAGCCTGAATCAGATGGTTCTGTCAGAAGAAAGAATATTTTCTGTTAGTTTTTTCTGCAACTTGACTTTCTGCTCTGTTCAGAGCCCACCAAGGGCTAGGTTAAGCTGGTGAGTTTCTACATCGGCGTATGTCATAAGGCCCTGCTGGCAGGCCTGGCCTGGTCACAGATTATGATTTTTTCTCCTTTGATAAGTGTGGAGGCAGATAAAAAATCTGTTCTGGTTTTCTTGTCATATATAGTGGACCAGCTAATACCTGTTTCAGACACTATTTCCCTCTTGCCTTAACCCTGTCCCAGGAATTATTGGGTCCTAGGATTTAGACCTGGAAGGGACTTTGATTCAACTCAAGTCAACAAGCATGTATTATTCATCATATTATTATATATGAATATGTTTATATATGAGCATATCATTTATATTTAGACATTTTATATTAATATAGAATTTATATTTCATTATAGTATATTAATTATATTTTTTGATATGATATGATATTAATTATGTATGTAAGGCATCTTGATATAGAGGATAGAGAGCTGGCCTCAGAGTCAGGATGAATGATGGATGAATTTCTGTCTCTGAAACAATGGCTTTGTGACTCTGATAAGTTGGTTAAACTCTCAGTGCCCCCCAGACAATGCTCTGCTACTACATGTTATAGAGAAGGTACTGACCTGGAATGGTAAAAGGAATTTCCTTACTGAGAGGTCCTTTTCCACTGAAACCACAGATCTGGCTTTTAAAAAAAAATTATTTTCCCCCAATGAAATATAAAAACAATTTTTAATGTTCATTTTTTAAATGCTGAGTTCTCTGGGATCGTAAAGAATTGGATGTAGCTTAATACACATGCAATCATGCAAAATACATTTCTATATTCATTATGTTGATGGATCTAGTCATAAGGAAAAAATACAATTGTAATGCATTATATCAGGTCCTAGGGATAAAATGAGGAAAATATAATAGTTGCCTACCCACGGAGAGCCTATATTCTACCCAGAGAATATGATATATACACAAAAGGGCCTTGGTTATTGTTGCTGTTAAGTCACGTCTGACTCTTCATGACCCCATTGTGGGTTTTCTTGGCAGAGATAATGGAGTGATTTGCCATTTCCTTCTCCAGCTCAGTTTTTTAAAATTATTTTTTATTTACGTATGTATCTATCTATCTATCTATCTATCTATCTATCTATCTATCTATCTATCTATCTATCTATCTATCTATCTTACAGATGAGGAGACCGAGGTGAACAGAGTCAAGTGACTTGCCTAGGATCACACAGCTAGTAAGTGCCTGAGGCCAAAGTTAAACTCAGGAAGCAAAGTCTTCCTTATTCCAGGCCTGATGCTCTATCCACTGCACCACCTATGGACCTGCACAAAAAGGCATTGTGAGGAAAATGGAAGTTGGGAAAGAACAGTAATGACTGGGGGCCAGGGCATTAGGAATTGACACCTGAACTGAGTTTCAAAAAAAAAAAAATAAAAAAAAAAACACATTTCTGAGAGTTCAAGGTCAGGAGGGAGCAGATGCCTGGCAGGGGCACAGCTGCTGTGTGTGGATACTCTAAACATTTTCCTGGGTCTGTATAGCCAACCCCCCTCCCCTTAGGCCACCATGCACTTTGGATGATGATGAGGATATGATGAACCCCTCACTAAAATGCCATCTCCAGGGGGAAACCTACTATTAACAGAATCCCTTTATGTTAACATAGAGAGGAATTAAATTGGCCAGAGGCCCATGGCATCCCAGCTCTGGTACCATTTCCTCCCTACCCTTCTTTTTGTGGATGAACAGAGGAAAGCGTGAGAATTGCATTTTCAGCTGGCATGGCAGAGAGAGGTCTAGTGATTATTCCCCTCATCATTAATTCCCTTATGTAAACACCTGCTCTTCCACAAAATCCTGTGTTAACTAATTAAAGCATTTTATCTCATTACTTATAATAAAGTAGAGACTGGTAGGACAAGAATAAAACATTCTCTATGAAGCTGAATTGATAGCTACAACATAAATGTGAGTTATGAAACACTAACATTTAGCAGTGGGTAGTTTAAGTTTCTAAGTTTATCAGGCAATTAAAAAAATAACAGGATCATCCTATAAGTGAATATGGAATGGGTAGAGGCAGAGTGGTACCAGACAGAGGGCCAACTTTGGTATAGAGATTAGTGAGCCAGGAGGAAAGCCTGAGTTCAAATCCTGCTTCTGATACAGACCAGGTACAAACAAATTACACAGCTTCTCAATGGCTTGTTTGGTCATTTCTTCAGTTGTGTCTGATTCTTTGTGATCCCATTTGGGGTTTTCTTGTCAAAGATACTAGAGTGGTTTTCCATTTTCTTTTTTAGTGCATTTGCCAAATGAAGAAACAGAGGCAAACAGGATTAAGTGACTTGCCCAGGGTCACACAACTAGTAAATATCTGAGGTTAGATTTGAATTTATGAAGAAGAATCTCCCTGATTCCAAGCCCAGTATTCTATTCACTGTGCCACCTAGCTGTCCCTCAATACCCCTAGGCAACTCCTTAAGACTATGTGTTGCAGATTATTTACTGGAAGATAATGTAGTACAATGGAAAGAGTATTCATTTTCTCTTAAGTCATAGTATTTGAGTTCAAAACTGTGTGAGATGAAAGAGTTCATAGTCTGAGTCTGAGATCAGAAAAGGTCTTTATTCTCTCTCACGAGAAAGGGCACTGCCTCTGTCACTCAAATGGCAATGGCGTCTGCCAGGGAGAGTTCAACATGTGGAAGCTTGTGAGCTTCTCTTGTCCTGATCCTATCTCCACCTCTAATACCTGTCCTACCTCACCATTGGCTGGTAAGGCAAGCTTTTCTAATTGTAGCAAAGCAGTTTCAATCCTTCATTTTGTATTTCCTTTCACCAAATTTGGAAGTGCCCAATCAAAAGTGGACTAGAATAGTTTTCTTTCAAATTACCTCATTTCCGGGAAATCATGAGTTACTCACCAGGCTGAACTTGTTTACAAAGTATGGAGAAAAGATAGGAATGTGATAGGGAGTTAAAAGAAATAAGGAAACTTCACTATGAATCATCTCTCACAAAACTTACCTTAAATGCTGACTACCTGGCTGACCTTGGGAAAGTCAGTTACTGCCCCTGCCCCTTAGTTTCTTTTTTCTTAAAATGAGAAGATAGATTAGATACTCTTAGCTCTCTTCCAGTCGTAGATCTATGTTCCTAAAATATGTGTTGGTGGAGAGAGTTTCCACACCTGGAGTTCCTCATGTTGGTTAAAGCACAAGTCCAGACCTCTCTCCTCCCTGAAAAGAAAAAAAAAAGCAGTTGCTATAAATGTATAAGCCACAATGAGGAGGGAGAGTATGAACTAAAAATATAGGGACTCTGTTGTTATCCCATTCTTTGTCAAAGACAAGGGATGGAGGTGGAGGGAGATGTTTTTTTGAAAATGCTTGGTTGGGGGCACAGGCTCTATACTGGTCAGTGTGTTAAGCAAAAGAAAGAAGTTGTGGTCCTTAGTCCCTTCAATATTCTGTTGCAGTTTATACATAATGGATCTTGACTTTAGGGTATCTTGACCCTAAATCCATAAAGCAAACCTACCCTTCTGTTGTTGAAAACTAAGCTTAAAGAACTCAGGATCAAGTTCATTCAGTGCAAAGTGTTATAGCTTCTTTCCATACCATTGAGCATGAGAGATAAATTAAAACTTTTTTTTTCATTTTAACCAGCCCCTCGTGTATAATTTCTTCATAGGGAACACTTTTCTCTTGTACTTTTTAATATTGCCTCAATGTGTCTGTTTTTTTTTTTTAATGTATTTGAAGTCAGGAAAAAAATGAGGATTGACAATGATGTCTAATCAATCCATTTTGATCTGGTTGGAAATATATAACATAACACTCACTGGCAACATAGCTAAACAGTCTACCACACTTGGGAAGGTTAAAGCAGCATACACATCAATATCTCATAATGTATAATGTGTCTTAGACCATCAGTTTCATCATGGGCTATTTTGCACATGTGACTTTTTTAAAGAGCATATTTTAATTGATGTTGTAGAAATGCCTGTTTTATTCCATAAATTAAAAATAAAATAAATGTTTAAAAGAGCATATGATAATGTCAAGAAAAGAAATGCCAGTGATGTCCAGGTGATCCTGTCTGAAAAGTTGTTGCTATGCATGGCTTAATAGTACTTATGAAGAGGGTTTTATATAATAGCCTTCTTTTCTCAAGGGCAGCTTAGGTGGTAATAGTGGATGGAGTGCCAGGTCTGAAGTCAGGAAGACTCATCTCCCTGAGTTCAAACCTGGCCTCAGACACTCGCTGTGTGACCCTGGACAATTCCCTTAATCCTTTTGCTTCACTTTCTCATCTGTAAAATGACCTGGAGAAGGACATGACAAACCACTCTAGTTCCTTTGCCAAGAAATCCCCAAATGGGACATGATTGAACAGCAAAATTTTGTCCTCTTTCTTGCACCTTGTACACATATTGAGTTGAATTATACTGAGATAATATGCAGCAAAGTTTGAGCTATAATAAAGCACTTAATTGAATTCAGTATCACAATGATCTCCAGAGTCATGCTATGGAATATCCTCTAGTGCATTGGGATCTTATTTTTTTTAGGGTATTATGGATCCCTTTGTCACTCTGGAGAAGTCTATGGATCCCCTCACTGAATAATTTTTAATTCATAAAATAAGATGAGATTAGAAAGGAACCTTAAAAGATGTGCTTTTTCCCCATTCAAGTTTGTTGTTATTGTTCAAGTCATTTTAGTTGTGTGTGACTCTTCATGATTGTATTTGGAAGTTTCTTGGCACAGATACTGTAGTAGTTTGCTATTTCCTTCTCCAGCTCATTTTTCACTGAGGTGAACAGGTGACTTCCCCAGGGTCACATAGCTAGTAATTATCTGAGGCTAGATTTGAACTCAAGTCTTCCTGATTCCAGTTCCCATACATCCAATGTCCCAGACTGCCTAAAATCGATCACCAAATCCCTGAGGGATACCTGTATCCCAGATTAGATGCCTCTGTTCTCATGGATATATTTTTACAAATTCCATCTACCTAGAATAAGATCTTTATTAAAATCGGTGCCTTTTCTTTTGCATTGACTCCTCTGTTCACCTTTGCCAGTTTATTGGGTGTGAGGTGTTTTGATGAACATTCGTTCTATTAGAGATTTGGTCCACTCTTCCACCTGATTAGAAATGCTCTGTTGTTCCTGAAAACTTTGTTCATATCCTTTGTCTATGATCAGCAACAGAGAAAGGTTCTTTTTCATATATATTTATTCAAATTCCCTTTGTATCTTGGATATATGCAAAGATTTTCTCCCATTTGACAATTTCCTTTCTTATCATAGTTATATTAATTTTATTTGTGCAAAGCCTTTTCAATTTCTTGTAATTGAAATGATCTATTTCAGCTTTTGTAATTTACTCTATCCTTTGTTTGGTTAAGAATTTTCCCCCTCATCACAGGTAAGAAGATTCCTATATTCCTTTCAGCAAGTTTTCTCAAAACCTTGTAAAAAAACAAAAAACCAACACCATCCTCCTAAGAGGTTTTATTCTCCTTTCAAACACTAGACTTCTGAGTTCAATTGTTAGAATATTTTCAGAGGAGTCTTAGAGATCATGTAGTTTAGAGGTGCCAAACACATCGCTCAATATCCAATATCCTTAATTGCTCTCAACCTGGATTAGCATGTGTTGGGAAAAAAATTGAACAAAATAAAAATACAACAAAATAAATAATACATGTTAAAATGGTCAATATTAGCCTTTAGGGGTTCTTACATATGGAATAACGGCCCAGTTTCTGTTTCTCTTTGAGTCTGACACCACTGATGCAGTCCAACTGCCTCTATTTACTAATAACTACAGCTGGCATGTCATCATGCGTACAACAGTCTTTACCCACTTGATATTTTTCCTTTGTTTAGCCAAATTCTTTTGAGTGATCCTGGATCTCTCTTTAGTGTCCTTGAGTTTGAAAAAATGCCATATTCAATAGACAAGTAGAGGACCATGCCATCTCCAGAGAACCCCTCTACCAGCTTTAGTATGCTTTGTAAAAGTCAATGAATACTTCCATCACTATTAAAGTAATTGTTGACATTTTCATAACACTTTGAAGTTTCCTAAGTAAGTCTTTTGCATAGGATCCTCCCAGTGAGCTTGTGAGGGAACAACTACTAATATTTACTGTCCCCATTCTACAGATAAGACAAATAGG
Organism: Petaurus breviceps papuanus; assembly: GCF_028583685.1. Classification (NCBI taxonomy): domain Eukaryota; kingdom Metazoa; phylum Chordata; class Mammalia; order Diprotodontia; family Petauridae; genus Petaurus; species Petaurus breviceps. The sequence continues at coordinate 4,564,949 of NW_027185777.1, read as the reverse complement.
CCTACTGAGGTTAATTAAACCATTTCCAATCATGGCACAAAACTAGAATCCAGTGAAAAAACCTGTGTAATTCACTTTGCAAACTTAAAGAATACTATATAAATACTGTTATGATTAGTGACTATCAAGAAGCAATATTCAGACTCAGTTTTCTTCTGACCCTGTTTCCCTAATGATGGAATACTGAGGTCTGGGGTGTGTGTAAACAAAGTCGCTTTCCTATAGTCATACATGTAGTAAGTAGCTGAGCCAAGTTTTGAACCCAAGTCTCACACCTCAAAAATCCTGTTGTAGTAGAGGCTTACAAGGTTGACTAAACATAAAAAATAGTACCATTTTTTAAATGACTTTGGGACTTTTAGTATAATGCAAAAAACCATAAATAGAGGTCCAGATGGCCTTAAGCTAGGATTCTAGGTAACTGAGGAAATCTTGGAGTAAAGTAGAAGAAAAGATGCCTATTTTGTGATAGAAATTTGCTACATGAAATATGAGTTTTTGATATTTATTCTGTACTTTGTAATAATTATTTTAAATATTGAAATGATCATATGATTCTCTGTCATAGTTCATAAAACACTAAACAAAGCTTGAGAAATGCTAATGTAGATGAAATTGGTCCCTCAGAACCTGACACTGCCCTTCTGTGGTACTGACACCCTTTCTTCTTTCAATGTTAAATATTCCAGGGACCTGGTACCTTTATGCTATGGTACTTCAACAAGGCTTGTCCACTTTGGCCAATACCAAGTTCTGAGCTTTTCCTCTCACCAATAAAAAACGTTTCTTTGCTGCATTGTGTAAAAGTCTTTTGGGGGTGAAGGAAAAGGAAAGGGAGGAAAGTCTGTCTAATCTGATATGCTAATTCAAGCTAAAATGCAAATGAATGCCAACCCTACATATTGTATTTTCCCTACATATTGCCTTTAGGAGTTAATACTAGAAATTTCAGGTAGGAAGGTAGGCACATAGCTTTCTGAACTAGAAAAACAATTTTTGTTTCTTTTCAATCACAACATGTAGGCTAGCCCTGGAGGAATGGCAAAAGAAAAGCAAAATACCCCTAGAGATTCTTTTGAGTCCAATAATTATATTCAGCTTAGATTTAAGTATAACATTTTTTCTTATTTTCATTGATGAATTTTGTTTTTGAATATATTTCTACCACTTCCCCTCCCCAATGAGCTCTTATAACAAAGATTAGCCAGCATATCACACAGCATCTGAGAGAATATTCAGTATTCCACAACCATAGGGAGCCATAGTTTCATACTTCTATGGTGAAGGGAGGGATACCTATTTTCTCAACTCTTCTTTGCCTTTTTAATTATACAGTCTTTTGTTTTGTTTTCATTTTTATGGTTGTTCTTTCCATTTACATTATTGTAGTCATTTTATGTTTCATTTTCCTGTCTCTGTTTAATTCATCCTGCATTAGTTTATATTGTTCTTCACAAGCTATTGCATTATATTAAAATGCCACAGTATATGTAGTTATTCCTTGACTAATTCCAATCTATTTCTCGGTTTTTGTTACTACCTAAAGATCTGCTATGAATATTTTTATTCATATGGGACCTTGTTTTCTACATTTGATCTCCTTGGAATCTATATGTAGCAGTGAGATTTCTGGGTCACATAGTATGAATATTTTCAGAATGTTTTTTTAAAGCATTATTTCAGGTTATATTTAAACTATTAGATCTAACCTGAGATAAAGAAAACACAAGTAGAGTCTAATGATTGAGCATAATAATGCAACAGAATAGTCCCATTGGATGCCCTGTTTCTTGTCACTTCTACAAGATTGCCATATCCAACCTCTCTTTTTACTCATTTTGCTACCACCTTAGTTCAGACCATTGGCCCATTCACCTACACTCTTGTTATCTCCTCTGAACTGGTCTCTTTGCTTTAACCTCTCTACATTCCAGTCCATCCTTCACATAGTTTCCAATGAAATTTTCCTTATGTACCATCTCACCATGCCATCCCTGTAGGTAATAAGTTCTTGTGCTCCCTCTTGCCTTTAGGGCAGCTAGGTGGCACAGTGGTTTGAGTGCCAAGTCTGGAATAAGGAAGACTCATCTTCATGAGCTCAAATCTGGCCTCAGACACTTACTAGTTGAGTGACCATAGGCAAATCACTTAACCATGTTTGTCTCAGTTCCTCAAGAAAAATACAAAATGGGGTCATGAAGAGTCAGAAATGACTGAAACTACTCAATGACAAATTGCTTCTAGGATAAAATATGAATGCCTCTGTGTTCCTTTAAAGATTTTTTTTTACAACCTCCCCCCAAATTATCTTTCCAATCTCTTATATCATTCTGATTTTTGCACCTTATGATAGAGCCAAATGTACTTTCTCTCTGGTCCTCAGATCTCTTCACTGGATGTCCACCATTCCTGAAATGCACTCCCTTCTCACCTCTACCACATAGAATATTTCTCTTCCTTCAAGATTCATCTTAGACACCATCTCCTACGTAAAGCTGTTTCTGATCCTCCCAACTATGAGTGCCCTCCCCTCTAATTACTGTATTTATGTATATTTATTCTCTATATACTTAGATATGGACTCGTGTCTCCCATTAAAATATAAGCATCTTGGAAGTAGAGATCAGGTCACTCTTTATATTTGTATTTCCAGAATAGTACATAGTTGGTACTTAATGAATACTTGTTGGTTGACTAATGATTTTCTCTGAACCTAGTTCTCAATTTCTTTATAAATTTTCTTGCCCCTGTTCCCATGACCATGGATTCATTTGGCAAATGTTTGTTATTTGACCCTGTGCTAGGTGCTAGGGGCACAAAATCATGACCATTTCCCAATCACAAGTTGCTTCCACAAAGTTGACTTAAAATACACACACATACACACACATATGTATGTATGTATATATGTATATATATATATATATATATATATATATATATATATATATATGATTTAATTACTAACTATTGACTTTGTTTTTCAAAATACAACTGTCGAGGGGCAGCCAGGTGGCACAATGAGCGAGAGCGTCGGCCCCGGCATGAGAAGACCCGGTATTGGTTCTGGACTCAGATACTCAGCACCCGCACAAAAAAAATAACTGGCTGTGTTACCTTGAGCAAGTTACTTAACCCCGATTGCTTAAAAAATATATAACTGTGGTGAAATATTCAATTTAAAAAACCATGACACATAGTGTCCCTTCTTCTTTGTCACTGGTACTGATGAAGTTAGAGGTGCAGGGGCCCCAAAAGTATTAAGGTACTTGGTGGAGTCATCTGGAAAGAATTTGCAGACTTAATCTTCCAATCAAGTGGTAAAAGTTTATTGTAACACTAAAAAAGCAGGCAGAGCTCTTTAGGGAACTTGTAACTTAATGGGGGTGATACTAAAGCTTATATAGAAAAAGTTCAGTGAATGGTGTGCCAAATATGATAGTTAGGTGTTGTGGGGTGGGATCAAGGAATGGTCATCTCCTAAAGGAACACACAGTTTCTATATCTTGGGTGTAGGTGTTATTCACTATGGAAAAACCCTGGGGGTAAGGGCTTCTAAGGGATGTGTTTTTGGTTTCCTAAATATGTAACAAGATAGCCTTGGGAATTGATGTCTATAGCTTGACCTCTGGATTTTATATGGTAACTGTGGGAATTAGTACATCATAGTTCTGCTGGTCCAAGATAAGTCTGCTTATACAAGGGAAATTCTACAAAGGTCAGCTTGTTCTTATAATAGGGAGAGATAGTTTGCCTCACTGGGACCCACTCATGAGTCATTATTAGAGATAGGGTCTTTGGGATAGTCCCCTAGGGTTAGGGTCCAAGCACCTTATCACTACTGCTATTGGTTTTCTAGTGAATCTAATAGGAATTTGGGGTGGGGAAAGGCTCTGCCATTCACCTTTCCTTCCTGTTCAGCCAAATCCCATCAGTCAAATAAATTCCATGGGGCTAAATGGAGTGGTTAAGTAGGGCACTTAGGTTCTGTGTTCTATAGAAACATAAATTGGTCATAAATGGCTTAGTCATCTGCCCTGAAGCTTGACCCTCTTTTAGGTGTGGTCTCTCCTAATTAGAATGCAAGCTCTTTGAGAACAAGAATGGTCTCACTTTTCTTTTTGTCATTCCTAGGAGTTACCCCAGTGCTTCCTACATAATATGGTCCATTCTTAGTAAATGTTTTCTGGTTCTATCCCATTCCATTTTTCATCACTAAGGAGTAAAGGAAAGGAAGAGAAATTCAGCTTTTGAAAATTCATAGAAAGATGAACTGTGGGCCAAGGCAATAGACTTAGAGCCTGAAGCAATTTTAAAGATCATTTTACAGGTAGAGAAACTAAGGCCCAGAAAGATTAAGGGCCTTGATGAAAGTCACATAACTGGCAAGCAGCATAGATGGGATTTAGGTCCCCTGATTCCTAATCTTCATCCACCTTTCCCTAGAATTCCCATATAGATTTATGCACTTTTTTAGTCTTCTATTTTCCTATACTTTGCTTTTACTCTCTAGGTCAAACTAGAAAGTCAGGAACAAACTTCTAAGCTTTTAGCACAAGTTGGGGTCAGCTTTTCAATGACTCTTCATATAGAGTAAATGGGAGGATTAAAATGAATTAAGTACTAAGTGATAATAACTGTACTTATAAAAAGTAAGATTTTATGAAAACTTGAGCTTATAAAATAAACGAGCTCTAAACTAATACACTTCTCTCCATTCAGCCTATGGACTAGTCTATATTATATTTCACCAAACTTTTAAAAAGCAATTTGAAATCTCTGCTCTGTGAAATGTACCATTTAGATAATGGTTCTTAACCTTTGCATGTATATGAGAAAGAGAGATGAATCCCTTTGGCAATCTGCTCAGGCCTAGGGACCCCTCCTTGGAAGAATGTTATTAAATGTAAAAATAAAACATACCAGATTACAAAGGAAATCATTTATACTGAAATAAAGATGTAATCCTTTTTTCTAGTCTAAGCTCATGGACTCCCTGAAATCTATCCAAAGACCCCTTGGGACTCCTATCTACCTCAGGTTAAGAATTGATAATTTAGTTAAGTATATCATATCTCCTATAATAAAGTTATTGGGGGAATGCAATCTGCTTCATAAATATACATCTAGTCTTTGTATGTGTGGGGGTGAGGGTGGGGAAGTGGAGATAGAGAAAAGTGTGTTATGCTGCTGAATGCAGTTTCTGTTTCTAGTGTTTTAACTAGTATCCTTCCTTAAAAGAGACTTGTATACGTGTGTGCCTGCATATCTATGTGTATGTGAGAGAGAGGGGAAAGAGAGAATATCTCTATCTCTCTATCTATTCACACAGTGCAAAAAGTAAGAGCCATTATTAAAAAAAATACATGTTTAAGGAAAATAAAACTTCTGGGGAAGAAATGGTATTGAAAGAAATATTTTAAAATTACAAGACTGTGAAGTATCCAGGGAAGATTTTACTGTTCCCATTTAAGGGTAAGTAAACTGGACCTCATCCAGGCTGTTACTTGCCCAAGGTCATACAGACTGTAGGTAGACCATTGGGAATAGACCACACACCCTGGAATACTTAATTCAATGCACTTCTCACTACTCCAAGAAGAAGCATTCCTGGAAAACTCCTTCCATCACAGTGACATAAACTCTTCCATTTCATCACTGCTAAGAGAAAAGTAGCAGTGATGGAGTAGGGAAATGGTAATATCTCAGGTCTGATTACTCTCTGCAGTGTCTCCCTATAACTCACTCCTTATAATCCCTGCTGCTGCTGGAGGAAAAAGGCTGCTTTTGGAGACTGCTGTTGGTCTAGCATCCTTCAGCCTTAATTATGAAATTGTCAGAGAAGCAGCAATACATCTTCTGTCTGCAGTGCCACACACCATCTGTTCCTTCATTGACCTCTGGCAATGGCTACTGGCAAAGAGAGAGAAGCCGGCCCTAGAGTGGGAACAGCTGCCATGAATTCTCAGTAGTGCCTAAAACCCAAGTTCCTCCCTTAAGATTCTTTTAGGCAGAGACTGGCTTTCTTTCTGGTCACACCCCTGCACATTGTGAATTGGAGAAGCCACCAAAATCATTTGCAAAAGGAGGGAATCATACATTGCACCATTTGTTTATTTTCCTCATGCATCTATTTGTTAGAGGTTTGAACTTTTGAAATAGGTTCTTGAAGGTGTCTTTCATGGCAACAATTGATTTCCAGACCAGTATGAAATTGGGTATCTGCCCATCTTCAAACACCCACCAGAGTCAATGTCCTTAACTGAACTGAGATACTGGAGTTTTGTTGCTGTTTTTGTAGTTGCTGTCTTTCCAGGGAACTGCTGTTGACATTTTCCCATAAGCTAAGGATAGGAAATGCTAAGGAAGAGAGGGCTCACAGTATTGAGACCTAAAAGGGAACCTTATGGTTTACCTACTTCGCCTTTCCTCTGCAGAAGAGAAAGGTAAAGTGCAGAGAGGTTAAATGTCCTCCTCAAAGGCCCACAGATCAGAAGTAACACGGGCAGGTTGTTTGGGGGTGCTTGAACTGTCGTGGGCCTTGGATCTCATTTAGTTTTTGAATTATCATTAGATTCCTGAAATTCTTTTTTTGTTTTGACATTACTAATCCAACACCTTCTGATGTGGATGTTAACTAGACTCTTATATTTTGTCCTCTCCTCTTCTCTTTCCCATTCTTCAGCCAAGTAGCATAGATGCTAGAGTCAGGAGGACCTGAGTTTAAATTCCACTCCTCCACTAGATACTTACTAGTTGTGTGACCCTGGACAAGTTACTTAATCTGTTTGCCTCAGTTTCTTAAACCATAAAATGAAGATAATAACAGTGTTATTAATAACACTGTTATTATAATAAATATAATAATACATTGTTATATTTATAATATAATAATAATATATAATAAAGATAATAACAGTATTATTATAATAACAGTGTTATAATCTTCAGGTGTTGTGAGGACCAAATGAGATATTTGTAAAGGGCTTAGCAGAGTGCCTGACACATAGTTGAAGCTTTGAAAATGTTTCCTTCATTCCTTTTTTCTTCTCAGTATAATGTTTGTCTTGGCTATGCTTTTTAAAGATTTTTTTAGATTTTCTAAATCTAAATATCCAGCTCCAAGCTAGCTCCTGAGCCCCAATTTTATGTCTTCCATTGCTCATCATTTACTTTAATGCCCTCATTTAACAGATGAAGAAACTGTATCTCAAAAAAGTGAAATTACTTGCCCAAGTTCATACAGACAGGAAGCAGCAAAGTCAGGATTCATGACCATGACTTCAAATCCATCGCTCTTTTGCTTTACCAGTTGGATGTCTTATTTGAACCTCAAACACAAAAACTGACTTCATTCTTCCCCCAACCAAAAAACAAACACAAAAAAACCCCTAAAACCTGCCCCTGACCTCCCATTTTCCACATTTCTGTAGATGGTGCCCCCATCTTATCAATCTCCCTGGCTTAAAACCTTGGAGTCATCTTCAATTCTTTCTTCTGTCTCATCCTGCCATCTGTGCCCAGTCCTTGATCTTTTCTTGGTACCTATTTTACACCTATTCTGTCCTCTACTCACAAGGTCACCAGCTGAGCTCAAACCTTCATCCCCTCTGAGCTGTATGACTGGAACAGCCCAACAGGCCTTCTTGCCTCCAGCCTCACTCCTCCTCTATCCCTTTCTCAACAAAGCCACTCAATGAATTTACCTGGTGCACAGGTGTGAGCATATCCTTCCTCTGCTCAGAACTGTTCACTGGCTCTAACTTACATTGCTAGTATTTTTCCTTCGGCTCTTAAAGTCATTCTATACTCTCTCCCAACAGGACAAGTTCACAGGCTGTCCCCTATGCTAGGAATGTGTCCCATTCACATCTATGTCTGCTCCAGCCCATCTCATCCATCAACATTCAGTTCAGGTGTCCCATCCTCCATGAGGCTTTCTTTGATTCCTCTAGTAAAAAGTTATCTTTTCTTCCTCAATTTTTCACAGAAGTCTTTGAATCTTTCTCATTCCACCTTCTACCAAACATACTTATATCTGTACTAAATTTCTACCCATTACATTGAAAGCATCTCTGGCTTTGGGCATAGGCTACAATATTTTTTTCATCTTTTTTTTTCTGTCATGAATTACAGCACTTTCTGCTCGATAGGTGCTTAATCAATTTTTATTGATTAGATTTAAATTTAATCAATTAAATTTTTTAAATTACATTTTTTAATTAAATTGTATCTAGTTCAGAAATCAACCCTTCCTATCTTTCACCTTTGCTTATCTTTGGATAACAAATGTAGTGGAGACTGTTCTCTCTGATGTGGTTATTTATAAGTCTAGGAACATTTATTGACTGCCTAAAATCAGTGTCTGTTGCAATGAGGAAAGGAGATAGAATATACAGGTGGAAAGAAAAAAATAAGAAAGAGCAAGTGGGATTAGAACCCAAGAGCAGGCTATGGTCCGAGACACTGGTAAACACAGATCAACAGAAGGAAAATGCTGTTGCTGCTGCTAGTCAGGTGCTTGTGGCTCATATTTATATGGGATCCAAAGGTTTGCTAGACACTTTATTTATACCCTCTTATTAGATGTAGGGAAAAAATATAGTGTGAGAAATTCTGCAGGCACGTGCCTGGGCACCTTTTGGCACACTCTGGAAGCCAGAAGTCTATGATCTCAGCATTTTAAAGAACATCATCTGTGCAAATGACTTTGACTGCCACCTTTGTAAAGAAACAAAGCTGAATAATATCTGAAGTGGGTCTATAGGCCAACAGAACTTCATAGTCAAAATGACTGGAGTGAAAAATAGAAAAGAAAAGAAAACACAGCATCACAAAACCTCTGGAATTCCTTTCTATCATTGATTGTACTTTCACTCATAATATCCCTGATTGGTCATAGTAGGAGAAATTGGAAGACTCTGCTCCCCATTGCCATTTCCAGATTCTCTCCCCACTGCCATTACTTAGTAACTCCTTACTTTCTATATAGAGATAAAAAATTATAGTAATGTGAAGTTGACTTTATGTTCAACCATCATTACTGTGACAGTTGGCTTCATTTAACTGTTTTTCTTTGTTACAAGGGAGGGCTCATGGCAAGACCTGATAAAGTGGGGGGGAGGGGAATCTTTATATTAAAACAAATGTCATCACTGAATTATTTTTTTTGACTCAGAGCCCCCACCAATGTTTTTTGTTTTGTTTTTACCAAACCAATCAGAGGATGCATTAGTTCAAAGCAAAAGACATGTAATAGCTTTAAAGTCATCATAACCAAATGATTGGAAAGGAACATCTCTTTCATAAAACCAGTGGGTTCACTGTCTCTAAAGGTTACCCCACTACTGATGGAAAAGGGACATATATAGGGAGCAAATGTATGGCAAGAGCAACACACGTTCCAAGAGAAGCATCACCCCTGGAACACTTCCTTGCAGTTGATATTGCTGATTATATCACTGTAGAGTTCCTGATTGATATCATCTTCTAGTCTAGTAAAGAGAGGCAAGCTACTTTCTGCACTGTCACACAAAGCAGATTCTCTGCTGGGCTTCCCTCTACTCTGCGTTGCCAAATGTTGGCATGGGGAATAACCTGTTCTCTTCTGCATCTTTCTGCTTCCATCTGAATTGCATCCACTCCATAGTAACGATTAGCAATGATAACCAACATGCATAAAGCACCTACTATGTACTGGGCAGTTTTTTTTAATATCTGATTTGATCCTCTCAACAAACCTGGGAGGCAGGTGCTATTAATTTCCCCATTTTGCAGATGAGCAAATAAGGCAAACAGGATTAAGTGACTTGACAAAGTGACACAATAAGGAGGTGCTTAAAGCCAGATGTGAACTCAGGTCTTCCTAACTCTATCTACCAGGATGAAACTAGCCTCTAAGAATAGGGGTTTTCAGCTCTTTTTAAAATTCAGAGCTCTAGGGACTATCTCAGTACTTTTGTTATTCAGCCCCAGAACAAGGAAGCCAGTTAGAAAAACCCTTGGGAATTAAAACTGGCTTTCATAGACTGGTTTCCATTCCTTGAACTCAGTCAACTTTAAGATGGAATAAGAAAATTCCTTTCAACCTCTTTCAGCTCCCATGATGCCTTTGGCCACTTCATGAAAATTATTCTTCAGGAAAGCCATTTAGCAAGATTGTTAGTGACTTTTGTCCTTCCTGTCAGCCCCAAACTTGCTATCATCCCTACACCTTATTCAGTGGTAGTCACAGGATTAAAAAAAAAATGTCATCAGGATTCTTCAATCTGAATTCAATTCATACATAAGCTTTCTTTCTAAGATTTTAATTTGCATTATTACTATTTTGCCTGCCTGTCAAAAGAGTGACTCCCAGTGCAACTGTGAGCAACTCATCTGCATCCCCATGTAACAAGCCTTATGGGAGAAACTGCAGTACGAGGATACCCTAAAGTATAGAAATTCCCCTGGTTCTTCCATAACAGGATTTACTCAGCAGCTATGGGAGCTACACATTGACATGGTCATATATATTGACTTTCAAAAAAAGCACACCGGAGCTCCAAGCATCCAAAATAGTTGTAAAATATTTACTTTGCAATTTGGCCAAGAGCTATCAATTGAAAACCTCAAAATATTTGATGGAAACTAAAAGAAATCTGGTTCTGTATGTATATGTTTATGTGTTGGGGGTGGAGGGGTAAATCACTGAGGAAAAATGAAATCTATGATCTACCACATCAACTCCTACATGTCTTTAGGACGAAGTAGAACAATAATGGTAAAAACTCATAATTAGCATTGATGTAGTGCTCAGGTGCTATGCTAAACACTTTACAGTTATTTTATTTGATCCTCACAACTTTGGGAGGTAGAGGTTATTATCCCCATTTTACAGATGAGGAAACTGTCAGACAACCTTTAAGTGACTTGCCTAAGGTCACACAGCCAACAAGTATCTGAGCTCCAGTCTTCCTGATGCCACTATGGCACCTAACTCCTTCGCTCTCTCACTGGGGACTTTGTCAGGATTTACTGACAATTGTTTTTCATAGAAAGTAATTTTCCAACCTGCTACACTTAATAAGTTTATCTACGTGGCTTTTTATCACTGCTGGCTGTTGGTATCAGTTAATTTATTAATAAAAACTGCTCTCCTAATTCCAAAGTTATTGGTTAAAAAAATTGACATTAACTGCAAGGATGAAAACTTCTCGCACCCATACACACATTTGCAATATGCTAATCTTAGCCTATTGCCAGATATACAGAAGGTAGATTTTACTTAATATTTAGGAATCCGGGTACTTAAAGTTGTATGTAGGATTTATAAAAATCTACATGCTCTTTTGGAGCACAGTGTGGCACAAAGAACACTAGATTTGCAAGATAAAACCTCGATGTGAGTCCCAACTCTGATGCTTATTAGCTGTCTGTCCAGTGATCAGTGACTAGAAAGTCATTTAATTTCTATACAACTCAGATCTCTCAGCTGGGAATGCCTACACTCCCTCTCTTCACTCACATCCCCTAATGAGATGGCATGTGCAAACTGTTTTGTAACCACGAAGCTGCACGTCTGTTGAAGCTTTTATTGTTGCTATTACCTTTCCAAAATGTGATTCCACCAATGTCTCACTATGAGATGGATTCTTGAAGGATATGCTGGTGGATTTGTAGCCTTGATGAGTTCTACTGAACTCAAAAGGCTCATGGTAGGGGTTCTACGACAAAGCATGTCTGTTGATGTGAGCCAATCTCATTAAGTGTGGAGAGGCTCGTCACCCAAACATCGTCCAAGAGTAAGTAACAGAAATTGTATGCTTGACTTCATGGAATAAAAACAAACAAACAAAAAACTGACCTCCCACTGAATGTTGGTTGGCCAACTTTGTCTGGCTCACTTGTTGGTAATGGTGGTAGGGGTCATCAAAGGAGTATGTAGGCTAAAAATCAAGTTCTTAGAATGTCTATAATTGTTCATTTCATTGTAAGCATTTCAGTGTACGGTGTCTGTCAAGTAGCCAATGAGTTGCTAAGTTATTTGAGAAGGTGAATCACATTTATATTGGAATTATTAACATAAATGAATGAAAAAATATATGAAAGAATTGTGGTTAAGTAGAAGAATAGTGAATAAGTCTTCCACAGAGAGAGAAATAAAGGACTTTGTGGAGTTGATTTCATCATATCCTCAAAGTTAAAATAAGGCCTCATTCCATGGGACATAGTCTAAACTTGCCCTGCTTATAATGCATATAAGCAAACAGGCTGACATGAACATTATTTAACCTTATGCAGCATCCCTTGTAGAACACAAAGAAGCTGAGAAATCTATGGGGAACTTCATGAGATTTGTAGAATTAGGTCAACCTCAAAACTCAGTGACTTCAATGGAGCATGGGTCCAAGGGAAGATGGTAAAAGCTGTATTGGAAAAAATATGTTTTGAGATTAAGAAATCAGAGTCCTTTTCACTTACAAACTATTCCCTCTCTGTACTCTCACTGAATCATCAGCCCCCATGGGTTTCATTACTACTTCTATGCTGATGGCTTCCAGATCCAAATGGCTAGTCCTCCCCTCTTTCCTGGGCTAGAATTGCAAATCACCCACTGCTATTTAACATTTCAAATTGGATGCCTCACAGAAATCTCAAACTTACCATGGCTGAAACATAATCAATTATTTTCTTCCCAAATCCCATCTCTCTTGGGAACTTCCCTGTTTCTGTCTAGGGCACCACCATCTTCCCACCCAACCAGGTCCACAGTCTCAACATTATACAAGAATACTCATTCTCATCCTCATCCAATTAATGGCCAAATTTTATCACTTTTACCTCCACAAAATCCCCCATTTGTTCCTTTGTCTCTACTCAAATAGCCACTAGCCTTCTTTAGGTCCTCATCACTTCCTGCACAGACTATTGCAATAGCCTCCTAATCTCTGCCTCAAGTCCATCTCTCTCTCTCTCTCTCTCTCTCTCTCTCTCTCTCTCTCTCTCTCTCTCTCTCTCTCTCTCTCTCTCTCTCTCTCTCTCTCTCTCTCTCTCTCTCTCTCTCTCTCTCTCTCTCTCTCTTTCTCTCTCTCTCTCTCTCTCTCTCTCTCTCTCTCTCTCTCTCTCTCT